>NC_091991.1:28556795-28871553 GCF_044704955.1 Pristiophorus japonicus
GCGAATGCTTCCTTGAGGGGCCGGGGAAGGACTCCTGCTCCTCCTGGCCCATAAGAAGAGCTGTAAAAGGCACTTACCTTCCTGAACCGACACCTCTTGCCTTCATTTCACAGCAGGGTGCCTTGAGCCCTGTGGGGTACAGTAGCATAATGGTTATGTTACTGGACTAGTAATCTAGAGGCCTGGACTAATGATCCAGTGACGTGAGTTCAAAGCCCACCATGGCAGCTGTGGAATTTAAATTCAGTTAATTAAATCAATCTGGAATAAAAAGCTAGTAATATTGAATGTGAAACTATCGGATTGTCGTAAAAACCCATCTAGATCACTAATGTCCTTTAAAGAAGGAAATCTGCTGTCCTTAACAGGTCTGGCCTACATGTGACTCCAGACCCTCAGCAATGTGGTTGACTCTTAACTGCCCTCTGAATTGGCTGAGCAAGCTAGTCAGTTATACCAAAAAGAGGGCTCACCAGCACCTTCTCAATGGGCAATAAATGCTGGCCTTGTCATAATGAAGTTTTTAAAGTGAAATGTTCCCTGTTTTTTACATTTCTTAACCCCAACTCTCTCCCGCAAGTCGAGGGGGTGGTTTCCTATTGTGGCCAATGTCTCCTGGGTATCTATAATTCCTTACGCAATACAGTAGAATTCTGTCTCGATGAGTTACCTGATATTATTCACAAAGCAGAATCGTCCCCCTACAGAAAATAATAAAAATAGAACCTAATAAAGTGACTGCTTTGAACCTGTATGTACAATCCTTCCAGAATGGCTCCAGCAAATGTAGGTGCCATTTGTCATTAATTATTTCTGGTGTTGGATTCTAGCAGCATGTACAATGATATAAAAAAAAGAGAGATGCCTTCTGGCATCATGACACCTTGAAAAACCTTACAAAGCACTTCAAAGGAAAGGTCCTTTGTGCGTTCTGTCCTCATTAGTCTCTGGATTATCTTGGATGTCATTTAAAGTAAGGAGTGTATTTATTTATTGACTGTCGGATTGAGCCACAGATACTTTGCAAACCACTGGCACATTCAATGCATAATTGAGCAAAAAATACACAGCGACTGATCCATGGGATCAGTCAACTTTGAAGCATTTGCCTCAAGCAAACAGGTCAGGCCAAGCCGTGGGCTGTGGGGATGACGCCATTAATCAAAGTACATTATTCTAGAGGAGAAAAGTGAGCAGGCAGAAATCTGTGTTCATTTGCAGTTTCACCCATAAGAACACTAGTTCATTTTCAAACTCAATTAAACTCATAGGGCTGAAGATCCACCCCCCCCGTTAAAAAACAGCGCATCTCACGGAGGTCCGCTGACTTCCTGGGAGAAAAAAATGCGCCGAAAAGATAACCCGCAATTCTGGCCGATCCTCCGGGCGTCTTTAGCCACAGCGTGGCGCAGGAGAGTGAGAGGGAACGCGGAGCTAGGGACGTGCTGGCTGGAGAGAGCCTGCGGGGGGGCGGGGCTAGGGTCCAGCGTCGGTTTCAGTGCCGGCAGCATTGCACATGCGCGATGGAGCGGTCGTGCATGCGCAATGGTCTATCAGATGCCAGCACCCACCACCCCCAGCCCCCCACCCCCACCCAGCCTGTCGCGTTAAGCATTCTCCGCCCCCCCCACTTAGGATGCCGCGTTCTCCCTCCCCTATCCTAGGCCAAAGGGACTCCAGCACGGACAGCCGCTGCCGACCTTAGTTCAAGGTAAGATTTACTTCAGTTCTTTACTTGTTCATTTAATTATTTATTTCAATTCTTTATTTTTTATTGAATGCTTATTACTTTTTGTGCTTTGTTTGGTGCTTGGTGTGCTTTAAATGTAGTTACTTGTGCCAATTCCTTAATTCTAGGTAAGGATTTTCTGTGTGGACAGAAGTGGCAACATATGCTGGCCTAAGTTAGTTTGGAGCAACTATTTGCTGGCCAAACACCTAAAACAGGGGTAAGTGGCTGGGAACGCCCCCTTTTGAAAAAAAAACTGATAAAAAAAAAATACCTAACTAACTCACTTACACTGGCGCAAATTAAATGGCCAGAATTGCAACTAAAAAGATAGTCCAGAAAAATCAAATTGCTCCAAAAAAAAAGAGCAACTCCTGGGGAAACTTGGGCCCTATATCTTACCGTTCCACTCAAGTGTAAAGCAAAATTTGCTGCGACACCCTTGAATCTCAACAGCTTCTCAAATGAGCCATTCTTTTCTTAAAATTTGAAACACCGACTTACGCCACCTTTGGAAAATATCAAACCACTTCAAGGTAACATGATTATCTCCTCTGAGCCAGCTCTCCCAGGTGGGGTCACCAGGCTCCAATTAATTCAATGCAAAATGTAGGAATTCATCTTTACACTATACCACTGATATTAAACTGGGTGATCCCGGCATATTTTAAAATTATGAATTTATTAACAGATTATATAAGCTTTCACCATTTTGCACACTCTGCAATCACAAAGAGCCTTTCCTGACAGCGGGGAGGGTGGTGCGGGGGGGGGATTGGGATTAGTTAGTGCTGACCATTGATGTCCCAGGACCCTGTGCTAGGTTTATTAAAATAATTTAATTTGCATTAATTTTCATCTTCAAAACAGAAAGTGGATTCATTTTGAACTGATTGCCCAGGAAGCCACATAATTTACACCACAATTAGAAGGAATGAGTCAGTCTGATGTTGCTCTTCAAGCTTTCCCCATTTATTACCGCTCCAAACAACAGCAAAATTCAGAGCTGACCACCGGGTCAACATCAGTGAGAAGTAAGTGCCTCTTTCAACACAACATCCAATTTGAAGGACAAATGATTTCCCTGTCAATGTATACCGTTTGCTCGAATGTGCATGATGGAGTTTGATATTTTATCAAAAAGAAGCCCAGATTCATGTTGAAATCCATAAACTCACAATTCCCCAGGGCAACGTGGGCTATGAGGTTCAACCCATAAGTGTTGTGAACAACTGAAATTAAGTTGCCTGTCATATCTACAGCACACATTTCAGGGCAAACATGAATTCAATATTTTAAAGCCTTTTAAAGCCTTAGATGCTGAGAGGTTGTTTCCCCTGGCTGGAGAGTCTAGAAGTAGGGGCCATAGTCTCAGGATAAGGGGCCGGCCATTTAGGACTGAGAACATAAGAACATAAGAATTAGGAGCAGGAGTAGGCCATTCGACCCCTCGAGCCTACTCTGCCATTCAATGAGATCCTGGCTGATCTTCTATCTCAACTCCACTTTCCTGCACTGTCCCCATATCCCTTAATTCCTTGAATATTCAATAATCTATCGATCTCTGTCTTGAATATACTCAAAGACTGAGCCTCCATAGCCCTCTGGGGTCGAGAATTCCAAAGATTCACCACCATCTGAGTGAAGAAGATTCTCTTCATCTCAGTCCTAAATGGCCGACCACTTATTTTGAGACTGTGACCCCTGGTTCAAAACTCCCCAGCCAAAGGAAACAACCTCCCTGTATCTACCCTGTTTCAATGAGATCGCCTCTCATTCTGAGACTGGGATGAAGAGAAATGTCTTCATTCAGAGGATTGTGAATCTTTGGAATTCTCTACCCCAGAGGACTGCGGATGCTCAATCGTTGATTATATTCAAGGCTGAGATAGATTTTTGGACTCTAGTGGAATCAAGGGATATGGGGATTGGGCGGGAAAGTGGAGTAGAGGTCAAATATCAGCCATGATCTTATTGGATGGCAGAGCAGGCTTGAGGGGCTGTATGGCCTACTCCAGCTTCTAATTCTTATGTTCTTATGGGGGGCAGGTTTTCCTTTTCCTGTGCCTGAGTGTATTAGATTGCCTGGATGTAATGAATAGAGGAAAGTTGGGCAGGGAGGAGTACTACTTTATGGGTTTGTCATCCTTTAAGCGCTGTGCCCAGGTGATCCAATACATCCACCGGATGCATGAACAGAAAAATCTTCCCCTCGTTCTCACAATTACATGCATACAGATTGGTCAGTACATGACAAATAATTCAGCAATCAGTCTCCAGGTCAAGCATTTACAACCTGGGCACCATTCAGCAAAAAGCTGGTGCTATCCTCCAAGTCTCCTCATTGTCTGTGAGGGAATAAATTCAACCATCCTCTCACTGGTATAACCACACTCAGAATCACTCATTTATCACAACTGCTAAAGTCAAATTATATAAGAGAAGATAAGGGAGTGAAGGGGTATGGGGAGCAGACAGGGAAGTGGAATTCAGCCCAAGACCAGATCAGCCATGATCTTATTGAATGGCGGAGCAGGCTCAAAGGGCCCATGGCCTACTCGTGCTCCTATTTCTTATGTTCTTATATCCCATGGGATTTTTTTCAGTTTTCACTAGTGTTTTGGAGAATCAGCCTTCTGTGATCCTGTCTCTTTATAATTGGGTTTATGCTGGGCGAATAAGTCAAATTCCATTTTCAATTGCTTGAGAGTTTGAGGTTTTTACATAGAATTTTGGGAATAGAATTCCCGCGATTTTGTCTGTTTCCACGTGAAGGTGCCCTTAGCAGTATCCAACCAGATCACCAGGACAAGGGCCTAAGGGTGAAAAGAAAGGGGTGATTTTAGTGTCTGAGTCACCTGATTTTGTGATGCCCATTGTGCCTGAAATTACTGCAGCCTAACTTCAGCCTGCTTAACTTTCCAGTCGGGAATGAAAGAAAGGAAAAGAAAGAAAGGCCTCCATTTATATAGCGCCGTTCACGACCACCGGACGTCTCAAAGTGCTTTATCGCCAATGAAGTACTTTTTTTTGGAGTGTAGTCACTGTTGTAATGTGGGAAAATGTAGTGATTGTTGGAAGGTCCCACCCAAAGCAGGCGTCAGCTTCATTACTATATTTGTAAAGAGGTGTGGAATGCCCCATTCTGCAACCGGGTGATGTGCTGGATGCCAAGTTCTCAGTCTGCCCAAGAAAAATGGTGGAACTGCTACCACAGTGCAGACACTTCCGGTGAATGGCCTGCAGTCATTCAGGTAACTGCTTTTAGGATATTTCATGACCACTTCCGTTTTTTTTTTAACTTTGTTTCATTTCCGACTGTTACATCGTGGTTCCTGAGCCTTTGCACTAGTTGTCTTTTTGTTGGCCCTGCGCACCCTTTACTGCTGCCAGTGCCTTGCCCAATGGGAAGCCTCCAAGCTGATGCATTCAGGGACAGAGTAGGACCTACAGAGGGAAGCAAATCTGGTCGGGTTGCTCGAGAGGAAGAGAGAGAAAGAGAGAGAGAGAGAGAGGCTCCATTACCACTCATTGTGTAATATACGGGGACAGAACAAATGAAGGACAGAGACACGATGAGTTGCTGGTCCATGTGCTTGCTTTATTAGGCCAGAACAAACTGAGCATGCTCATACCAAACCACGTGATAATACATTACACTCCTTCGCGGCAAACGAGCTAAAGGTGAGCAGCGGAAACACGACAAGGACACCCTCAAAGCCTTCCTGACAAAGTGCAACATCCCCACTGACATCTGGGAGTCCCTGGCCAAAGATCGCCCTAAGTGGAGGAAGTACATCCGGGAGGGCGCAGAGCACCTCGAGTCTCAACGCCGAGAGCATGCAGAAATCAAGCGCAGGCAGTGGAAAGAACGTGCGGCAAACCAGTCCCACCCATTCTTTCCCTCAACGACTTTATGTCCCACCTGTGACAGGGACTGTGGTTCTTGTATTGGACTGTTCAACCATCATCATTTTTCGAGTGGGAGCAAGTCTTCCTCGATTCCGAGGGACTGCCTATGATGATGATGATGATCATGATTCCCCCTTAAAGTACTGCATGTATCCCCATCTCAAATACAACAAAACTATGGTCCCACCTTTCCCAGCATTATATGTACCACATAACAAAAATTTACTTTCTTTTAAGTGAACTACAAATCCAGATTAATAACTAATGAAGTAGTACTCGGTAAAATAATGGGACTAAAGGCGAACAAGTCCCCTGGAACTGATGGCTTACATCCTAGGGTCTTAAAAGAAGTGGGTGCAGAGATAGTGGATGCATTGGGTGTAATCTACCAAAATTCCCTGGATTCTGGGGCAGTCCCAGCGGATTGGAAAACCGTAAATGTAACGCCCCTAATTAAAAAAGGAGGCAGACAAAAAGCAGATATCTATAGACCAGTTAGCCTAACATTGGTTGTTGGGAAAATGCTGGGGTCTATTTTTAAGGAAGCAGTAGCGGGACATTTGAAAAAGCATAATTCAATTAAGCAGAGTCAGCATGGTTTTATGAAAGGGAAATGATGTTTGACAAATTTGCTGGAGTTCTTTGAGGATGTAACGAGCAGGATGGATAAGGGGGAACCAGTGGATATGGTGTATCTGGATTTCCAGAAGGCATTCGATAAGGTGCCACATAAAAGGTTACTGCACAAGATAAAAGTTCATGGGGTTGGGGATAATATTTTAGCATGGATAGAGGATTGGCTAACTAACAGAAAACAGAGAGTCGGGATAAATGGGTAATTTTCTGGTTGGCAAACAGTGACTAGTGGTGTGCCGCAGGGATTGGTACTGGGTCCTCAACTAGTTACAGCCTATATTGATGACTTAGATGAAGGGACCGAGTGTATTGTAGCCAAGTTTGCTGATGATACAAAGATGGGTGGGAAAGCAAATTGTGAGGAGGACACAAAAACATCTGCAAAGGGATATAGACAGGCTAAGTGAGTGGGTAAAAATTTGGCAGATGGGGTATAATGTGGGAAAATGTGAGGTTATCCACTTTGACAGAAAAAATAGAAAGGCAAATTATAATTTAAATGGAGAAAAATTGCAAAGTATTGCAGTACAGAGAGACCTGGGGGTCCTTGTGCATGAAACAAAAAAAGTGAGTATGCAGGTACAGCAAGTAATCAGGAAGATAAATGGAATGTTGGTCTTTATTGCAAAGGGGATGGAGTATAAAAGCAGAGAAGTCCTGCTGCAGCTGTACAGGGTATTGGTGAGGCCGCACCTGGAGTACTGCGTACAGTTTTGGTCTCCGTATTTAAGGAAGGATATACTTGCATTGGAGGCTGTTCAGAGAAGGTTCACTTGGTTGATTCCGGAGATGAGGGGGTTGATTTATGAAGACAGGTTGAGTAAGTTGGGCCTATACTCATTGGAGTTCAGAAGAATGAGAGATGATCTTATCGAAACATATGATAATGAGGGGGCTCAACAAGGTGGATGCAAAGAGGATATATCCACTCATAGGGGAAACTAAAACTAGGGGACATAGTCTCAGAATAAGGGGTCGCCCATTTAAAACTGAGATGAGGAGGAATTTCTTCTCTCAGAGGGTTGTAAATCTATGGAATTCTCTGCCCCAGAGAGTTGTGGAGGCTGGGTCATTTAATATATTTAAGGCAGAGATAGACAGATTTTTGAGCGATAAGGGAATAAAGGGTTATGGGGAGTGGGCAGGGAAGTGGAGCTGAGTCCATGATCAGATCAGCCATGATCTTATTAAATGGCGGAGCAGGCTCGATGGACCAGGTGGCCTACTCCTGCTCCTATTTCTATGTTCTTAAGCTGGAATTACCGAATTAAGCTTGCCATAATCAATTTTTAAACTCCAACTATCGAATGGTTTCCTAACTGGCAAAGTTGGAGAATTAGTAGTAAAAGTGCCAGTTCGAATAACACCCTACTTTAACAACGACTCAATAGTAGATCGAATATAAGGTTTACTATCAGCTGGAATGGCATAGTGCTTGACAGCAGGGTGGGAGGGCCCATTAATCTCCCCCTCCCTTGACATTCTACCACAATCATGTTTGGATTTAGCAATAACATCTGAAAATTTACTAATCAGTGTATCAACCATGGGATCTTCAGTCCTGGGACGGGTGAAGTTCTTGGGTTTTTTAATCACGTATACCGAATGGGCATCCGAAATAGGCATCGGAATTCCCTCGCTAAAGTGCCTCCATAAACAATTGTTTGCGTAATTGAGAACAGCGTGTTGTGTGCGTAAAGTGTCACTCCCAAGAATGCCTTTCTGGTCAGAGGTAGTCAGATAAACGGGAGAGCGAACATCAACGGAATCCCCATTGATGGATAGAACAATAGGAATTAACCCCTGATTAACCACCTGCGTAGCAGCATTAAAACCAGAAAGATTCAGAGCAATGGGAGAAAGGGGCAGGGTCATATAAAATAGTCACGGCAGAGCCGGAGTCCACGAGCATGACATGGTGGCAGCCTTCATGATCAATAGATCGTATGAAGGGTCTCGCATCCTCCTCTTCCCAAATGGGAGAGGAGGAGGCGTTCATCACTGCTGAGGCCGGTGACCATCACAGTGTTTGGGAAGGGTGACGTTCTGGCCACGTACCTCCACTATGGGAGACAGCTGCAACGGTTTGTCCTCCCATTTTACTGTGTTGCATGGTCTCTACTATTACCGACAAGCGCTCCAGTTTCTGTAGCATCTGTCTTGAATCCAATCTACTACCGTCCTGATCTGGAGCACAGTAACGCGGCCCATAATTAGAGCACTGTCTACCTTGACATTCGCGAGAATAGTGCCCGGTTTTGTTACAGTTATAGCAAGTCACATAGCGTCTGTCCCTCTCATTGGGAGAGTCCCGTGGTGGTTGGGGATCTGGGTATGGGGGACCCTCCACAGCTGAAATCCTAGCTTGAGGGCGAAGGGACTTGCTATGGTCCCAGGCCCAAATACAGGCTTTCATCAAGTCTGCCTACGGTGTCTGTTTCTGAATCGCTATTCCCAGAGCATCTCTTATCCCAGGCAAAAGAGCGTTTTGAAACTTCAGTTTGAATTTCTCAGCTTCCCAGTGCTCATTTGCATTTTGATATAATTGGGTCTTTTCATACAAGTCATATAACCAAGTACTAAAGGAAACGGGGTGCTCGTCCGGTCTCTGGTGTGCGTCTCCTACCACTGGTAAAAGTCAATTGAGTCCATACCCAGGCGGGTGGACACTGCCTCCGAGACATACCACCAATCTCTGCTTGAATCATACAAGGTCATCGGAGACACATCCCAACAGAACCTGTTTTAGATCTGCCGTCTCTAACTCAGGGTGGCTACGGCGGAACCTGCCCCAACTACGATTCAGGGTGATCAGATTCGTTCCCCAGATTATCGGTCCCATCGCATCTACAAGTGCCTTTAATTCGTCCGCTTTCAGACTCCTGCTAGTAGTGGTGACTCTTTCTCTCAGGGGTTGGTCATATGTCCCAGAGACCTCAGAATTAGTGTCAAACTCATCCTCATCATCTGCCTGAACAGTTGTAATAGTGGTAGTGATCAGATTAACCTTTTTTGTCTCTACCGGGGTGTTCCATCTTGGATAAGGGGCAAGGGGTGCAGAGGGTCGGGGGGCTGTCCTGACAATAAGAATCTTTGTGGGATTGTATCTGTTTAGTCAGATCTTCCAGGTTAACATCGGGGCCTCCCGGTTTAGAGCAAGTGATGGCTGCCACACCAGCTGATTGCTTTCCCGATTTCCCCTGCAATTCTAGTATTTTTAATTCATACTGGGTCTGACCAATGTCCACCGGAGGGGTTTTTTCATGATATTCCGTTATAGCTCCCCTTGAGTCCTTCAGTTGTGAGGACAGGAGCTCAACCGTGGATTTTTAAGTCTGGTTTTGCTCATCGACCTGCTGATGACGTCGCAAAGCCAGTCAGGCTTCGTCTGTTGTTGTCTCCTCATGTAGGAGGAGAGAACAGACAATAGCATATCGATCCTGCCTGTCCTGTAACTCTTTATCAAGTGAATTATTTTGTTCTATTAACGTTCAAGTTTTTCTTCCGAGCGAATGGCACACAAGTGGGTCGCATAGGCCAGGCGATGGCCGGCTTCTTTAAGGTTAATTTTATTCTCATTCATTTCTGATGCTATCCCATTCCAGTGCTTGGAGTAACTACATCCGTCCTCTTGGACGACTTCAATAACCTCTTTGGCCCTCTGAACCCCTAAATTCTCTGCGAGACAGCTCACGATTTTATCTCTACAATGAGCACCCGCCATTCTGCTTTTGATTTCTGTGATGAAACACACCCCTTACAAAGTTTCCTACCCAGTTGTCCCACTGGTACTGTTTATGACATTATAGACAAAGTCCGCCTCCAACTCATTTCTCCACAATAACCCTTTTTACAGTCCTGCTGCGGTCGCCAATTTGTTAGGAATATGCCAGGGTAAGGCTATTCATTTTAATAATCAGGATCGACTGTAAAACTAATCTGGTGGATATATTGTGTTCAATCAGAGTTTAAGATGGAATATAACGCAATAGCTATATAGCAAAAACATACAACCGTAACATGTAGTTACCAATTCCGATCGGACAAACGGTTGGCGCATGTAGACAGTTCTCTTTGGCTTGCAGTCTTTTTCTCTGTCTAGAGCTTCCTTCAGTAAAGCATGGGATTACTCTCGAAGAGTGTTCGACCAGCTTGACTTTGGATCCGCTCTCCCTTCACACCGTCTGTGACTACAAGCTTCCAGAGGGTCACTTTTAATCTATTTTTAGGGGTGGGCCTGAACCTGAATATCGACAAGACCTTTTGACCTATAGAGGTTCCCCTAAAACCTTAATATCCAATAAGACTTTTAGTTCTTTGTCTCGAAGCTCGAAACAAAGCCTGCTTTCAACATGTCTTATGATTCTGGCCATATGTCATTGTTTATACCTTATCGAAGTCGCTTTTCTGTAGAATTCCTTTCTGTCTATACTAACCCAGGGTTTCTTCCTGTGGAAAATGTTTCATCCATCTGGTCCCTATTCCCAAAATACAAAGCCTAGTCCTTTGAACTATGAGGCCCAAACTAGAGCTTTGTCACCTCAACCAATCTTTACAACATAGCAACGTCTTTGTTAGCTTACAATTTCCATCAATTCTAAACCTTTTCTATACAAATTATCTACAAGCTGAAGCTTTAACTTGAAAACCACAGTTAATGGTTGTCATAGTGCAAAATACTATAACACCTCAGCAGGGTACCAAGACATTAGCATTTCTGAGCATCTTCAATAGGCAATTCGTCTCCAGTTCAAAACAATGATTTAAACACAGCATTCCTATCTGTTTTATACATTCTTAACAGTTTTATACATTTTTAGGCATCTCTGATTTCTAACAACCTAGTGTGAAAATAGCAATTTCACTCCCAAAATGCATCCTCATGTGGCAACCTGGACAAGGCATCTGTGATTGCATTTTGCTTTGAAGTGCGATATTCAATCTTATAATCATATTGTGACAACACTGCCCAATGTTGCATTCTTGATGCGGCCATTGCAGGGTTGGCAGATTTGTGCCCCAATATTGCTAGGAGCGGTTTGTGATCGGTTATCAGGGTAAACTTTCTGCCGATCGGGAAGTGTGGGAATTTCATGATTCCATACATTATGGCGAGTGATTCCTTTTCAATTTGTGTGTAGCTTCTTTCGCTCTGTGTGAAGGTTTGCGATGCGAATGCAATTGGTTTCTTCCGGCCATCATCCATTCCGTGGCTTATGACAGCTTCCACACTGTAGCTGGAAGCATCACACACTAACTTAAGCTCAGGCTCTGTGTCACAGTGCACAAGTAGAGCATCGCGAGAGAGACTTCTCTTACAAGCATTGTAAGCTTCCGACTGCGCTTTTGTCCACTTCCACTGGGCATCCTTTTTGAGGAGTTCGTGCAATGGAGCTAACATGGTCACTAACTCAGGTAAGAAATATATATAGTACTGGACCATTCCAAGGAAAAATCTTAACTAAGACACGTTCTGTGGCTTTGAAGCATTGATGACATCATCAACCTTTTCCTTCACTGATTGCAAGCCATTTGCATCAACTTTCGGACCAAGGTACACAAGCTCGAGTTGCACAAAAGCACATTTGCTCCTTTTCAATTTGACATTGTGGGAATTCAACCTTTGAAGCACTATATCTAACACTTCTAGACTTTCTTCCTCGCTGCTTGTTGCGATCAGTCATCATCTTAATTGCATAAGCAATTTGGAAATCCTTGCAAATTCTTACCCATTGTAGCCTGGAAGATTTTTTGGAGGGGACTTTACACTATGCGGCAGTTTGGTGTATGAGTACATTCCCTTGTGCGATACTGTTTACTCTCTTTGTCAACATTCAGCTGAGGGTGAGCATGCAACAGGTCAAGCTTGGAGAAAACCTTTGATCCAGAGAGTGCTGCTTACAAAACTTGCGATGTAGGTAATGGGTACTGATCATCGTCAACTGCTTGGTTGATCATAACTTTGTAGTTACCACACAAGCTTCTTTGAAGCATCTACACTGAAGTCGTTTTTCCAGTTTAGGTTTAACTTCCTCAACCAATCTTTGCCCATGAGAATTGTAGCTCGCTACAATAATAGGCAGCTTTACTGACTGGCCATTGTGTTGAACTGTACATTCCATTTATCCACATGTCTCTAGGATTTCTCCGGAGTAGGTTTTTAATTCTATGGTACTCTTTGTAAGTGGTACATGATTAAACTTACTCTCATATGGGGTAATCTGTTACTGAGGGAGTGCTGCACTGTTGGAGGCGCCATCTTTTCGATAAGTTGTAAAAAAGAGGGACCATTCGCCAGTTCACGTTAGACATAAAATATCCCATGACAATACTCAAAGACAAAGAACCAGTGGTGATCTCTTGATGGCCTGGCCAACATTCATCCCTCGGCCAACACGATCAGAAAACAGATTAACTGGTTAATTTATCTCAATGCTCTTTGTGGGAACTAGTTATGTGAAAATTGGATGCCACATTACCAAGAAATCAACCTTGACAACACTTCAACTGTAATTAATTGACTGTGAAGGACTTTGAAATGTCCCGATGATGTGAAAGCTTCTATATAAATGCATAAGCAAAATACTGCGGATGCTGGATATCTGAAATAAAACCAGAAACACTCAGCAGGTCAGGCAGCATTAAAAACAGAGTTAACGTTTGAACGAGGATCTTTCATCAGTGAATGTATGCACCTGTGAGTGCGCTCACAGGTTTGTAGAGCTGTTGCCACCACCTTGCCATCCGGAGGAGGCGGGGGTCCCCAATGGCGTGCTCTCTATGCGGGAGTCCTCCCTTTATTTATTGGGGGCTTGGCCTGGAGGGTGTTGCATGGAGCAGTCCCGTGCAATAGGTTTTTAAGTGGATTCACGGACTCCCAGGCTGCCTGCAATTTCTGCAGTCTGGAAGAGTCCGTATACCACATCTATGTTGAATGTGTGGTGTTGCAGACTCTCTTCCAATATTTGAAGGCACTGCTCCTCAAATTCTGGTTGCACTTCAGTCCCAAGCTTCTGATTTTTGGGCACCTATGCAGAGGGGAGCAGGTAGGTCTGCTCCTGGGCATGGCCAAGGTGGCCATCAACCAGTCCAGGCAGCAGGCGGCCGAGGGGGTCATTCAGCCCGACTGCCTGCCTCTCTTCCGCGGTTACATCCGAGCCAGGGTGTCCCTGGAGATGGAGCACGCGGTGTCCACCGGTATGCTCGCGGCCTTCTGCGAGAGGTGGGCACCAGAGGGACTGGAGTCCATCATCATCCCTGGCAACCAAATTTTAATTTGAACTGTTTAATGTCTAAAGTTTAATTTGTTCATTTGTTGGTTTTGGTGTCCCTTTAATAAGGGGGGCATTTGATTTACAGGTGCAACTAAAATAGTTGTAGAGCTGTTGAGTTGGAAGTGGCTTAGCCAGTCACATGATGTTCACAAGACTCAATAAAACCCCAGCCAGTTGGGTTCGGGAGATCCACGATGAGGCAGGTAGTTGTGAGCCTGGTGGATGAACTGGCAATGTGTAGTGTGATTGTTAAAGCTTTTGCTAATAAACCAACTAGTTCTTAATAGCAATGTGTTGCTTTGAATTCTTAAGCAAAGAACCCAGGAAGCAAATACATAACAATCAGATCAGTTCATTATTTGAAGCCATGGTGGACCAGCCATCATGGTGTGGGGCAGGCTTGACGAACCATCTGGTCTTTTCCTGCTTGCCAATTTATTTGATCGAAGAGGTACAGGGGAGTTATCCTGGCCCATATTTATCCCTCAACCAAAAGAGATTAACTGATTATTTATCTAATTGCTACTCGTAAAATCCTATTGTGTGGAAATAGGCTAACACTTTTGCCTACAAATCACAGTGACTGTGCTTGAAATGTAAATCAGTAGCTATTAAGTGCTTTGGGACATACTAAGGATGCAATAAGGTGGAATATTAATGCAAGTTAACTCTGTCCTTAATGCCCCATTTTTCCCATTTCCCAAGCTAGCCACCTTTATTGTTTCTCTGAGTCAGAGCACATTGTGATGAATTAGGAACTGGGTTGAGACCAGCTAAACGTGTTCCATATATGAGCCTACGCTGAACAAAAAGAGGTTACGTGAGTTCACACCGGAGTTTTTGCTCTGGAACGTGTGGCGCATGTGCCGTGCTATGGTGCTGAGCATTGTAATGTATGCACCTGTGAGTATGCTCACAGAGCTGTTGCATTGTGAGTGGCTGAGCCAGTCACATGATGTTCACAAGACTCAATAAAACTCCAGTCAGTTGAGTCCAGGTCATCCACGATGAGGTATGCAGTTGTGAGTCTAGTGGATGAACTGGTAATGTGTAGTGTGATTGTTAAACCTTTGTTAATAAACCAACTAGTTCTTAATAGCAATGTGCTGCTATGAATTCTTAAGAAAAGAACCCATGAAGCAAATACATTACAAACATTAACCTTAAATGCACTGAAAGCGCAGGTGGGAAATCTTCATTTTCAAATGTATTTAAATAACCTCTGCATAAGTTTTAAAAAGGTGCTCAGGTGGTCCAGGGGATTTGAGCAGAAAATGATGTGGGATGTAAATCTGCGCACAGACCTGGAAGTGGCCTCACCAGAGACACCCCACCCGGAAGTGACATGATCTGCGGCCCCAGACGTGGCTACATGGTATTGCTAATCATTCCACAAAAATACTGAGGGAATAATTTTGAATTTGTGCAATAGCATAAAACGGGTGGTAGCGAATCGGCAGCCTGTTTTATCTCTCTCCCCATTTTCATTTCCTCTGAAATCAATGCAAAATAAAAATTGGAAGCGAGATGTAAAATGGGCTGCCCTTTTGTTATCACCTGTTTTGCACTACCGCACAAAGTCAAAATGACCTCCATTAAATCATATGTGTTCTTTATGTATCATCCAGTTCAATTTTATAATATTGAACTAATATTAGTCAAATGCAAAACAGTGCCACTTGTTAGGCCCACACATACTAAAAGAAATAATGACTTGCCTGGCCTTAGGATGTCCCAAAGCACTTTACAGCCAATAAAGTATTTTTGGAGTGTAGTCACTTGTAATGTATTTGCTTCATGGGTTCTTTGCTTAAGAATTCATAGCAACACATTGCTATTAAGAACTAGTTGCTTTATTAATAAAGGTTTAACAATCACACTGCACATTACCAGTTCATCCACTAGGCTCACAACTGCATACCTCATCGTGGATAACCGAGACCCAACTGACTGGGGTTTTATTGAGTCTTGTGAACATCACGTGCATGGCTAAGTCACTCACAATGCAACAGCTCTACAAACCTGTGAGCATACTCACAGGTATATACATTACATCACTGTTGTTATGTAGGATATGTGTCAGCCAATTTGTAACCCTAGCCCACAAACAGTAATGTGATAATAACCAGATAATCTGTTTTTGTTATGTTGATTGAGGGATAAATATTGGTCAGGACACCAGAGGTTAACTCCCTTACTCTTCTTCAAAAGTAGTGCCATGGGATATTTTACATCCACCTGAGAGGGCAGACAGCGTCTCAGTTTAACATGTCAACCAAAAGGCAACACCTCTGACAGTGCAGCGCTCCCTCAGCACTGTACTGGAGTGTCAGCCTTGATTGATGAGCTCAAGTCCCTGGAGTGGGACTTGAACCCACAACCTTCTGACATCAGAGGCAAGAATGCTAACCACTGAGCCACAGCTGACACATACTGTGTCCTGATGCATAACATAGGAGAATGACATGGGCACAGAAAAGGGATCCCAGCAACACGATGCTTCACCTTTAAAAAAAGGGGACGTCCGACTGCGGCAAATAAAGAGGAATCTCCCTGTTGTCAGGCACTAGGAAAGTTATCGTTAGGATCCTCCTCAACCGTCTTCTCCCTGTGGCTGAGGAGCTCCTCCCAGAGTCACAATGTGGATTCCGTCTGCTACGGGGTACAATGGACATGATCTTCACCACGCGACAACTGCACGAAAAAATGCAGGTAACAGCACCAACCCTTGTACATGGCCTTCTTTGACCTCACAAAGGCCTTTGACACTTTTAACCGTGAGGGTCTATGGAGCATCCTCCTCCATTTCGGCTACCATCCTCCGCCTGCTCCACGATGACATGCAAGCTGTGATCCTGACCAACGGAACTACCAGACCCAATCCACGTCCGGACCGGGGTCAAGCAGGGCTGTGTCATCGCGCCAACCCTCTTCTCGATCTTCCTCGTTGTAATGCTCCATCTCACACTCAACAAGCTCCCCACTGGAGTGGAACTAAACTATAGAACCAGTGGGAACCTGTTCAACATTTCTCGCCTCCAGGCTTGATCCAAGACCATCCCATCCTCTGTCATCGAACTACAGTATGCAGATGACGCTTGCGTCTGCACACATTCAGAGGTTGAACTCCCAGGCATCGTCAACATCTTCACCGAAGCGTACGAAAGCATGGGCCTTACACTAAACATCCGTAAGACAAAGATCCTCCACCAACATGACCCCACCACATAGCACTGCCCCCTGGTCATCAAATTCAACAGCATGGCCTTGGACAACATGGACCACTTTCCATACCTCGGGAGTCTACTATCAGCAAGGGCTGACATCGATGAGGAGGTCCAACAACTGACATCGATGAGGAGGTCCAACACCACCTCCAGTGAAGAAGAGAGTGTTCAAAGACTAGGCCCTCAAATCTGGCACCAAGCTTATGGTCTACAGGGCTGTAGTGATATCCACTCTCCTGTGTGGCTCAGAGACGTGGACCATATACAGTAGACACCTCAAATCACTGGAGAAATATCACCAACAATGTCTCCGCAAGATCCTGTAAATCCTCTGGAAGGATAGACGCAACAACATCAGTGTTCTCGATTAGGCCAACATCCCCAGCATCGAAGCACTGACCACACTCGACCAGCTCTGTTGGGTGGGCCACATTGTCCGCATGCCTGACACAAGACTCCCAAAGCAAGTGCTCTACTCGGAACTCCTACACAGCAAGCGATCCCCAGGTGGGCAGAGGAAACGTTTCAAGGACACCCTCAAAGCCTTCTTGATAAAGTGCAGCATCACCACCGACACCTGGGAATCCCTGGCCAAAGACCGCCCTAAGTGGAGGGAAAGCATCCGGGAGGGCGCTGAGCACCTTGAGTCTCGTTGCCGAGAGCATGCAGAAAACAAAAGCAGGCAGCGGAAGGAGCGTGCAGCAAACCAGACTCCCCATCAACCCTGTCCTTCAATGACTGTCTGTCCCACCTGTGACAGAGACTGTAATTTCCATATTGGAAACTCACCTGAGAACCTGAGAACTCACTTTTAGAGTGGATGCAAATCATCCTCGATTCCGAGGGACTGCCTATGTGTGATGAGCTTCAGTTAGCTTGCACAAAGCAGGCCTCAGGCATTCTACCACTGATTGGGTTATTATTCTGAGAGGGTGCGATTTAATTCGGGTGGGCAGTGGCACAGGTCGAGTATCAAACCAGCCCGATGTTATCAGTGTGAGGACTGTGTTACTTTAACTCCAAGGCCTCATGTACATCCCACCCATTACCATTAGAAATCGGTCTTTCCTTGTAGGAGCATTCCTGCTCCTGCTGGCCCCACTAAGATAAGTTCTTGACTTACGTTAGAGGACCTCCTCTTCTTTACTGCCAGGCTTCTTTACAGGACCCTTGTTAGCATATATGCATGAGGCTGCTGCTTGAGTCAGGCGGATGCCTCGGCCGCCATAAAAATAATGGGCCTATTTAAAATGGCGGTGAGCATAGCTTCGCACAGCTATTTTAACAGCTTGTCGTCCTGTCCCCAGGTTTAAAATTCCCCCCTCAGTCTTTACAGTAACAAAACAATTAGAAGTAATCAACTGGTAGCATAGCGGTTAAGTTACTGCACGAGTAATCCTGTGCTAATAAAAACATAAAACATAAGAAATAGGAACAGGAGTAGGCCATACGGCCTCTCGAGCCTGCCAATAAGATCATGGCTGATCTGATCATGGACTCAGCTCCACTTCCCCGCCCGCTCCCCATAACCCCTTATCCCCTTATCAATTAAGAAACTGTCTATTTCTGATTTAAATTTATTCAATGTCCCAGCTTTCACAGCTCTCTGAGGCAGCGAATTCCACAGATTTACAACCCTCTGAGAGAAGAAATTTCTCCTCATCTCTGTTTTAAATGGGCGGCCGCTTATTCTAAGATCATGCCCTCTAGTTCTAGTCTCCCTCATCAGTGGAAACATCCTCTCTGCATCCACCTTGTCAAGCCCCCTCATAATCTTATTCGTTTCGATGAACTGACCTCTCATTCTTCTGAATTCCAATGAGTAGAGGCCCAACCTACTCAACCTTTCCTCATGTCAACCCCCTCATCTCCGGAATCAACCTAGTGAACCTTCTCTGAACTGCCTCCAAAGCAAGTATGTCCTTTCGTAAATCTGGAAACCAAAACTGCACGCAGTATTCTAAGTGTGGCCTCACCAATATCCTGTATCGCTGTAGCAAGACTTCCCTGCTTTTATACTCCATCCCCTTTGCAATAAAGGCCAAGATTCCATTGACCTTCCTGATCACTTGCTGTACCTGCATTCTATCCTTTTGTGTTTCATGCACAAGTACCCCCAGGTCCCACTGTACTGCAGCACTTTGCAATCTTTCTCCATTTAAATAATAATTTGCTCTTTGATTTTTTTCTGCCAAAGTACATGACCTCACACTTTCCAATATTATACTCCATCTGACAAATTTTTGCACACTCACGTAGCCTGTCTATGTCTTTTTGCAGATTTTTTGTGTCTTCCTGACATATTGCTTTTCCTCCCATCTTTGTATCGTCAGCAAACTTGGCTACATTACACTCAGTCCCTTCTTCCAAGTCGTTAATATAGATTGTAAATAGTTGGGGTCCCAGCACTGATCCTGCGGCACCCCACTAGTTACTGGCTGCCAACCAGAGAATGAACCATTTATCCCAACTCTCTGTTCTCTGTTAGTTAGCCAATCCTCTATCCATGCTAATATATTACCCCCAAACGGAGGCTTGAGTTTAAATCCCACCACCGCAGCTGGGGAATTTAAATTTAGCTAATTGAATACATTTTAAAAAAGGCTAGTATCAGTAATAGTGACCATGAAACTACTGGATTGTTGTAAGAACCCACCTGGTTCACTAATGCTCTTTATTTGAATCATAGAAAAATTACGACACAGAAGGAAGCCATTTGACCTTTAGGGAAGGCAATCTGCTATCCTTACCTGCTGTAGTTATATGTGACTCCAGACCCACACAAATGTTGGTGACTCTTAATTGCCCTCTGCGGTTCAAGAAGGCGGCTCACCACCACTTTCTCAAGGGCAATTAGGGATGGGCAATAAATGCTGGCCTTGCCCACATTCTTTGAACAAATAAAAATAAAATAATTGGATATTGTAAGATAAACTTCCACATACAAAACATTACAGCCAAAGGAGCAAATGCTTTCAAGAAGTGCTAATGTTGTACCAACACAGAAGTAACAGTGAATTACAGCCAACAAATCAATGTTTCAAAGGCCAGGGCACAGAATATGGTTAATGGATTCAATTTACAAAAAAAAAGAGGAACTTCTGCTTAACTGCTGTGTCATTAGACGAAATTGTTAAATGTTTCAATTTTTCCAGCCCCCTCAATTCAATTACAATTCCTTTCACAGGTCCTTGACTGCTGACAGAATTATTATTTTATATAGCCCAGTCTGCAGTACTGTGACTCTTTATACGGTTGTTGCACCGGGGCTTAATCCTACACATGAGTACCGCATGCACTTGTATTCCTCACAAGAGATGAGGTGATTTATTTTTCTGAATTTTTAAAAACGTGTGCTTTGAAAGGCCGAGCGAGTTGAATCAATTCCTAATGTAGCTAAATGGTGTTGCATTATATAGGACAAAGATCACATACCTAAGGAATTTTAGCCACTGATTATTTGAGTGTTGAGTGAATCTGATCTTAAAACGTTTACTAAAGGGAGTGCAAGGCCCATATTGACTGATTATGCATGTTGACTGTGACTTCTTGTGATAAGCACTCATATGTTCTGTTTTGCTGGCCAGTTAACCAGGTACAGTGGTTTGTAGGTGTTGTGTATGCATGTCTGTTTATTGTGTGATGTCTGTAACACTGTTATGCAACACTGAATGTACCCTTACACTGTACACACCTTGCCTGTACACCAGAGGGTGCTGCTGCTGGAGACCTAAGGGTTACCTGCACACGGCTGGTAACCCAGTATAAAAAGGAACACACAGCTTGTTGTCCTCACTCAGGAACTGAAAATAAAGGACTACAGGTCTACACAGTTTAAGTATCATACCCTGCCTCGTGGAGTCATTACTAAAGGTGCCTATATACACTACAGTAGGCTTTACTCAATTATGACAGAGGGGTCGATTTCAACCCTACCCGCCCAGCAGAAACATGGCAGCTGGGCACGGTAGATTGTGTTGTATCTTTACCCTGAGTCACCCACATGGCATATTTGCTGTACATTTGCTGTATCACAGTGTCAGGAAACGTGCCATCATATTTAAGTTGCTCAATGATTGGGATAAGCACCAGGACCACTTACATAAGAATGTAAGAACAGAAGAAATAGGAGCAGGAGTAGGCCATTTGGCCCCTTTGAGTCTGCTCCGCCATTCAATAAGATCATGGCTGATCTGATCTTGGCCTCAACTCCACTTCGCCACCCCCTCCCCATAACCCGTGACTCCCCTATTGTTCAAAAATCTGTCTATTTCCACCTTAAATATATTCAATTACTCAGCCTCTGTAGCTCTCTGGGGTAGAGAATTCCAAAGATTCACGACCTTCAGAGAAGAAATTTCTCCACATCTCCATTTTAAATGGGTGACCCCTTATTCTGAAACTATGCCCCCTAGTTCTAGATTCCCCCACGAGGGGAAACATCCTCTCTGCATCTACCCTGTCAAGCCCCCTCAGAATCTTATACGTTTCAATAAGATCACCTTTCATTCTTCTAAACTCCAATGAGTATAGGCCCACTGCTCAAAATTTCTTCATAAGAAAACCCCTTCATCTCAGGAATCAACCTCGTAAACCTTCTTTGAACTGCCTCCAGTGCAAATGTATCACTCCTTAAATAAGGAGACCAAAACTGTAGGCAGTACGCCAGGTATGGTCTCACCAATGCCCTCAATGGTTGGAGCGATATTCCATCCCCCTTGCAATAAAGGCCAACATTCCATTTGTTTTCCTGATTAATCCCCCAGGTTCCAGAAATGCTCTTCAGCAACTTTGCAGGCAATCCACTACCACTGATTAATTTCAGGAGACTCGACTAACTTCTCTTTCAACTACTCTTTGATTTGATTGGTACCATGTCTCAGGGTCAATGTCCTAGAACTCCCTACCTGACAGCACTGTGGAAGCACCTTCACCACACGGGCTGCAGTGGTTCAAGAAGCTGAACCATCACCACCTTCTCAAGGGTAACTAGGAATGGGGAATAAATGCCAGCCTTGCCAGCGACACCCACATCCCAAGAATGAATAAAAACATATTGACTGGGCCTGAGTTGCATATGAGACCATATCAGCCAAGGGCGGTTATGCTTAAATTGTATAATACTTTGGTTAGGCCACAGCTGGAGTACTGCATGCAGTTCTGTTCGCCGTATTATAGGAAGGACGTGATTGCATTAGAGAGGGTGCAGAGGAGATTTACTAGGATGCTGCCTGGAATGGAGAATCTTAGTTATGAGGACAGATTGGATAGGATAAATGGAGATGAGGAGGAATTTCTTCTCTGAGGGTTGTAAATCTTTGGAATTCTCTACCCCAGAGAGCTACAGAGGCTGGGTCATTGAATATATTTAAGGTGGAAATAGACAGATTTTTGAACGATAAGGGAGTCACGGGTTATGGGGAGGGGGTGGCGAAGTGGAGTTGAGGCCAAGATCAGATCAGCCATGATCTTATTGAATGGCGGAGCAGACTCAAAGGGGCCAAATGGCCCACTCCTGCTCCTATTTCTTCTGTTCTTACGTTCTTATGTAAGTGTTCCTGGTGCTTATCCCAATCATTGAGCAACTTAAACGTTTCCTGACACTGTGATACAGCAAATGTACAGCAAATATGCCATGTGGGTGACTCAGGGTAAAGATACAACACAACCTACCATGCCCTGCTGCCATGTTTCTGCTGGGCGGGTAGGGTTGAAATTGACCCCTCTTAGCTATGAGGACAGATTGGATAGGTTTGTTCTCATTGGAACAGAGGAGGAAGAGAGGAGCCCTCATCGAGATGTACAAAATATTGAGGGGCCTGGTCATAGTGGATAGTAAGGGTGTATTTTCATTGGTGAAGGGGGTTATTACGAGGAGGCATAGTTTTAAGGTGGTTGGTGGAAGGTTTAGAGGGGATTTGAGGGGGGGGGGGGGCTTCTTTAAACAGAGGGTTGTGGGGATCTGGAACTCGCTGCCTGGAAGAGCGGTGGGTGCAGAAACCCTCACCACTTTTAAGAGATAGTTGGATGGGCACTTAAAGTGCTGTAACCTGCAGGTAATTGGGATTAGACTGGATGACCTTTTGTTGGACGACACAGATATAATGGTAAGTACTGCAGGGAATAGAATATGGCCAGGGTGATCTCCTGGACTAGTTTAGATCGCCTGGATGGGTCGGAGAGGAATTTTCCCAGATTTTTTCTCACTAAATTGGCCTGGGTTTTTTTCTGGTTGCTGCCTCTCCCAGGAGATCACATGGCTCCAGTTGGGGTGGAGTGTAGATGTTTTTAGTATAAGGGGTATTGCAGTGGTGTGGGCGGACTGGTTGGGCTGGGTGCTCTTTGCCTTTCCGTTATTGTTCATGGGTTTGCATGTAACCTTTAGGGCTGCTGAAGGAGGGCCATGCGTCTCTTTGTCGGCCGGCATGGACACGATGGGCCGAAATGGCCTCCTTCTGCGCTGTAAATTTCTATGTTTCTATGTTTCTATGTTTCTATGCAGAATGAAATTGCAATGGACCAAGGTCATGCAAGAAAGCAAGACTTGTGCTTATATAGCATCTTTCACAGCCGCAGGACATCCCAAATTGCTTTACAGCTAATGAAGGGCTTATTGAAATGTAGCAGCCAATTTGTGCACAGCAATGTTCCACAAACAGTAATGCAATACCAGGGAGAGGTCTACTGCTGTTCTTTGAAATGGTGTTGTAGTTTATTTGCTTCATGGGTTCTTTGTTTAAGAATTCACAGCTGCACATTTGCTATAAAGAACTAGCTGGTTTATTAGCAAAGGTGTAACAATCAAACTGAACACTACCAGTTCATCCACCAGGTTCACAACTGCACACCTCATCGTGGAGAATCTGAACTCAATTAACTGGAGTTTTATTAAGTCTTGTGAACATCACGTGACTTGCTAAGCCACTCACAGTGCAACAGCTCCACAACTTTTTCAATAAAATTATAAACCATTTCCCCCCTTAAAAGGGGACACTAAAACCGACAAATTCACAACTTAAACTTTGGACGTTAAACATTAAAACGTTTTAGACAATAAACGGTCAAATTAAAATTTGGTCGCCAGGAGTGATGATGCACTCCAGGCCTCCACAACTCTTTTGTTGTGAAACAAATTAAACAGTTAGTTCAAGTGTCCCCTGATTAAAGGAGGGGGGGCACTCCAAACACTTTCAAACAAGTGCCCCCTTGTTTTTTTTTTGTTTTGTCTTTCTTTTGGGGGGGCGCACTAAAAGCACAAATTATACAAGTGCCCCCTGGCTAAAACACAGCACAATAAATCAATTAAACTTTAAAACATATAAAATCAAATTAAAATTTGGTTGCCAGGGGTGATGATGCACTCCAGTCCCTCTGATGCCCACCTCTCGTGGAAGGCCGCGAGCGTACCGGTGGACACCGCGTGCTCCATCTCCAGGGACACCCTGGCTCAGATGTAACCGCGGATGAGAGGCAGGCAGTCGGGCTGAACGACTCCCGAGACCACCCGTTGCCTGGACCGTATCCAGGAGCAGTCCTACAAGGAGGCCTTCGGACCTACCCGCTCCCCTCCGCACAGGGTGCCCAAAGATCAGGAGTGTGGGACTGAAGTGCAACCAGAATTTGAGGAGTAACCCCTTCAAATAATGGAATTGGGGCTGCAACTTCGCACATTCCATAAAAACGTGGAACACGGACTCTTCTAGACCGCAGAAATTGCAGGTGGCCTGGGAGCCCGTGAACCAACTTAAAAATGTATTGCACAGGACTGCTCCGTGCACCACCCTCCAAGACAAGTTCCCAATAAATAGTGGGAGGACTCCCGCATAGAGTGCACTCCATCGGGGACCCCCGCCTCCTCCGAATGGCAAGATGGTACGCCATGGCGTATCCGGATGGCAGACGAGGATGGCAAGGTGGAGAGTGTGCAGGAGCAGCCCGTACAGGAAACCCCTCTGCGCAGAACTGAAAGGTATGGAGGGGATTTCCCCGAGACGGCTCAAGTTGTGAGACGCCGGCTCCCGAGGGAGGTTTTGGGGCTTGGAACCGATGAGGAATTCCGTCCGGACGGGGGTCAGTTCGGATAGGATCTCCCCACGTGCTTGAGCCCCCTTGACACACCTAATGGAGTCAGGGCCCAGCGCTGTTTTTAGCGACTCGATGGCATTGGCAATGTGCCGGACGTCGGCCCAGTTTAGGCGCCGCGCCAGCATGTCTGGCGCCATCCAGCCTGCTGCTCCGCCATCGAGCAGGTCCCTGACCCTGCTCACCTCGCCAGCCACAGCCCTCTTGTCTGCCTGCCACCTAAAACCTCGGTCGTGGAGGTACGGATTTCTGAGCAGCGGCTCCTGCAGGACAGCCGCCACGCCAGACGGTGGAGAGCTGCACTTGGTGGCGACTCTGTTCCAGACCCTGGTGAGTTCCTTGTAAAAGACAAGCAGACCCGGCATGGTGGTCCTGACGCCCCCCAGGATCACAAACAGGAGCTGCGAGTCGTAATTGAGGCTGTACTGCTGGCGGAAGAAATAAGTCTCCAGCACACACCACCGAGGAGGGGGCTTGACGTAAAGGTATCTCCGCAGGGTCTGAAGATGGAAAGTCGCGAGCTGGGTGCTGACGCACACCAATGCCTGACAGCCTTCTCTAAGCGGGAGACTCAAGACCGCGGCAGAGACCCAGTGCTTCCTGTTGTTCCAGAAGAAGTCCACCAGCTTCTTCTGTAGCTTGGCGACAAACGCAGGGGGAGGGGTCAAAGTGACCAGCCGGTACCACGGCATAGCGGCTACCAGCTGGTTTATGACGAGCGCTCGACCCCTGTAGGACAGCACTCGGAGCAGCCCTGTCCAGCGCCCTAGGTGAGCGGCAACTTTGGCCTCCAGTTCTTGCCAGTTCGCTGGCCAGGCTTCTTCGCCAGGGCTAAGGTAGACTCCCAGATAGAGGAGATGGGTCGTGCTCCAGGCAAAATGCCTGAGCTCCTCCGGCAGGGAGTCCACCCACCACTGACCCACCAGGAGTCCGGAACATTTCTCCCAGTTGATTCTGGCGGAGGATGCGGCCGAGTAAATCTCCTGTCACTCACGCATCCTCCGCAGGTCAGCGGGATCCTCTACTGTGAGGAGCACGTCATTGGCATAAGCCGAGAGGACGACCTCCACGCCCGGCCCTTGCAGAGCCAGTCCCGTCAAACTCGTCCGCAAGAGGCGCAGGAAAGGCTCCACGCAGATGGCATATAACTGGCCGGACATGGGGCATCCCTGGCGCACCCCTCTCGCAAAGCGAAGGGGCGCCGTCAAGGACCCGTTAACCTTATTCACGCGGCGGCGTACAAAAGTCGGATCCGGGCGACAAAATGCGTCCCGAACCTGAAAGCGCGCAGAGTTCTGAACAGATATTCGTGAGCCACCCTGTCGAACGCCTTCTCTTTGGTCTAGGGATAGGAAGGCGACCGACAGACCAGCCCCTGGGAATGATGGATCAGGGCCCGGACCAGATGGATGTTGTCGTGGATTGTCCGGCCCGGGACCGTGTAGGACTGGTCGGGGTGGATCATGTGGTCCAGCACGGCGCCAAGACGAGCAGACATCGCCCTGGCGAAGATTTTGTAGTCCGTGCTGAGGAGGGAGACCGGGCGCCAGTTCTTAAGGAGGCGGAGATTGCCCTTCTTAGTCAGCAGGACGATGACTGCCCTGCGCCAAGAGAGGGGCATCTCCCCGGTCGCCAGACTTTCCCCCAGGACCCGCGCGTAGTCATCCCCCAGGACGTCCCAGAACGCCCTGTGGAACTCCACGGTCAGCCCATCCAGCCCCAGGGCTTTTCCCCTCAAGAGCCGGTCGAGGGCGCCAGTCAGCTCCGCCAGGCTTAGCGGAACGTCCAGATTTTCGGCGCCCTCCGGGTCGACCTTCAGCAGGTCCTCCCACAAAACTCTACGCGCTTCCTCGCTGGATGGATCCGGAGAGAACAGGGCCCCGTAATATTCTCGGGCCCTGTTGCTGACGCCCTCCGGATCCGAGACGAGAGAGCCGTCGTCGGCCAGCAGCGTCAAGAGCTGCTTACGGACACCCTGTCTTTTTTCCAGCGAGTAGAAGGGGGAGCCTCGGTCCAGATCCCGCAGGAACCGGATCCGCGACCTCACAAACGCGTCTCGGGACCCGACGAGTTGCAGGTCCTTCAGCGCGGCCTTCTTCGCTTCGTACACCGTCCGCAGGGCCGGGTCCTCGACGACTTGTCCGAGATGGGATTCCAGGTCGAGCACCTTCTTTTCCAGGTGCCCCACCCTGGCGGCTCGCCTCTTGGTCGACCCCCTCGCGTACTCTTGACAGAAGAGACGGACGTGAGCCTTGGCCATGTCACACCATAGCCTCAAGGAGGGGAAGCCCCCCTGCTTCCTTCTCCAGTCGGACCAGAATCGACGGAACGAGTCCTGGAACCGCACGTCCTCCAGCAGCCGGTTGTTAAAATGCCAGTACGCGGACCCCGTCCTCGCGCGGAGCGAAGCGAGCTCCGCCCACACCAGGTGGTGGTCCGAACACGACGCCGGCTGCATGGAGGCCGCCGGGACGCAGGAAACGTACGCCTGAGACACGTAAAGGCGGTCGATTCTGGGCCATACTCTTCCAGGCCTCACCCAAGTAAAGGCGCTGGAGTCGGGGTGGAGATTTCGCCAGATGTCCACCAAGTCGAAGGACCCAACCAGGTCCCTCAACTTCTCGATCACTGTCATGCTCTGCGGGGCACCGGAGCGATCCCTCGCCTCGAGGGTGCAGTTAAAATCCCCCCCGAGGACAATGCAGTCGCCGACGTCGACAGAGCCAAGAAGAGTGGACACTTCTTCAAAGAAGCGCGTTTGCTGCGGGCCGGGCTGAGGGGCGTACACGTTCACGAGATGGAGCGGCAAGTCCTACCCAGGTGAACCGTGACGTGCAGCAAGCGGCCTGGCATAGGCACCTCGACCCCCAAGATCTCTGGCTGAAAATGTGGGGCCAGCCAGATAGCCACCCCACAAGAAGTGGCAGTGAGGTAGCTCATGTGGACCTCTCCTTGCCATTCCAGGATCCACGTGGCCTCATCTCCTGGAACGGTGTGGGTTTCTTGAAGGAAGCACACTGCATATTTCCCCTCCCGTAAGAGCGAAAAATTATTAAATCTACGGCGTGCCTCTCTGCTGCCGTTGATGTTGAGGCTGGCTATGGTTATCTTCATGACAAAAGCACAGTGCAACCTCTAACTTAAACTATTGTGGGGGGAGGGGAGTGGAGTCGTTTGATGACCTCCACTCCCTCAGCAACCCAGCGAGGAACGTTCTGAGACGGCGCAGCTCAAGGCTATAAGTATTGGCCAGGACACCAGGAATAACTCCCCTGCTCTTCTTCGAAGTAGTGCCTGAGAGAACAGACGGGGGCTCAGCTTAAGATCTCATCCCAAGGGTGGCACCTCCGACAGTGCAGCACTCCCTCAGCACTGCACTGGAGTGTCAGCCTGCATATTGTGCTCAAAACTCTTGGGGGTCAAGTTTTGGCCTGAGTTGCTCCTATTTTTTTGGAGCAACTTGTTTAGAATGGAGTATCTTAGAAATTGCAATTCTTGGCCTTTAGTTTGCTCCAATTCTGGTCAGTTCGAACAGTTTCATTTTAGAACAGATTTTTTTTTTTCAAAAGGGGGCGTATCCGGCCACTTACGCCTGTTTTGCAAGTTTAGGCAGCGAAAACTTACTCCAAACTAACTTAGGATGGAGTAAGTGTAGATTTTTGTACGCTCAGAAAAACCTTGTCTACACTTAGGAAATCAGGCACAAGGAAGAGAGATGGGGGGGTTTTACAAAGATAAAACTTCACTTTTACAAATAAAGAGCCATCGTCAATAATAAATGATAAAAAAATTAATAAATAAACCAATAAAAAAATCCAAATCAATAAAAAAATTAAAAATTAAATTTTTTTTTTAAATCACTCAATAAATAAAAAATCATTTCTACTCACCGACTGCAGTACCAGGGAGAATAGCAGGGGGAGGGTCAGAGAAGATGATGTGGCGGAGGGGGGTCAGAGAAGATGATGTGGCGGGGGGGGGGGGGGAAGAGAAGATGATGTGGCGGGGGGGGGGGCGGGGGGAAGAGAAGATGATGTGGCGGGGGGGGGGTCAGAGAAGATGATGTGGCGGGGGGGGGGGGAAGAGAAGATGATGTGGCGGGGGGGGGGGGGGAAGAGAAGATGATGGGGAGGGGAGGGGGAAGAGAAGATGATGTGGCGGGGGGGGGGAAGAGAAGATGATGTGGCGGAGGGGGGTCAGAGAAGATGATGTGGCGGGGGGGGGGGGAAGAGAAGATGATGTGGCGGGGGCGGGGGGGGAAAGAGAAGATGATGGGGAGGGGAGGGGGCGGTCAGAGAAGATGATGTGGCGGGGGGGGTGGAAGAGAAGATGATGTGGCGGGGGGGGGGGAAGAAAAGATGATGTGGCGGGGGGGGGGAAGAGAAGATGATGTGGCGGGGGGGGGGAAGAGAAGATGATGTGGCGGGGGGGGGGAAGAGAAGATGATGTAGCGGGGGGGGGGGGCGGTCAGAGAAGATGATGTGGCGGGGGGGGTCAGAGAAGATGATGTGGCGGGGGGGGGGTCAGAGAAGATGATGTGGCGGGGGGGGGTCAGAGAAGATGATGTGGCGGGGGGGGGGGAAGAGAAGATGATGTGGCGGGGGGGGGGGTCAGAGAAGATGATGTGGCGGGGGGGGGGGAAGAGAAGATGATGTGGCGGGGGGGGTCAGAGAAGATGATGTGGCGGGGGGGGGGGAAGAGAAGATGATGTGGCGGGGGGGGGGGTCAGAGAAGATGATGTGGCGGGGGGGGGGAAGAGAAGATGATGTGGCGGGGGGGGGTCAGAGAAGATGATGTGGCGGGGGGGGAAGAGAAGATGATGTGGCTGGGGGGGGTCAGAGAAGATGATGGGGAGGGGGGCGGTCAGAGAAGATGATGTGGCGGGGGGGGGTCAGAGAAGATGATGTGGCAGGGGGGGGGTCAGAGAAGATGATGTGGCGGGGGGGGGGAAGAGAAGATGATGTGGCGGGGGGGGGGAAGAGAAGATGATGTGGCGGGGGGGGGGAAGAGAAGATGATGTGGCGGGGGGGGGTGGAAGAGAAGATGATGTGGCGGGGGGGGGGGAAGAGAAGATGATGTGGCGGGGGGGGGGAAGAGAAGATGATGTGGCGGGGGGGGGGAAGAGAAGATGATGTGGCGGGGGGGGGGTCAGAGAAGATGATGTGGCGGGGGGGGGAAGAGAAGATGATGGGGGGGGAAGAGAAGATGATGTGGCGGGGGGGGGGGGAAGAGAAGATGATGGGGAGGGGGGCGGTCAGAGAAGATGATGTGGCGGGGGGGGGTCAGAGAAGATGATGTGGCAGGGGGGGGGTCAGAGAAGATGATGTGGCGGGGGGGGGGAAGAGAAGATGATGTGGCGGGGGGGGGGAAGAGAAGATGATGTGGCAGGGGGGGGGGTCAGAGAAGATGATGTGGCGGGGGGGGGGAAAGAGAAGATGATGGGGGGGGGGGGGGTCAGAGAAGATGATGTGGCGGGGGGGGGTCAGAGAAGATGATGTGGCGGGGGGGGGTCAGAGAAGATGATGTGGCGGGGGGGGGAAGAGAAGATGATGTGGCGGGGGGGGGTCAGAGAAGATGATGTGGCGGGGGGGGGGAAGAGAAGATGATGTGGCGGGGGGGGGGGAAAGAGAAGATGATGGGGGGGGGGCGGAAGAGAAGAAGATGGGGAGGAGAAGAGAAGAAGATGGGTGGGGAGAGAGAAGAGAGGAAGATTGGGCAGTGGGGAAGAGAGAAGGTGACGAAGAAGAAGGCGGCCCCCGCCGAGGACTTCGGGCGGGGCCCGCAAGCAGCCGATTCTGGGCTGCCGACGCCGCCCCCAGCAAGAGGCTGGGGGCGTGGGCCCCGCCGACGACAACGACAACGCCGGCTGCCAGGAGTTCTTCGGGCGGTGCCCACCCCCAGCGAGGTAAGATGCTCAGGCCGCTCGGCCAGAGATAGGGGCGATGTCCCTTCGGTCTGGGATGGGGTTGTTGCCCCGCAGACAGGACGCCGGCAGCCTTCACTGCACACACGCTCAGGTGCCGGCACTGTTTTCGGTGCAGGGCTGTAGCTCCGCCCCCAGCAGCTCCTGCTGCACTGCGCCAAGGTGGAAATGGGCCTACAGCTGTCTGAGAATCGCGAGGTAAGTATTCGGCACAATTTTTGTTCTATAAATTAGGCGGGCCTCTCCGACATGTGCCGTTCTAGCGGGCAGCTGAAACTTGACCCCTTGGAGTGGGACTTGAACCCAAAACCTTCTGACTCAGAGGCAAGAGTGCTGCCCACTGAGCCACTGGCTGACACTACATGAATGGATATGGAGAGCTGCTCAGAATGTTCTAAAAATGTATGGAGTCATTGCCTTGACATATGTTTGATTCAATAGATGTGTCTGTAAATCCTGTTGTGGCTTGTGAGCATGATAAATCATTGAAAATACTTGCTGCTATACCAACCAGCTGTGTGATGCAGTATATCAGCAATGGGATACAATTCATTCTGGTGATCAGTCTCCAAGGTACGGCTCTATATACATAATAATTCAACCCGTTATGTTATACTGTCTTCAGCTAATGATAATTAAGATGTGTTGTTGCTAATTTGTATTTTGGGTTAGGGAATTAAATTCTGTGGTGTTGGTCGATAAACATATTTAGAAATTACTTTGACCCAGTGCTGTGCGATAGAATATGATATATGAAAATGCGCATCTGCAAGGATTTTGTGAAGCCCATATCTTGAAGATAAAAGTTCCACCACGTACTTGAGTGACAAAACCTTTTGCCTGTTCTTGGAAACAATTTAACAAGTGTGACAGGAAAAGGAAAATCACCTCAAAGTGGCACTGAGAAGTTGAAAGAAGAAATGGGTGTAATCACATCCTTAGAACATCCCAAAGATCTTTGCAACCAAAAGATTACTCTTGACGTGCACTCACTGTTATGTAGGCGAATGCCACAGCCAATTTGTACATAGCCAGGTCCCACAGATAGCAACTGACCACATCATCAATTTTTGGCTCATGGAGGGGTGTTTGGCAGGGTATCAGGAGAATTCCCTGCTCTTTTTCAAATGACATAATGGAATTTTATTTGCTAATATTTAGTCATAAACAGCTTGTGTGTAATAGTTACTAATAAATCCAACAGCGCAATAAGGAGACATTTATTCAATCAGAGAGTGGTTAGAATGTGGAACTTGCTACCACAGAAAGAGGTTGAGGCAAATAGCTGAGATGTTTTCAAAAGAAAATGAGATGTGTACATGAGAGAAAAAGGAATAGAAAGATATGCTGAAGGCTGAGATGAGGTATATGGAATGGGAGGAGACCCGTGTGGAGAAATGTTCCCTGCAATGTTATTTTTGACTATACAGGCTCTTTCACTGGCTGCGCAGCCCATTCATTTTTTCATGCTTGCGTGGTTATTACCATTTCAAAGCCGGTGAGCGGCCTGTGTGGAACCTCCAGGCCACTGTGCAGCTCTGCAGCTTAACGGGAACATTGATGTATAACAGCAACATGGACGAGTTGGGCAGAAAGGCCTGTTTCCGTGCTGCATGTTGTATGTAATTCTATGTGCTACCTATTGTGTTCCTAACACAGATGAGACTGCACACAAGGAGGTTAAAGTAACAGTGACCTCAGTCTTTATTAAGACATGCCAGAGTGAGGAACAGGCCTTCGGGGCCGGCTTATATACAGTGCTCCCAAGGGATGCTGGGATCCCTTGGGACTTCAGGGGATGCGCTCTCTGGTGGCGGAACATGGGAGTGCATGCTTTACAGATACACAACCAAAGTTAAAGTGAAAACTATTTACAAGGTGAGGTGGTCGGGAGCCTTTCTTTCCCAGGTGGACCGCCTCGGTACAAATGTCTGTTCTGGTGTGTTGGCTGTGCCCTCGCTGGGCTGGTGTGTTGTTGGCCCTGCAGGGCTGCTGGGTGAGCCTGGCCTTGCTGGGCTGTTGGGTGTGATGAGTTAAATTTTCTGGTCCGGGGTGATGTTGTTGATCCTTTGGGTGTGTGTTGTGGGCTCAAAAAAGGTGGTGTCTGCTGTGGGTTGTTCAGGGCAGTCTGTGAACCACAGCCTCGTTTGGTCCAGGTGCTTTCTGCAAATTTGTCCATTGTCTAGCTTGACTACAAACACCCTACTCCCTTCTTTAACTATCACTGTGCCCGCGATCCACTTGGGACCATGTCCATTGTTTAGCATATACAGAAGGTCATTCAGATCAATTTCCCGTGACAGTGGCGTGACCATCGTCTACATTTTGTTGCAGCCGTCTGCTCACTACCTGATCATGCAGGTTGCAGTGAACCAGCGAGAGTCTGGTTTTAAGTGTCCTTTTCATGAGTAGCTCAGCCGGGGGCACCCCTGTGAGTGAGTGGGGTCTCGTGCGGTAGCTGAGCAGTACTCGGGACAGGCGGGTTTGGAGTGAGCCTTCTGTGACTCGTTTAAGACTCTGTTTGATTGGTTGTACTGCCCGCTCTGCCTGCCCATTGGAGGTTGGTTTAAACGGGGCCGAGGTGACATGTTTGATCCCATTGCTGGTCATGAATTCTTTAAATTCGGCACTGGTGAAACATGGCCCGTTGTCTCTGACCAGTATGTCAGGCAGACCACGGGTGACAAACATGGCCTTCAGGCTTTCAATGGTGGCGGTGGCGGTGCTTCCCGACATTATTTCACATTCAATCCATTTTGAAAAAGCATCCACCACCACCAGGAACATTTTACCGAGAAACGGGCCCGCATAGTCGACATGAATCCTCGACTATGTTCTGGAGGGCCAGGACCACAAACTTAGTGGTGCCTCTCTGGGCGCGTTGCTCAACTGAGCGCACACGCTGCATTGCCGTACACAGGACTCTAAGTCAGAGTCGATACCAGGCCACCACACATTGGATCTGGCTATCGCTTTCATCATTACTATACCTGGGTGTGTGCTGTGGAGATCCGAGATGAACGTCTCCCTGCCCTTTTTGGGTAGCACTACGCGGTTACCGCACAACAGGCAGTCTGCCTGACTGGAACGGCTTGATTAGCTCTTGCATTTCAATGGGGATGCTGGCCCAGCTCCCATGCAGTACACAAATTTTTACTAGAGCCAGCAGAGGATCTTGGCTGGTCCAAGTCCTAATCCGGCGGGCCGTGACAGGTGATTTATCATTTTCAAACACTTCCATGACCATCAACAAGTCTGCGAGCTGTGCCACCATCAACAAGTTTGCAGGCTGTGCCATTTCTACCCTCATGGTAGGCAATGGTAGTCGACTGAGAGCATCCGCACAGTTCTTGGTGCTTGGCCTGTGGCGGATGGTATAGCTTTACGCTGATAGCGCAAGTGCCCACCTTTGTATGCGGGCTGAGGCATTAGTGTTTATCCCCTTATTTTCAGCGAACAGGGATATGAGGGGCTTGTGATGGGTTTCCAGCTCAAATTTGAGGACAAACAGGTCCTGATGCATTTTCTTTACCCCGAACACACACGCTAATGCCTCTTTCTCAATCATGCTGTAGGTCCTCTCGGCCTTCGACAAGCTCCTGGAGGCATAGGCGACAGGTTGCAACTTCCCCGCAATGTTAGCTTGTTGTAATACACATCCGATTCCGTACGACGATGAGTCACCTGCTACACAAGTCTTTTACACAGGTTATACAATACAAGCAGCTTGTTGGAGCATAAAATGTTTCTGGCTTTCTCAAAAGCAATTACTTGGTTTTTCCCCATACCCAGTTCTCACCTTTGCGCAATAACACATGTAGGGGCTCTAAGAGGGTGCTTCACCCCGGTAGGAAGTTACCAAAATAGTTGAGGTGTCCCAGGAACGACCGCAGCTCCTTGACATTCTGTGGCCTGGGCGCATTCCTGATAGCCTCTGTCTTGGCGTCTGTGGGCCGAATGCTGTCCGCCGCGATCTTTCTCCCCAAAAACTCCACTTCTGTTGCCATGAAGATGCATTTCGACCTCTTCAGCCACAGCCCTACATGATCCAGTCGCTGGAGAACCTTCTCCAGGTTTTGTAGGTGCTCGGCGGTGTCCCGACCTGTGACCAATAAGTCGTCCTGAAAAACTACCGTGCGTGGTACCGGCTTGAGTAGGCTCTCCATGTTTCTCTGGAAGATCGTTGCAGCCGACCGAATTCCAAACGGGCATCTGTTGTAGATGAACAATCCCTTGTGCGTGTTGATGCAAGTGAGGGCCTTCGAAGACTCCTCCAGCTCCTGCGTCGTAGGCCGAAGTCAGGTCGAGCTTGGTGAACGTCTTGCCTCCTGCCAGCGTCGCAAATAGGTCGTGCCTTAGGTAGCGGGTATTGGTCCTGCAGCGAGAAACGATTAATAGTTACTTTATTATTGCCGCAAATCCTAACCGTGCCATCACTTTTAAATACTGGAACAATCGGGCTGGCCCACTCACTGAATTCCACTGGGGAAATGATGCCGTCACGTTGCAGTCTGTCCAGCTCGATTTCCACTCTCTCCCTCATCATGTGAGGTACCACTCGCACCTTGTGGTGAATGGGTCGTGCCTCTGGGACCAAGTGGATCCACACCTTCACCCTGGAAAAGTTTCCAATGCCTGGGTCAAAAAGGGAAGGAAATTTGTAAAGAACCTGGGTACATGAGGCCTCATCGACATGTGATAGCGCTCAGATGTAATCCCAGTTCCAGCGGATTTTGCCCAGCCAGCTTCTTCCAAGCAGTGTGGGGCCATCGCCCGGGACAATCCAGAATGGCAGTTCGTGCACCGTGCCCTCGTAGGTGACCTTGACCATGGCGCTGCCCAGGACAGTGATGAGCTCTTTGGTGTAAGTTCTCAGTTTCGTGTGGATGGGGCTCAGGGCTGGTCTGAGTGCCTTGTTGTACCACAGCCCCATAAACATCTTTTTACTCATGATGGATTGGCTAGCGCCAGTGTCCAGTTCCATGACTACGGGTAAGCCATTCAATTTTACATTTAGAATAGATAGAAAATAGGTGCAGGAGTAGACCATTCGACCCTTCGAGCCTGCACCGCCATTCAATGAGTTCATGGCTGAAAATGCAACTTCAGTACCCTATTCCTGCTTTCTCGCCATACCCCTTGATCCCCCTAGTAGTAAGGACTATATCTAACTCCTTTTTGAATATATTTAGTGAATTGGCCTCAACAGCTTTCTGTGGTAGAGAATTCCACAGGTTCACCACTCTCTGGGTGAAGAAGTTTCTCCTAAATGGCTTACCTCTTATCCTTAGACTGTGACCCCTGGTTCTGGACTTCCCCAACATTTGGAACATTCTTCCTGCATCGAATCTGTCTAAACCCGTCAGAATTTTAAATGTTTCTATGAGATCCCCTCTCATTCTTCTGAACTCCAGTGAATAGCATTATAGGTGGACATTTCATTGAAAATGTGTGCACCCCCTGTACTTCACCATCTGCATCCTCTCTCTGAGGCTCTAAATTGCTTTGATCCACCATGAACCGATCTTCCTCTGCCACGTGGTGGTTAGCAGGTTTTGCAGAGCTTGGAGTTCGTCTGCAAGTTCGTTGGAGGTGCCCCATTGTTCCACAGCTCTTGCAAACATACCCTTTGAAGCAGCATGAATAGGCTGAAAGGAAGCCTCCACAATGCCAACAAGGTGTGAATTGCCTTGCATTCATCCTATGTTGCGGACTCTGAGTCATTGAGGTCACCTGAGGCCTGCTGGCAGTTGCAGACTCGTGGTTTCTGCCCTGTACATTTCTGCTCGCAAACACAATTCCAGTTAATTTATGAACATTGCTAGCACTTGTGTGCTGAGAGATTTGTTTGATGTTATCACTGGTGGACATAAACGCCTGTGCTATCGCAATGGCCGTACTGAGGGTCGGTGTCTCTACAGTCACAAGTTTTCATAGGATGGTCTCGTGGCCAATGCCCAGTACAAAAAAGTCTCTGAGCATCTGCTCCAGGTAGCCATCAAACTCACATTGTCCTGCAAATCGCACAGGGTGGCCTTGAGGAGGAATTCATAGAATGCTTACGGGATTGTTTCTTAGAACAGTATGTTACAGAATCTACAAGGGAGCAAGCTATCTTAGATCTGGTCCTGTGTAATGAGACAGGAATAATAAACGATCTCCTAGTAAAAGATCCTCTCGGAATTAATGATCACAGTCTGGTTGAATCTATAATACAGATTGAGGGTGAGGAAGTAGTGTCTCAAATGAGCGTACTATGCTTAAACAAAGGGGACTACAGTGGGATGAGGGCAGAGTTGGCTAAAGTAGACTGGAAACACAGACTAAACGGTGGCACAATTGAGGAACAGTGGAGGACTTTTAAGGAGCTCTTTCACAGTGCTCAACAAAAATATATTCCAGTGAAAAAGAAGGGCGGTAAGAGAAGGATAACCAGCCTGGATAACCAAGGAAATAAAGGAGAGTATCAAATTAAAAAACAATGCGTATAAGGTGGCCAAGGTTAGTGGGAAAATATAAGATTGGGAAAATTTTAAACGACAGCAAAGAATGACTAAGAATGCAATAAAGAAAGGAAAGATAGATTACGAAAGTAAACTTGCGCAAAACATAAAAACAGAAAGTAAAAGCTTTTACAGATATATAAAACGGAAAAGAGTGACTAAAGTAAATGTTGGTCCCTTAGAAGATGAGAAGGGGGATTTAATAATGGGAAATGTGGAAATGGCTGAGACCTTAAACAATTATTTTGCTTCGGTCTTCACAGTGGAAGACACAAAAACCATGCCAAAAATTGCTGGTCACAGGAATGTGGGAAGGGAGGACCTTGAGAAATTCACCATCACTAGGGGGGTAGTGCTGGCCAGGCTAATGGGACTCAAGGTAGACAAGTCCCCTGGTCCTGATGAAATGCATCCCAGGGTATTAAAAGAGATGGCGGAAGTTATAGCAGATGCATTCGTTATAATCTACCAAAATTCTCTGGATTCTGGGGAGGTACCAGCGGATTGGAAAGCAACTAATGTAATGCCTCTGTTTAAAAAAGGGGGCAGACAAAAGGCAGGTAACTATAGGCCGGTTAGTTTAACATCTGTAGGGGGGAAAATGCTTGAAGCTGTCATTAAGGAAGAAATAGCGGGACATCTAGATAGGAATAGTGCAATCAAGCAGACGCAACATGGATTCATGAAGGGGAAATCATGTTTAACTAATTTACTGGAATTCTTTGAGGATATAACGAGCATGATGGATAGAGGTGTACCAATGGATGTGGTGTATTTAGATTTTCAAAAGGCATTCGATAAGGTGCCACACAAAAGGTTACTGCAGAAGATAAAGGTACGCGGAGTCAGAGGAAATGTATTAGCATGGATCGAGAATTGGCTGGCTAACAGAAAGCAGAGAGTCGGGATAAATGGGTCTTTTTCGGGTTGGAAATCAGTGGTTGGTGGTGTGCCACAGGGATCGGTGCTGGGACCACAACTGTTTACAATATACATAGATGACCTGGAAGAGGGGACAGAGTGTAGTGTAACAAAATTTACAGCTGACACAAAGATTAGTGGGAAAGTGGGTTGTGTAGAGGACACAGAGAGGCTGCAAAGAGATTTAGATAGGTTAAGCGGATGGGCGAAGGTTTGGCAGATGGAATACAATGTCGGAAAATGTGAGGTCATCCACCTTGGAAAAAAAAAACAGTAAAAGGGAATATTATTTGAATGGGGAAAAATTACAACATGCTGCGGTGCAGAGGGACCTGGGGGTCCTTGTGCATGAATCCCAAAAAGTTAGTTTGCAGGTGCAGCAGGTAATCAGGAAGGCGAATGGAATATTGGCCTTCATTGCGAGAGGGATGGAGTACAAAAACAGGGATGTCCTGCTGCAACTGTACAGAGTATTGGTGAGGCCGCACCTGGAGTACTGCGTGCAGTTTTGGTCATTTTACTTAAGGAAGGATATACTAGCTTTGGAGGGGGTACAGAGAGGATTCACTAGGCTGATTCCGGAGATGAGGGGGTTACCTTATGATGATAGATTGAGTAGACTGGGTCTTTACTCGTTGGAGTTCAGAAGGATGAGAGGTGATCTTATCGAAACATTTAAAATAATGAAAGGAATAGACAAGATAAAGGCAGAGAGGTTGTTTCCACTGGTCGGGGCGACTAGAACTAGGGGGCACAGCCTCAAAATACAGGGGAGTCAATTTAAAACCGAGTTGAGAAGGAATTTCTTCTCCCAGAGGGTTGTGAATCTGTGAAATTCTCTGCCCAAGGAAGCAGTTGAGGCTAGCTCATTGAATGTATTCAAATCACAGATAGATAAGATTTTTAACCAATAAGGGAATTAAGGGTTATGGGGAGCGGGCGGGTAAGTGGAGCTGAGTCCACGGCCAGATCAGCCATGATCTTGTTGAATGGCGGAGCAGGCTTGAGGGGCTAGATGGCCTACTCCTGTTCCTAATTCTTATGTTCTTATGTTCTTAGCTCGGCGATGTAGCTCGCCACTTCCTGACCTTCAGATCGCTGGCACGTGTAGAACCGATACCTTGCCATCAGCATGCTCTCCCTCGGATTAAGATGCTCCCGAACCAGTGTACACAGCTCCTCATATTACTTATCTGTGGGTTTCACCAGAGCCAGAAGATTCTTCATGAGGCTGTTGGTCGGTGCCCAGCAGACTGTGAGGAAGACCGCTCTCCTTTTTGCAGCGTTTACTTCTCCGTTCAGCTCGTTGGCTACAAAGTACTGGTCGAGTTGTTTGACATAGGCTTCCCAGTCCTCACCCTCCGAGAACTTCTCCAGGATGCTGCATCTTTGCGTTGGATTCGTATGCTCGTCGCCAGTTATTGTGTTCCTAACACAGATGAGACTGCACACAGGGAGGTTAAAGTAGCAGTGACCTCAGTCTTTATTAAGACACTCCAGAGTGAGGAACAGGCCTTAGGGGCCGACTTGTATACAGTGCTCCCAAGGGATGCTGGGATCCCTTGGGACTTCAGGGGATGCGCTCCCTGGTGGCGGAACATGGGAGTGCATGCTTTACAGATACACAACCTCACCGTGCTATGCCAATCATGTGATACCATTTACACCACAAGATATTTTTTAGCAATCATTCAGACGGACAGACCGAGCCTTGATTTTTAATGAGGTTAAAATTGGAAAGCATTGCGCCCATTTTTCGAGCGTGGTGTCAGATTCAGCAGTAGCATTGCTCGTATCCAATCTGCACGTTCGATTGGGCCACTGCTAAATTCAGCGGCGTCTCGGCATCCTAGGCGGTCACCTGAAACAGACGTTAGGCCTTTTCCAGATCTTAATGAGGGACCTGACGCCTGTTTGAGGAGCTTTCTCAGAAATTGGTTCCAAGTGAGTGGAGCAGGAGCCGGGCCAGCTCCGGTCAGGATTTCCAGCAGCCTCCAAGGCCTGAGCAGTCGCCATGCCACCAACCTCTAAGTGTATTTGAATAAAATAAATGTTGCTGTGAAGCCAAAAGGAGCAGGAGCTCTCCCTCCGACTCCACAGTATCCACATAGGCATGCTTAACACACCCGCCACATTACTGCTACCTACCCCCCTGGGATTTTGTTTCGGGCTGCTGCCTCTGTTGCAAGAGGCCCAATATTCATATTTTTCCAATGGGTGAACTATGTGTGGAGGCCTGACAGTCACCCACAGCTCGTCCAAATCATTTTGATGAAGCCTTCGGACAAATTCTGAGCTGGCCTCAGATCTCCTCAAGCCCATGTTATAAGAACATAAGAAATAGGAGCAGGAGTTGGCCATTTGGCCCCTCGAGCCTGCTCCGCCATTCAATGAGATCATGGCTGATCTGATCTTGGCCTCAACTCCACTTCCCTGCCTGCTCCCCATAACCTTTGACTTATCGTTCAAAAATCTGTCTATTTACACCTTAAATATATTCAATGACCCAGCCTCCATAGCTCTCTGGGTAGAGAATTCCAAAGATTCACCACCCTCTGAGAGAAGAAATTCCTCCTCATCTCCGTTTTAAATGTGGGACCCCTTATTCTGAGACTATTCCCCCTAATTCTAGATTCCGCCACAAGGGGAAACAACCTCTCTGCATCCACCCTATCCAGAATCTTATACATTTCAATTAGATCACCTTTCATTCTTCTAAACTCCAATGAGTATAGGCCCAACGTGTTCAACCTTTCTTCATAAGGGTTGCCAAGGAGTTTCCAGCCTCCGACAATGATTCAAACCCCTGAAGTGTCAGCCTCAAATACGTGCTCAAATCCATAATGGCCTTAGTGTCAGCCAAGGCGCAGAGGTAGCAAGAAGGTCACAGGTTCAAGTCCCACTCCAGAGAGTGCAGCACTGAGGGAGTGCTGCACCCTCTGGAGGTGCTGTCTTTCAGAGGCCCCAAGGTGGATGTTAAACAATCCCATGGCACTATTTGAAGAAGAGCAGCGGAATTGTCCTGGCCAGCATTTAATCCTCGGCCAATATTCAAGCAATACCTGAAATGGGTGATCTGGTCAGTAGTTTCCTTGCTGTCAGAGGGAGTTTGCTGTGCACAAATTGGCTGTCGCATTTCCCTCACTGCTGGCTAGGATATAGCCTCTAGGTTTGATTCTTAATGGTAAAATCTACTGTTTTTAAAACATTCCCTGAGTGGACAGTCTGTAAACATGGGCTCCCTCAGGATGTCCCAATGCGCTTTGCAGCCAATGAAGTCCTTTTGAAGTGCAGTCACTGTTGTAATGTGGGAAAGGCGGCAACCGATATATGCACAGCAAGGTCCCACAAACAGTAATGAGCTGTTCATCTGCTGGTCTTGTTTACATACAAACATACGAACAATGACGGACTATCTGGTCCATCCAGCATGTCCCACACAATTGCGATACCGTGTGTATCACAATATATACACTCACCCCACCCGAAACCATGTGATCTCCTGGGAGAGGCAAAAAAACAGATAAAAAACCCAGGCCAATTTGTGAAAATAACAACTGGGAAACTCCTCTCCAACCAATGGGATGTACTGAGGTCATCAAAGGCGCTATATAAACATAATCATTTCTTCTTGGAGCCCACAAATGCTTGATTCAGCCAAGAATGCTGCCCACTGAGGTAGACTAACACTGGTCACCCAGTTTAAACTTTCGACTGAACTGCAAGGACCAATGATCAAATATAGCAAATTCTGCATTATTCCATGCAAAATAGTTTACATTTTTGTTATTTCATTCAGGATTGTGTGAAACGTACCATTCTACCCCTCATCCTGTGTTTTTAAAAGGCTTTTGATTTCATAGCATTTTATTGCATAATTTGACTTTAGAGAAGATTAAAGAATGGAAGATATAACATGCCATTAACACGACTCTTGCAGAATTCCATTTATTTTAAGAAAATATAAACAAAAACAACTATTTTCCACCTGCAGTCGCCATACAATCCTGTGCAATGGTGAATATATCCTAATCTGACATTGCCTTTCCTGAATTTAAGTGAGGATTTTGTGCAGTGGTTTTCAGTTCAAGGATAATTAATTGTTCACCACTCACCTTTGTTTTCATTTTCCTTTTTTTATGTATGTTGGATGCCATGGCAACACCCAACAGGCAACTGTAATGTCGGCAGACGTTTCACAAAATTGATCTGGTGATTGAGGGGGGCGCTGAGTAAGCTGCGGAATTTGTATCGGCATGGCAACGGACGACCCGCAGCTTTCCTGTACTCCGGACAGTGCTGTGCTTGGGGTGGGGGTACTTTCTGGGAGGGTCTAACGTGCTGCACCATGACATGGTTTTATGCCTGGCTGCTACCCACATGCCGCCTTCCTGCCTTCCAGTGTACCATCCTTGGCAGTTGCCAAGTGGAACCTCGGGCATGGAGGGGGTGGGGGGGTAGGGTGGTTGGGTTGGGATGGTGGTGGGGGGGGGGGAGGTGGGGGAAGAGGAGTGCCAACTTAAATAAAAAAGGCTTTTAATTTACTCTACCTGCGCTGGGATAAAGAAAGACTTGGATTTATATAGTGCCTTTCACGACTACCAGATGTCTCAAAGCACTTTACATCCAATGAAGTACTTTTGGAATGTAGTCACTATTGTAATTGTAGGAAACGCAGCAGCCAACATGCGCACAGCAAGCTCCCACAAACAGCAATATGATAATGACCAGATAATCTGTTTTTGTTCTGTTGACTGAAGGATAAATATTGGTAATGACACTAGGGACAACTCCCCTGCTCTTGTGAAATAGTGCCATGGAGATCCTTTACATTCATTTGAGAGATCAGACCAGGTCTCAGTTTAACATTTCATCTGAAAGATATCACCCTCTGACAGTGCAGCACTCCCACAGCACTACAATGTCAGCCTAGATTTCTGTGCTCAAATCCCTAGAGTAGGGATTTGAACCCACAACCTTCTGACTCCCAGGCAAGTGTGCTACCCACTGAACCACAGCTGACAACTGGCATAGCCCCTCTTTCTCAACATTGTTCACCTACTTTCTCTCCGTGGGAACTACACAGTGTTAAATCCCTGATCTGGTGACAACCCGCAGCCAAGAATGCATAAGTGCATCAAAAACCAGATCGGTTGAGGCCCACAAGTGAAAAGGAAGCAGGTTAAGATTTGTCCCCGGACCATTTGCCCAGTACCTCTTCTCTAGTCCTTCGTTGCCCGACCTTCATCGGTTTTACTAAGGTTCTGACACATGCAAACCTTTGATGGGGATTAATTTTCGACTCTGCATTTACTTACATATTCCACTTAGTAGCCGCAGGCTCTAGGAACTATAATGAATTATTACTAAAAATAGACTGAGTATTGCTTTGTATTTAAGGAGCTTATTAATATGTGCCAGTGTGGCACGGTTATAATACTGAATGATGTGGGATCCCAGCGGACTCATAGCCCTTTTACCAGTCCCAATGAAAATGCCATTGTCCACCCTTGAATTCTATAGATGGTGCTAACCCAGTTCTAGCAATGCCTTTATCTATTGAAATTCTACTGTCCTTCAAGACCCAATCGTAAGAATTCACTTCCATAAATGTCTTTGTACTTCACAGTGAAGTATTGAAATGAAATGCCTTGGGCCAAGGAGACATTGAATAAAATCAAAATCAGAATGCTGGGAAATTAATCCATTGACATGTCCTGAAAAAGATCGTGGAGCTGCTTACCACTTTAAGTCTCAGCCATATCTCAGTGGGTAGCACACTCACCTCTGAGTAAGAAGGTTGTGGGTTAAAATCCTACTTCAGGGACTTGAGCACAAACATCTAGGCTGACACTCCAGTGCAGTGCTGAGGGAGTGTTGCACTGTCAGAGGTGCCGTCTTTCGGATGAGATGCTAAACTAAGGCCCCGTCTGCTCTCTCAGGTGGACGTAAAAGATCCCACGGCACTATTTCAAAGAAGAGCAGGGAAGTTGTCCCCAGTGTCCTGGCCAATATTTATCCCTCAATCAACATAACAAAAAAGCAGATGATCTGGTCATTACCACATTGCTGTTTGTGGGAGCTTGCTGTGCGCAAACTGGCTGCTGCATTTCCCACATTACAACAGTGAATAGACTCCAAAAAGTACTTCATTGGCTGTAAAGCGTTTTGAGACATCCGGTGGTTGTGAAAGGCACTATATAAATGCAAGTCTTTCTTTTTACTGACAGGATGCTGTTTTGCTGAGGCAGTAGGTAGAGTGCGTCACAGACTGTGGTTTCACCCACATCTACAGTTTGCAACAGAAAAGGCCAAATTGATCAACTAGAAACACAGTACATGAACAATGTGATATGATATGGGATTTTAACAGCACTCAGAAGGAGGACAGGAGCACTCAGGAGTAGAAAAAAAAGAACTACAATGACGTGTCGACCACCGAATGAACGACTCCCTAGACTAATGCTTGCTCACCCGAGGTCTTGATATCCACTCACATCAAATTCAAACTTCTCATCCTTATGTTCAAATTGCTCCATTGCCTCGCCTAACACGATCTCTGTAGCCTCCTCCAGCCCTGCAATTACCTGGGAACTTTGCGTTCCTCCAATTCTGGCCTCTTGTGCATCCCCGAATTACTTCGCCCCTTCACTGTTGGCCGTGCCATAGGCTGCCTCGGCCCTAAGCTCTGAACTCCCCTCCCTAAACTGCTCCACATCTCTATCTCCCTCTCTTCCTTTAACACGCTCCTTATAATCTACCTCTTTAATTGAGCTCTTGGTCACCGGTCCTAATATATGCCACGGATTCAAATTTTGTTTGAAAACATTCCTGCGAAGTGCCTTGAGATGTTTTTACTACATTAAAGGTGCTAGGCGTCAGCCGTGGCTCAGTGCGTAGCACATTCACCTTTGAGTCAGCAGGTTGTGAGTTCAAGTCCTGCTCCAGAGGCTTGGTTGGCACTCCAGTGCAGTGCTGAGGGAGCACTGCATTGTCAGAGGTGAGGCCTTTTGGATGAGAGGTTAAAGCAAGGCCCCGTCTGGTCTCTCGGGTGGACATAAAAGATTCTATGGCATTATTTTGAAGAGCTGGGGAGTTATTCTCGGTGTCCTGGACAACATTTATCCCTCAACCAACATCACTAAAACCGATTATATGGTCATAATCACATTGCTGCTTGTGGGAGCTTGCTGTGTGCAAATTGACTGCCGCGTTTCCTACATTACAATAGTGACTACACTTCAAAAAGAAGTACTTCATTGGCTGTAAAGCACCTTGGGATGTCCGGTGGCTGTGAACGACGCTATATAGATGCAAGTCTTTCTTCTTATATAAATTGTTGTTGTTGTATGATTGCTTTCTCTGGTAAACTGTCAATGACATTGTTAAGTAAAGTTGTTTTTAAATTACATCCTCTTTAACTGCGGCTGGTCACTAATCACGGGGGCGAATCCAAAAATCTAAATTCTTACAATAGATATACAGGGAAAGTCCATTAATGGTCTGCGGGCAAACTATGCCCTTGAATTCAGAGCTGGCCCAGTACCCTTGAGCAAAAGTTGCTGAATCTCCCGCGAATCTTTCATCCTCAGAAGTGAAAATATGTTAATTGTGCCACACATGGGCCCCTTTAGCCTGTACAGTTCACACACACCTGGTGGGATCCGAACTCTTCTTCCGAACGATAGTGTTAAACAGCTGCCAAATCTTAATTAGCAAGTCCACAGCATGTGGGAGTCTCTTTGTTATTTTAATTAGTGGCTTCCTCAAATCATGGCAGCTATCTCTCATTTGCAGTATTTTCTAGTAAACATCACCTGTTTCTTTGACGCTGCAGAGAATGTAGCAAGTGGAGCGGGTGCAAGAAATCCAATTTGCACTATAAGTAGACTGGCCTCAAATAAAAACAGAAAAAAGTACAGGGAGCATTCAACAGGCCAGGCAGCAACTTTGGAGTCACAAAGAAGGTTAGGTTGATGTCTCAGGTCTTATGACCTGTCCGCAGCACATATGTTACAGATGAACAGTTTATGAGCAGGAAGAGAGCAAGGGAAAAGTGTGCGGGATATAAAAAAAAATGAAAGACTTGCATTTATATAGTGCCTTTCATGACTCAAAGTGCTTTACAGCCAATGAAGTACTTTTGGAGTGTAGTCACCGTTGAAAATCCTCCGGGAGGATAGACACACCAACATCAGTGTTCTCGATCAGGCCAACATCCCCAGCATCGAAGCACTGACCACATCGACCAGCTCCATTGGGTGGACCACATTGTCCGCATGCCCGACACAAGACTTCCAAAGCAAGCGCTCTACTCGGAACTTCTACACGGCAAGCGAACCCCAGGTGGGCAGAGGAAACGTTTCAAGGACACCTTCAAAGTCTCCTTGATAAAGTGCAACATCCCTACCGACACCTGGGAATCCCTGGCCAAAGAGGTGGGAGAGCATCTGGGAGGGCGCTGAGCAACTTGAGTCTCGTCGCCAAGAGCATGCAGAAAGCAAGTGCAGGCAGCGGAAGGAGCATGTGGCAAACTAGACTCCCCACCCACCCTTTCTTTCAACCACTGTCTGTCCCACCTGTGACAGAGACTGTAATTCTCGTATTGGACTGTACAGTCACCTGAGAACTCACGTTTAGAGTGGAAGCAAGTCTTCCTCGATTTCGAGGGACTGCCTATGATGATGATGTAACATAACTAAGTAACATATCAACATAAAATGACCATATACACAAGAAAAGAAACAGAATGGTCAGTGAAGTAATTAGGTGGAGAACAGGAGATGATGAAATCATAGAATCATAGGCCCCAAGTTTCCACACTCAGCAAAACGGGCGCCCCTCTGAGCTGGGCGCCCGTTTTTCGCGCCGAAATCGGCGCCTGAAAAAAAACGCGCTATTCTCGAACGCTTTGCAGCTTGATGTCTGCTTGGCGCGGCGCACAGGGGGCGGAGCCAACCACTCGCACCGATTTTGTAAGGAGGAGGGGGCGGGTACAATTTAAATGAGTTTTTTTTCATGCCGGCAACCCTGCGCGTGCGCGTTGGAGCGTTCGCGCACGCGCAGTGTGAAGTAAACATTGGCACTCGGCCATTTTAAAAAGTGCTGCAGAAAAAGTGAAAATTTGTTTATTGAACCCTTGCAAAGGCTTGTATTTTAATTTTCTTGATATTTCTGTGTGTGAGGGTGAGGGAGTGCATTCTGTAATTAAAGATAGACTGTGATAAACGGGACACATGCACTTGTTTGAGACTATTCAAATTCTTTGTAGCTGTTCAATTTTTAAAATGTTTTTAATAAAACCACATTGCCCTTCCATGATCAGCACTGAGGCTTCTTGCAGCTTTCTCCCCCTGCCGTCCGTCGGGCCTGACGGCAAACGGCTGCCTCAAGTAATGAGGCTTCCTGCAGCCTTCTCCCTCCCTCCCTCCCCCTGCCGTCGGTCGGGCCCAATGGCAAACAGCTGCCTCAAACACTGAGGCTTCCTGCAGCCTTCTCCCTCCCTCCCTCCCCCTGCCGTCAGTTTGTCCCAACGGCAAACCGCTGCCTGAAAGGCCTGCCTGAAGCACTTTCACACAGGTAGGAACATGGTTTATAAATTTTTATTCAGGTTGGATTTATTTGTATAATATTTGTATAAGTATAACTAAGGATTTATTGTAGAATTTAATTACTTCCCTTCCCCCACCTCCCCCCCCCCCCCCCACCTCGTTCCCGATGTCTAATTTGTAATCTGCGCCTGATTTTTTAATGTGTAGACAAGGTTTTTTCAAGCCTACAAAAATCTTCACTTGCTCCATTCTAAGTTAGTTTGGAGTACGTTTTCACTGTGGAAACTTTCAAATCAGGCGTCAGTGACCGGACATGCCCCCTTTTGAAAAAAAAAATTCTGTTCAAAAGTGAAACTGTTCTACCTGACTAGAACTGCAGAAAACTTAAATGTGGAGAATTCCGATTTCTAAGATACTCCGTTCTCCACCAGTTGCTCCTAAAAATCAGGAGCAAATCATGTGGAAACTTGGGGCCATAGAATGGTATGGCACAGAAGGAGGCCATGTGGCCCATCGTGCCTGTGCCAGCTCTTTGGTAGAGCTATCCAACTAGTCCCACTACCCCGCTCTTTCTCCAAACCCCCTGCAGATCTTTTCCCTGCAAATATTTGTTCAATTCCCTTTTGAAAGTTGCTCATGAATCTGCTTCTACCATAGGGTAGTAATAGTAGGGGATTTTAACTATCCAAATATTAATTGGGACAAATATAGTGTGAAGGGTGTAGAGGGTGCGGAATTCTTGAAATGCATTCAAGAGAACATTTTTTAGTCATTCTATAGCACGCCCAACAAGAGAGGGAGCGATTTTGGATTTAGTTTTGGGGAATGAAGCTGGGCAGGTTGAAGGGGTATTAGTGGGAGAGCACTTGGGTGCCATTGACCATAATTCAGTCAGATTCAAGTTAGTTATGGATAAGGACAAGGATAGACCTGGAATAAAAGTCCCAAATTAGGGAAAAGCTAATTTTGTTAAGTTAAGGAGTGATTTGGCCACAGTGGACTGGAAACAGCTACTTGTGGATAAATTAGTGTCAGAACAGTGGGAGGCATTTAAGGAGGAGATCCGGAAGGCTCAGGCCAAACATGTGCCCTTAAAGAAAAAGGGTGGGAATAACAATTCTAGAGCCCCCTGGATGTCTAGGGACTTACAGGGAAGGATAAAGAAAAAAAAGGGAAGCTTATGTCATATACCAACAGCTAAATACTATAAAATCTTTAGAAGAATATAGAAAGTTAAGAGGCAGAATTAAAAAGGATATTAGGAATGCTAAGAGAGAGCACGAAAAATTCTTGGCTAGTAAAATTAAGGAAAATCCTAAGACGTTCTATAAATATATTAAGAGTAAGAGGGTAACTAAAGAAAGGGTATTAGAGACCATGGGGGTAATCTTTGTGTGGAGGCGGAAGATGTTGGTAAGGTTCTTAATGAATACTTTGCATCTGTATACACAAAGGAAAGGAGCAATGCAGATACTGCTATCGAGGAGGAGTGTGATATAGTGGATGAAATAAATATAGTGAAAGAGGAAGTATTAAGAGGTTTAGCAGCTTTGAAAGTAGATAAGTCCTCAGGCCCGGATGAAATGCATCCCAGACTGTTGAGCGAAGTAAAAGAGGAAATAGCAGAGGCCTTGACCATCATTTTCCAGTCCTCTTTGGAGTGGACATGGTGCTGGAGGATTGGAGGACTTCTAATGTAGAACGCTTATTTAAGAAGGGAAAAAGGGATAGACTGAGTAATTACAGGCCTGTCAGCCTAACCTCAGTGGTGGGAAAATTATTGGAAAAAATCCTGAAAGACAGGATAAATCTACATTTTGAAAGGTAAGGATTAATTAGGGACAGTCAGCACGGATTTGTTATGGGAAGATCGTGTTTGAATTTTTTGAGGAAGGTTGATGAGGGTAGTACGTATGATGTAGTGTATATGGACTTTAACAAAGCTTTTCATAAGGTCCCACATGGTAGATTGGTCACGAAGGTTAAAGCCCATGAGATCTAGGGCAAAGTGGCAAGTTGGATCCAAAATTGGCTTAGAGGTAGGAAGCAAAGGGTAATGGTTCATAGATGTATTTGTGACTGGAAGGATGTTTCCAGTGGGGTTCCGCAGGGCTCAGTACTGGGTCCCTTGCTTTTTGTGGTATATATCACTGATTTAGATTTGAACATAGGAAGTAAGATTAAGAAGTTTGCAGACGACACTAAAATTGGCTGTGTGGTTGATAATGAAGGGGAAAGTCATGGGCTGCAGCAGGATATCAATCTACTGGTCAGGTGGGCAGAGCAGTGGCAAATGGAATTTAATTCCGAGAAGTGTGAGGTGATGCACTTTGGGAAAGGGTATACACATTAAGCGGTAGACCACTTAATAGTGTAGATGAACAAAGGGACCTTGGAGTGCTTGTCCACAGATCCCTGAAAGTAGCAGACCAGGTGGGTAAGGTGGTTAAGAAGGCATACGGAATGCTTGCCTTTATTGGCCGAGGTATCGAATATAAGAGCAGGGAGGTTATTCTTAAATTGTATAATACTTTGGTTGGGCCACAGCTGGAGTATTGCGTGCAGTTCTGGTCACTGTATTATAGGAAGGACGTGATTGCACTAGAGAGGGTGCAGAGGAGATTTACTAGGATGCTGCCTGGAATGGAGAATCTTAGTTATGAGGACAGATTGGATAGGCTGGGTTTGTTCTCATTGGAACAGAGGAGGTTGAGAGGAGACCTCATTGAGGCGTACAAAATATTGAGGGGCCTGGACATAGTGGATAATAAGGGTGTATTTCCATTGGTGGAGTGGGGGGCATTGTTTTAAGGTGCTTGGTGGAAGGTTTAGAGGGGATTTGGGGGTGGGGGGTGCTTCTGTGCACAGAGGGTTGTGGGGATCTGGAACGCTCTACCTAGAAGAGTGATGGATGCAGAAATGCTCACCACTTTTAAGAGATGGTTGGATGGGCAATTAAAGTGCCGTAACCTGCAGGGTTACGGACCTAGAGCTGGTAATTGAGATTAGACTGGATAACCTCTTGTTGGCCGGCGCCGATATAATGGTAAGTACTGCAGGGAATCGAATACGGCCAGGGTGATCTCCTGGACTAGTTTCGATCGCCTGGATGGGTCGGAGAGGAATTTTCCCAGATTTTTTTTCCCTAAATTGGCCTGGGTTTTTATCTGGTTTTTGCCTCTCCCAGATCATATGGCTCCGGTTGGGGTGGAGTGTAGAATGTTTCAGTGTAAGGGGTGTCGCAGTTGTGTGGGGCAGACTGGTTGGAATGCGTGCTCTTTGCCTTTCCGTCATTGTTCATTGTTCATAGGTTTATATGTAACCTTCAGGGCTGCTGACCGAGGGCCGTGTGGCTCTTTGTTGGCCGGCGCGGACACGATGGGCTGAAATGGCCTCCTGTGCTGTAAATTTTTATGTTTCTATGTTTCTATCCTTTTGAGGCAGTGCATTCCAGATCACAACAACTCGCTGTGTAAAAAATTGTTTCCTCATGTTGTCTCTGGTTCTTTTGCCAATCCCCTTAAACCTGTGTCTTCTGGTTACTGACCCTTCTGCCACTGGTTTCTCCTTATTTACTCTATCAAAGCAGGACATGATTTTGAACACCTCTATCAAATCTCCTCAATCTCTGTTCTAAGGAGAACAACACCCGCTACTCCAGTCATTCCACATAACTGAAGTCCCTCATCCCTGGTACCATTCAAGTAAATCTACTCTGCACCCTCTTCAATGCCTTGACATCCTTCCTAAGGTGCAGTGGCCAGAATTGATCACAACACTCCAGCTGAGACTAAACCAGTGTTTTATCAAATTTTAGCTTAATTTCCTTTCGTTTGTAATCTATGGTTTGGACTTTCCGGTCCTTTGCGCTCCGGGTATCGCCCCGAGATGGCGTGAAGTGGGGCAGCGAGGTCTCCTGCGTCCGGTCGCGAGACTCGGGTCGGGTTTTACGGCAGCGCTGAGCAGCACCGCCGGGAAGAGCTGTGCCGGGTGTGCAACGCCTCTCGTTGCGACACCATCCGAGTTTTGACTCGAACCCGACCCGTACGCCTGGAATCGGGCCTCGCAATGACCGCCTGGGAAACCAGAGCGGTCCAACCATGCCGGCGGCAGTCATGTAAAGCTAAGTGCGAGTGTTTGTTGTTTTAATTTTTTTTTTAATGACTTGTGTTGTGGTGGCGTGTGTAATGTTTTGGGAATGATTTTGTGAGTTTTATTTAAGGTCTTCCCCCCGCCCGCCTCCAGGCCTCGCTCGGATCGCACACAGCCCGTCACTTTCGTTCGCGAGGTTCCCATTTTTGTACCTCGTATGTTGTACAACGCCTCCCTTCGCGCTGCGCAGGGCCCGGATGACGAAAACTCCTTTCAAACGCGCAACCTATTCCCGGCCCGCCTCTGTTTTTGCCCCGAAAACAGAAAAGCCTAAAATCCAGCCCAATGCCTCTATTAGTAAAGCCAAGGATCACGTATGTTTTTTTAACGGCCTTCTCAACTTGTTCTGTCACCTTCCAGGATTTATGTACATACATCCGTCAGGTCTTTCTCTCTTGCTGTAAACCCTTTAAAATAATACCACATACAGCATCAATGACAGAAGTAATAATAGCGTAAAATAAAGGAGGCATGATGCCAGAAATTAGAGAAATAAAAGATATATATGAGACCCAGAGGATGTGTGAATGTTGAAAGCAGAATAGCAGGGGGAGAGGATATGTGGAAACACTGGCAAAGTGGAGCAGGCTCCAGAATGTGGTGGACAAAAAGTGCAGGTTGCCATTAGGAGTGCAGGCTACCCTGACAGCCATATATGGAATCGGGCATCCCCATCCCAAGCACCAACCCATAACCTCCAGGTTACAACCTGGTCACATAAGAACATAAGAAATAGGAACAGGAGTACGTCATACGGCCCCTCGAGCCTGCTCCGCCATTCAATAAGATCATGGCTGATCTGATCATGGATTCAGCTCCACTTCCCTGCCCGTTCCCCATAACTCCGTATCCCCTTATTGTTTAAGAAACTATCTATTTCTGTCTTAAATTTATTCAATATCCCAGCTTCCACAGCTCTCTGAGGCATTGAATTCCACAGATTTACAACCCTTTGAGAGAAGAAGTTTCTCCTCATCTCTGTTTTAAATGGGTGGCCCCTTATTCTAAGATCATGTCCCCTAGTTCTAGTCTCCCCCATCAGTGGAAACATTCTCTCTGCATCCACCTTGTCATGCCCCCCTCATAATCTTATACATTTCGATAAGATCACCTCTCATTTTTCTGAATTCCAATGAGAAGAGGCCCAACCTACTCAACCTTTCCTCATACGTCAACACCCTCATCTCCGGAATCAACCTAGTGAACCTTCTCTGAATTGCCTCCAAAGCAAGTATATCCTTTCGTAAATATGGAAACCAAAACTGCACACAGTATTCCAGGTGTGGCCTAAACAATACCCTATATAGCTGTAGCAAGACTTCCCTGTTTTTATATTCCATCCCCTTTGCAATAAAGGCCAAGATTCCATTGGCCTTCCTGATCACTTGCTGTACCTGCATACTATCCTTTTGTGTTTTATACACAAGTACCCTGAGCTCCCGCTGTACTGCAGCACTTTGCAATCTTTCTCAATTTAAATAATAACCTGCTCTTTGATTTTTTTTCTGCCAAAGCGCATGACCTCACACTTTACAACATTATACTCCATCTGCCAGATTTTTGCCCACTCACAGCCTGTCTTTGTCCTTTTGCGAATTTCTTGTGTCCTCCTCACACATTGCTTTTCCTTCTATCATTGTATCATCAGCAAACTTGGCTACGTTACACTCGGTCTCTTCTTCCAAGTTGTTAATATAGATTGCAAATAGTTGGCGTCCCAGCACTGATCCCTGCGGCACCCCACTAGTTACTGGTTGCCAACCAGAGAATGAACCATTCATCCCGACTCTCTGTTTTCTGTTAGTCAGCCAATCCTCTATCCATGCTAATATATTATCCCCAAGCCCGTGAACTTTTATCTTCTGCAGTAACCTTTTATGTAGCACCTTGTCAAATGCCTTCCGAAAGTCCAAATACACCACATCCACTGGTTCCCCTTTATCCACCCTGTTCATTACATCCTCAAAGAATTCCAGCAAATTTGTCAAACACGACTTATCCTTCATAAATGCATGATGACTCTGCCTGACCGAATTTTGCTTTTCCAAATGTCCTGCTACTTCAATAATGGACTCCAACATTTTCCCTACCACAGATGTTAGACTAACTGGTCTATAGTTTCCTGCTTTTTGTCAGCTTCCTTTTTCAAAATAGGGGCGTTACATTTGCAGTTTTCCAATTTTCACACTGTTGTTCAGTACCCCAACGTTGCATGAGGTAGGAAAAGCCATAAAATAGCTCAAGAACAACAAAGCTACGGGAGCGGATGGAATCCCTGCTGAAGCTCTAAAGTATGGCGGAGAGGCGCTGTTGGTGCGGATACATGACCTCATCTCTCTCATCTGGAGGGAGGAGAGCATGCCGGGAGATCTCAGAGATTCAATGATCGTGATCGTCTTTAAAAAAGGGGACAAGTCCGACTGCGGCAAGTACAGGTAAATCTCCCTGCTTTGAGCCACTTGGAAAGTTGTCGCTAGTGTTCTCCTCAACCGTCTTCTCCCTGTGGCGGAGGAGCTCCTCCCGGAGTCACAGTGCGGATTTTGTCCCCTACGGGGCACAACGGACATGATTTTTGCAGCGCGACAGCTGCAGGAAAAATGCAGGGAGCAGTGCCAGCCCTTATACATGGCCTTTTTCGAACTTACAAAGGCCTTTGATATTTTCAACCGCGAGGTTCTATGGAGCGTCCTCCTCCGTTTCAGATGGCCCCAAAAGTTTGTCAACATCCTTCGTCTGCTCCACAACAAGCAGGCCGTGATCCTTATCAACGTATCCATTACAGACCCAATCCACATCCGGACCGGGGTCAAACAGGGCTGTGTCATCGCTCCAACTCTCTTTTCAATCTTCCTCGCTGCCATGCTCCACCTCGCAGTCAACAAGCTCCCTGCTGGAGTGGAACTAAACTACAGAACCAGTGGGAAGCTGTTTAACCTACGCCGCCTCCAGGCCAGGTCCAAGATCACCCCAACCTCTGTCGTTGAGCTGCAGTACGCGGACGACGCCTGCGTCTACGCACATTCTGAGGCTGAACTCCAGGATATAGTCGACGTATTAACTGAGGCATACGAAAGCATGGGCCTTACGCTAAACATCCGTAAGTCAAAGGTCCTCCACCAGCCTGTCCTCACTGCAGAGCACTGCCCCTTAGTCATCAAGATCCACGGCACGGCCCTCGACAACGTGGACCATTTCCCATACCTCGGGAGCCGCTTATCAACAAAAGCAGACATTGATGTGGAGATTCAACGCTGCCTCCAGTGCGCCAGTGCAGCCTTCGGCCACCATTGGAAAAGAGTGTTCGAAGACCAGGCCCTCAAATCTACCACCAAACTCATGGTCTACGGGGCTGTAGTCATACCTGCCCTCCTGTATGGCTCAGAGGCATGGACGATGTAAAGAAGACACCTCAAGTCGCTGGAGATATATCACCAACAATGTCTCCGCAAGATCCTACAAATCCTCTGGGAGGACAGGTGCACCAACATCAGTTTCCTTATCCAGGCTAACATCCCCAGCACTGAAGCACTGACCACACTCGATCAGCTTCGCTGGGCAGAGCACATAGTTCACATGCTAGACACGAGACTCCCAAAGCAAGTGCTCCTTCATGGCAAACGAGACAAAGGTGGACAGCGGAAACATTACAAGGACACCCTCAAAGACTCCCTGATAATGTGCGACATCACCACTGACACCTGGGAGTCCCTGGCCAAAGACCGCCCTAAGTGGAGAAAGTGCATCCGGGAGGGCGTTGAGCACTTCGAGTCTCAACGCCGAGTGTGTGCACAAATCAAACGCGGGCAGCGGAAAGAGCGTCGGCGGCAGTCGGGAGCAGAGTCGAGGAGGTGCGTTGGTGAGGCCTATAAAAGGCACAGCAGGGAGTCCGGGGCCCAGTTTCAGCGGCAGTCGGGAGCAGCATCAAGGAGGTGCATGGAGAGGCCTATAAAAGGCACAGCAGGGAGTCCGGGGCCCAGCGTCGGCGACAGTCGGGAGCAGCGTCGAGGAGGTCCGTTGGTGAGGCCTATAAAAGGCACAGCAGGGAGTCCGGGGCCCAGCGTCAGCGGCAGTCGGGAGCAGCGTCGAGGAGGTGCGTTGGTGAGGCCTATAAAAGGCGTACTTTTGCAGCTACAGGGAGAAGGCAAAAAAGAAGTAGAAACAGAAAGGTGACGTCACAGCCAAGGGGGTAAGTGATTGGCTGGTGATTGGTGAGTAGTTTTTCTTTTTTCTCTTCTATAACAGTGAGTAAACTTTAGCATTGTTGTTGCTTATCTAAGGGTTAAGTCATGGCAGGACAGCTCGGTCACGTGTTATGCTCCTCCTGTACCATGTGGGAACTCAGGGACGACACCAGTGTTCCTGACGACTACGTGTGCGGGAAGTGTATCCGCCTCCAGCTCCTGACAGACCGCGTTGCGGAGTTGGAGCTGAGGGTGGATTCACTCTGGAGCATCCACGATGCTGAGAATGACGTGAGTAGCACATGTAGCGAGTTGGTCGTACCACAGGGAAAGGGTCCACAGCCAGATAGGGAATGGAAGACCAGCAGGAAGAGCAGTGCAAGAAAGGTAGTGCAGGGGTCCCCTGCGGTCATCCCCCTGCAAAACAGATACACCGCTTTGGGTACTGTTGGGGGGGATGACTTATCAGGGGAGGGCAGCAGCAGCCAAGTTCATGGCACCGTGGCTGGCTCTGTTGCACAGGAGGGCAGGAAAAAGAGTGGGAGAGCGATAGTGATAGGGGATTCAATTGTAAGGGGAATAGATAGGCATTTCTCCGGCCGCAACCGAGACTCCAGGATGGTATGTTGCCTCCCTGGTGCAAGGGTCAAGGATGTCTCAGAGCGGGTGCAGGACATTCTAAAAAGGGAAGGAGAACAGCCAGTTGTCGTGGTGCACATTGGTACCAACGACATAGGTAAAAAACGGGATGAAGTCCGACGAAACGAATTTAAGGAGCTAGGAAATAAATTAAAAAGTAGGACCTCAAAAGTAGTAATCTCGGGATTGCTACCAGTGCCACGTGCTAGTCAGAGTAGGAATCGCAGGATAGCGCAGATGAATTTGTGGCTTGAGCAGTGGTGCAGCAGGGAGGGATTCAATATCCTGGGGCATTGGAACCGGTTCTGGGAGAGGTGGGACCAGTACAAACCGGACGGTCTGCACTTGGGCAGGACCGGAACCAATGTCCTCGGGGGAGTGTTTTCTGGTGCTGTTGGGGAGGAGTTAAACTAATATGGCAGGGGGATGGGAACCAATGCAGAGAGACAGAGGGAAACAAAAAGGAGACAAAAGCAAAAGATAGAAAGGAGATGAGGAAAAGTGGAGGGCAGAGAAACCCAAGGCAAAGAACAAAAAGGGCCACTGTACAGCAAAATTCTAAAAGGAAAAAGGGTGTTAAAAAAACAAGCCTGAAGGCTTTGTGTCTTAATGCAAGGAGTATCCGTAATAAGGTGGATGAATTAACTGTGCAAATAGAGATGAACAGATATGATGTGATTGGGATTACAGAGACGTGGCTCCAGGATGATCAGGGCTGGGAACTCAACATCCAGGGGTATTCAACATTCAGGAAGGATAGAATAAAAGGAAAAGGAGGTGGGGTAGCATTGCTGGTTAAGGAGGAGATTAATGCAATAGTTAGGAAGGACATTAGCTTGGATGATGTGGAATCTATATGGGTAGAGCTGCAGAACACCAAAGGGCAAAAAACGTTAGTGGGAGTTGTGTACAGACCTCCAAACAGTAGTAGTGATGTTGGGGAGGGCATCAAACAGGAAATTAGGGTGCATGCAATAAAGGTGCAGCAGTTATAATGGATGACTTTAATATGCACATAGATTGGGCTAACCAAACTGGAAGCAATACGGTGGAGGAGGATTTCCTGGAGTGCATAAGGGATGGTTTTCTAGACCAATATGTCGAGGAACCAACTAGGGGGGAGGCCATCTTAGACTGGGTGTTGTGTAATGAGAGAGGATTAATTAGCAATCTCATTGTGCGAGGCCCCTTGGGGAAGAGTGACCATAATATGGTGGAATTCTGCATTAGGATGGAGAATGAAACAATTAATTCAGAGACCATGGTACAGAACTTAAAGAAGGGTAACTTTGAAGGTATGAGGCGTGAATTGGCTAGGATTGATCTGCGAATGATACTTAAGGGGTTGACTGTGGATGGGCAATGGCAGACATTTAGAGACCGCATGGATGAACTACAACAATTGTACATTCCTGTCTGGCGTAAAAATAAAAAAGGGAAGGTGGCTCAACCGTGGCTATCAAGGGAAATCAGGGATAGTATTAAAGCCAAGGAAGTGGCATACAAATTGGCCAGAAATAGCAGCGAACCCGGGGACTGGGAGAAATTTAGAACTCAGCAGAGGAGGACAAAGGGTTTGATTAGGGCAGGGAAAATGGAGTACGAGAAGAAGCTTGCAGGGAACATTAAGACGGATTGCAAAAGTTTCTATAGATATGTAAAGAGAAAAAGGTTAGTAAAGACAAACGTAGGTCCCCTGCAGTCAGAATCAGGGGAAGTCATAACGGGGAACAAAGAAATGGCGGACCAATTGAACAAGTACTTTGGTTCGGTATTCACTAAGGAGGACACAAACAACCTTCCGGATATAAAAGGGGTCAGAGGGTCTAGTAAGGAGGAGGAACTGAGGGAAATCCTTATTAGTTAGGAAATTGTGTCGGGGAAATTGATGAGATTGAAGGCCGATAAATCCCCAGGGCCTGATGGACTGCATCCTAGAGTACTTAAGGAGGTGGCCTTGGAAATAGCGGATGCATTGACAGTCATTTTCCAACATTCCATTGACTCTGGATCAGTTCCTATCGAGTGGAGGGTAGCCAATGTAACCCCACTTTTTAAAAAAGGAGGGAGAGAGAAAACAGGGAATTATAGACCGGTCAACCTGACATCGGTAGTGGGTAAACTGATGGAATCAATTATTAAGGATGTTATAGCAGTGCATTTGGAAAGAGGTGACATGATAGGTCCAAGTCAGCATGGATTTGTGAAAGGGAAATCATGCTTGACAACTCTTCTGGAATTTTTTGAGGATGTTTCCAGTAGAGTGGACAAGGGAGAACCAGTTGATGTGGTATATTTGGACTTTCAGAAGGCTTTCGACAAGGTCCCACACAAGAGATTAATGTGCAAAATTAAAGCACATGGGATTGGGGGTAGTCTGCTGACATGGATTGAGAACTGGTTGTCAGACAGGAAGCAAAGAGTAGGAGTAAATGGGGTCTTTTCAGAATGGCAGGCAGTGACTAGTGGGGTACCGCAAGGTTCTGTGCTGGGGTCCCAGCTGTTTACACTGTACATTAATGATTTAGACGAGGGGATTAAATGTAGTATCTCCAAATTTGCGGATGACACTAAGTTGGGTGGCAGTGTGAGCTGCGAAGAGGATGCTATGAGGCTGCAGAGTGATTTGGATAGGTTAGGTGAGTGGGCAAATGCATGGCAGATGAAGTATAATGTGGATAAATGTGAGGTTATCCACTTTGGTGGTAAAAACAGAGAGACAGATTATTATCTGAATGGTGACAGATTAGGAAAAGGGGAGGTGCAACGAGACCTGGGTGTCATGGTACATCAGTCATTGAAGGTTGGCATGCAGGTACAGCAGGTGGTTAAGAAAGCAAATGGCATGTTGGCCTTCATAGCGAGGGGATTTGAGTACAGGGGCAGGGAGGTGTTGCTACAGTTGTACAGGGCATTGGTGAGGCCACACCTGGAGTATTGTGTACAGTTTTGGTCTCCTATCCTGAGGAAGGACATTCTTGCTATTGAGGGAGTGCAGCGAAGGTTCACCAGACTGATTCCAGGGATGGTGGGACTGACCTATTAAGAAAGACTGGATCAACTGGGCTTGTATTCACTGGAGTTCAGAAGAATGAGAGGGGACCTCATAGAAACGTTTAAAATTCCGACGGGATTAGATAGGTTAGATGCAGAAAGAATGTTCCCAATGTTGGGGAAGTCCAAAACCAGGGGACACAGTCTAAGGATAAGGGGTAAGCCATTTAGGACCGAGGTGAGGAGAAACTTCTTCACCCAGAGAGTGGTGAACCTGTGGAATTCTCTACCACAGAAAGTTGTTGAGGCCAATTCACTAAATATATTCAAAAAGGAGTTCGATGAAGTTCTTACTACTAGGGGGATCAAGGGGTATGGCTAGAAAGCAGGAATGGGGTACTGAAGTTGCATGTTCAGCCATGAACTCATTGAATGTCGGTGCAGGCTAGAAGGGCCGAATGGCCTACTCCTACACCTATTTTCTATGTTTCTATGTTTCTAAACCAGTCCCACCCACCCCTTTCCGCAACGACTGTCTGTTCCAACTGTGACAGAGTCTGTGGCTCTCATATTGGACTGTTCAGCCACCAAAGAACTCACTTCAGGAGTGGAAGCAAGTCTTCCTCGATTCCGAGGGACTGCCTATGATGATGATGATGAGTTTCCTGCTTTTTGTCTGCCTCCTTTTTTAAATAGGGGCGTTACCTTTGCAGTTTTCCAATTTTCACACTGTTGGTAAGTCTGTCAATACTTCCAGCAGTTCACACTTCAATCGTTGCTGGCTCAAAATCCTGGAACTTCCTCCCTAACAGCAATGTGGGAGTTCCTTCACCACACGGACTGCAGCGGTTCAAAGCGGCTCACCACCACCTTCTCAAGGTCAATTAGGGAGGGGCAATAAATACTGGCCTTGCCAACGACACCCACTATTCTGTAAGGGAAGAATGCGAAGATATGACTACAGCTAGCCCTACCTCTTCCTTAAGAATCTCAGGTATATTGAATCATATCGATGTATTACATTTTCTAAGTGAGGTTGGGAATGGTTCCTACCATTCCCCAAATCTTTGCTCAGTCTCACGATTGCAAGCTGGCAGCCTGATTGTGCTGGTTTGTTGAATTTTAGCGATATTATTCATTCAAAATGAGGCATATAATGCAAACCTAACTGTTATATACATGACTGCCTTTGGAAGAGAAAAATATATACTGTACATTAAGTGAAATATCCCCTGAACTGATCCATTCCCTCACTTTACAAGACAGCTTTGCTCTAAGTGGCCAGTCACTTTAGTCTGCTGAGGGCAAAGGACTTACATAGACTTTTTCCAATGCTGTAACTGCATTTTACTGTTAAGCTCATTACCAGTGTTTACTGCCGAGATTACACATATATTCTACTGTCTTTTTCATGTTCTTTTGATCAGTGAAAAAGTCAAAGCACATTAAGAAAAAATCAATATTTAATTATTTTCACACACCAATTGGTTGTTTTCAGCATAAAGCACTAGTCCAGAATTGACAGCGCTAAAATGACTGTAATCTATTTTAAGAAGTAGCTCCTTGGACTAGGTCCAGCTAGATGTGAAAGAGTAATATTAGAAAGACCAGCAGGTTGGAATTTGGTCTTCTTCACATCCTATTTGACAACAAGAGCAGGTCAGAGGTTGGGTATTCTGCACCTCCAGACTCCTCAAAGCCTTTCCACCATCTACAAGGCACAAGTCAGGAGTGTGATGGAATACTCTCCACTTGCCTGGATCAGTGCAGCTCCAACAACACTCAAGAAGCTCGACACCATCCAGGACAAAGCAGCCCACTTGATTGGCACCCTATCCACCACCTTCAACATTCACTCCCTCCACCACCAGCCACCGTGGCTGCAGTATGTACCATCTACAAGATGCACTGCAGCAACTCGCCAAGGCTTCTTCGGCAGCACCTCCCAAACCCACAATCTCTACCATCTAAAACGACAAGGGCAGCAGGCGCTGGGAGCAGCATCACCTCCAAGTTCCCCTCCAAGTCACACACCATACTGACTTGGAAATATATTGTCATTCTTTCATCATCACTGGGTTAAAATCCTGGAACTCCCTCTCTAAAAGCACTGTGGGAGGACCTTCACCACACGGACTGCAGTGGTTCAAGAAAGTGGCTCACCACCACCTTCTCAAGGACAATTAGGGACGGGCAATAAATGCTGGCCTTGCCAGCGACGACCACATCCCATGAAGACATTTTTAAAATATATATTTGAACCATACACCAACCGGCTGTGGCCTGTTTTTTGAAAGAATTTTTATCGAATCTTAGAAGTTCAATGAGCTTCATAACGCAGTTTTAAAATTCTCACAAGTTGTTTGTACAAAACCATCTCGGGACTCTTGAAAAGAGCAGCCCCTGAAAATATTTTATTGGAAGAGCAATGCCTTAATATTATAAAAGACTCTGCATTAAGAACCTTTTTTAAAACAAATTCTGAAATGCATTTCTAACAAGCAGCTTCTATTTCATGTCATGTCTTCTTTGTCCTTCTCCCTGGCCTCCTCACCTCACTCTCCACGATGCATGTTTCTTGGTATTGGTAAGCAGAATGCAAATATACTAAAATAAAATACTTCAGCAACTGCCCTCAGATCTATGAGTGTCTCTGCTTTTATACTGCTGTTTTAATTCGGACTCCAGGAGACCAGCACCCCTGAGTCAGAATGCCATTAAATCCAGATTCCTTAATCTAGCAGCAGACTCCTGCACCCACAGGACACAAAATCTACAAGCCTACTCCATGAATCCAAATTAAAGCATCCTGAGTCAATAGCCATGGCTCAGTGGGTAGCTGACTTGTCTTGCAATCAGAAGGTTTGTGGGTTCAAGTCCCACCCCACGAGTTGCCATTCACAGGCATATAAATAGTAAATGGGATAAGGATTAATGAAGACTGACTTTTCTAGCACGAACTCTTCATTCATTTTTATCTCAACCACCTCTTCTTTCAGTATGACTTTGGCAGCATCTTCTTCCTTGGTAAAGACTGATGCAAAGTATTCATTTAGTACCTCAGCCATGCCCTCTGCCTCCATGCGTAGGTCTCCCTTTTGGTCACTAATCAACTCCACCCCTCCTCTTACTACCTGTTGACTATTTTATGCCTGTGGAAGACTTTTGGATTCCCTTTTATGTTAACTGCAAGTCTATTCTCATATTCTCTCTCGGCTGCAGTATTGAGAGCGTGCTGCGCTGTCGGAAGTGCTGTCTTTCAGATAAGACATTAAACTGAGGCCCCGTCTGTCTCTCAGGTGGTCAGAAAAGATCCCGTGGCACTGTTCGAAGGAGGGCTGGGGAGTTCTCACTGATGTCCTGGCCAATATTTATCCCTCAACCAACATTAGAAAATGCTGGAAATACTTAGCAGGTCAGGCAGCATCTGTGGAGAGAGAAACAGAGTTAACGTTTCAGGTCGATGACCTTTCATCAGAACTGGAAAACGTTTGAGATGGAACAGGTTTTAAGCAATACAGAGCTCGGGAAAGGGGGAGGGGAGGGAAGAACAAAAGGGAAGGCCAGTGACAGAGTGGAAGGCAGGAGAGATTAAATGACAAAAGGGGGTGATGGTGCAAAGCGAAAGGAGATGGTAATGGGACAAGTAAAGAAACAAAAGACAGGTCTAGAGGAGATGGAAATGGGAATATAAGAACCTTCAGCAATAGCTGCCGTCCGAAAAAATGGGTTATGCTCTGAAATAGTTGAAGTCGATGTTGAATTGGGAGGGCTGTAAAGTGCCCAAAAGACTGCATCATACTATGCAATATTGAAGTGAAATGAGATTACCAGCTGGTTTCAGTGCTCTCAGATTCAGATCACCAACCACATGACATTACTGCTCTTGTGTGATGAACATGTAAACCTACTTTGCCTCAGTGGAAAGCAGCAGTATAGCAACATGGAGAAACCATCTCCAAAGAAAATTCTAGCAGCTCAGTCAGATAAATAAAAATAATAAGATAAAATGAAAGGACTTGCATTCATTTATAAAGCGCCTTTCACGACCTCAGGGTGTCCCAAAGTGCTTTATAGCCAATGACGTACTTTTTGACGTGTAGTCACTGTTGTAATGCAAAAGCCAATTTGGGCACAGCAAGCTCCCTCATACAGGAATGTCATAATGACCAGATAATCCATTTTTAGTGATGTTGGTTTGGGGGATAAATATTGGCCAGGATGATAGGTATAACCACCCTGCCCATCGTTTTCCATTATCATTGAATTCAATTGCCAAGGCAGTGTTTATAACACATTGGGCTTGAAATTGCGCTCGCCACGGTCGCGTACGAGGTCCGCACGCACCTGTGAGGTCCCCGCAAGTGCCGGGTTTAGGTATGCAAAGTGCATGCGCCTAAACCCGTCACTTGCGATCTGGCAAAAATTCTGTTGGCAGATCGCACACATGCGAAGGTAAAGGGCCTTGCGGGTGGAGAGTTGGGCTATTTGACCCAACTTCTGCCCAGCGAATGTCCTTCAAATTCTTACGACTCAACAAAGCAGGCGTAAGGCCAGCTTTTATCAGTGTAAGATTTTGAAAGTACATAGAAATATATATTTTTCAATAATTTAAACATTTAAAATCCTGTTAAATAAGGTAAGTTTATTTTTAGACCCTTTAAAATAAGTAAATTTATTTTTTTTAAGTTACTTTCAGTGTTTCTGTGTTTTTGGGAGTATTTCCATTTATACTAACGGCAGCTCCGTATATATGAAACTCACATAAGTATGAATGGGGATCCCCTTTACTCTGATAGGTTGGGCTGGTCCACGTGATCCCATTGATACACTCCTGGGATATGTGTGCATCTATGAAGGCCTTCGCATGGCAGGCCAGGACCACCAGTACATTCGAAGAAATTTGTCAGGTCAGAGGCATCCGCCTGCGGGAAACCTCCGACCGCAATTTCTGGGCTGTTAAGAAAGCCGGCTATTTTGGGCAGCTACGGATCTAACAATGGTTATCACTGTCGTGATTGGAGTACGCAGCCAGCGGCAAGATAGGGGAGGTGAAAGCTTTTCCATGAAATGTGAATAATCTGCCCTTTATCACGTACACTGTATGTGTCACAGGGTCGGAATTCTTACTGCTCGGGAAAATATTACAAATATCTGCCATTTACAAGCAGTTAGAATTCAGTTCAAACAGACTGAGAAGTTTTCTTATATTCTGGGAAGAAAGCAAAGAAGCATTTTTAATGAAAAGGCATTTTCAAGTAGTTAAAATGTCAATCATTGCTGTGTTGCTGAGCGGCTCTGTTGATACAGTTTTTGTGTTGAATTAATTAACTCAAAGTGCTGTAACTAAGACACACAGCACTACTCTGATAAGCTGTCTCACCATTTACCGTCCACTTTTCATAGCGGTTAAATCGCCTTTACGCCAACATGCCTGCTATAAGTGTTTGGGACTGGATCCAAGCTTCACCAGGATGGCTTCAGAACTCTACTGTGAGACCTTAAACTCTATCATTTGTCCAGGGGATTATTGTTGTAATGATGCAGCATCATATCCAGTAGATATCCACAATGCTCCTACCAAACAAAATACCGGCTACAAAATAACACCAGTACTGAACCCATGGGAAAAGCCTATGTGAATGTTCCATTTATTTTACAATCTGTCCATTCCCATTTATCTTTCTTCCTCTCTCTCTCTCTCTGTTCTCTCTCTCTCTCTCTCTCTCTCTCTCTGTCTATCTCATATGTTGGGGAGAAAATTACTGTTGGAGGCTTCCTTCCAACGAACGCCTTGACCCGAAAAAAATCTACCAAAATACCTGATGGTCCCAGAGGAACATAGGATTCCGGTCGGAGGCCTCCATTCGCTGTGCAGCGTACGGGAACATGTCCTCCAGGTACGTATTCGTATCCTGGGATCACATGGGCCTGGACCACCAATCACTAGGCAGTATTCTCATTGATAATAATGGGAGCTCCGTTTTTACAAGTTCCCATTACTATCAATGAGAAACCCCCCTAAAGCAAGAAACGCAACGCAATAAATTAAAAAAAACACCTCACATATTTAAAATTAATTGAAATTAAATGTTTTAGAAAAAAATATATTTTTGGATTTTTAAAAAAATGTGTTTAAATAGGGTTAAAAATAAACTTACCTTAATGGGCAGGGTTGTTAATACAAAAATGAGTGATTAAATGTAATTTTTCTATGTTTTAAAACTCTTACGCTGGTAAAAGTAGGCTATACGCCTGTTTTCACCAGGCGTAAGGATTTGAAGGACATTCGTTGGGCAAGAGTTGGACAAATAGCCCAATCTCTGCCCCGCAGATGTCCTTCCTGCGAAGATGCGTAGGATCGGTCAAAAGAAATTTTGACAGATCGGAAAAGCCGGATTTTGGTGCATGCGCATTGCGCACCGAGAACCAGCATTTGCGAGGCTTCACTGGGTCTATGCACACATCATACACACCCGGCGAGGTCACAATTTTCAGCCCGTTATTTCTTTTACTGCTTGCTGTGACAAACGAGGTGGATTTTCCTCCTTTATCTGTTGTGGGGTAAATGTGATTTAACCATTGGCTTCCGCCAGCTGTGTCTCTCAGCGGATCCAATTCTTTTATGGCACGGCTGACTAATTCACCTAGCCGAATGCACAATCAGACCCTATCCGTGCACTAACTGGGCAACGCCTGTCCTAAATAAATGTTTGTATTTGTTTCATTGCCTTTCTTCAAAAGCAAATTTAATCAAAAGGTTGCTTGGCGGTTAGCACAGCCTGTTGAAAATGTTCATTTAGGTGGATTGACAGAGAGTGGAGCAGCCAATTATCTGCTCCAATTGCTGGACCATTGGGAAACTGGAAGAAAGAAACCCCAAGAATCCTTTCACACAGCACATCACAAGGCGAACGATAAGTCAAACTGTTATCCTGCTTCTTTACATCAAGGAAATGACTGTAACATGAAAGGCCATAAATTATCAGCGTGTCTGTTGACACCACTGTGTCAGCCAATGAGTGAGAGGTAGGGCGGCACTTATGGCAGAACTCATAAGAACATAAGAAATAGGAGCAGGAGTAGGCCATCTGGCCCCTCGAGCCTGCTCTGCCATTCAATAGGATCATGGCTGATCTGATCTGGACCTCAACTCCACTTCCCTGCCCTCTCTCCATAACCCTCGACTACCCCATTGTTCAAAAATCTGTCTATCTCCAACTTAAAAACATTCAATGACCCAGCCTCCACCGCTCTCGAGGGTAGAGAATTTCAAAGATTCATGACCCTCCGAGAAGAAATTCTTCCTCATTTCCATTTTAAATGGGCGGCCACTTGTTCTGAAACTATGCCCCCTAGTTCTATATTCCCCCACTAACAGCAAACAGTGAATTTAACAGCAAACAATCATATTTACTCAGTAAACAGAGTCTGTTTAAACAGTTTAAACAGTCTACAGAGTCTATTTATAAAAAGAGCCGGTATGAAATGGAGGAAACAGAACTCATGAACAAAACTGCAACAATTTCTCCCTATGAAAGCAGAGTGATTTCTCCAGCAAGATGCAGTGAGTTGAGGATAGTTACTTACAAATTATGTGCATAAAATCAATCCCAGTCACTTACAGCTGTGCGGTCTCCAGGCGTGATTGATGGGGGACTTACCCGCTCAGATGCATTGTGGCCGGGAATAGTGCTGTCACTGTATCCAGCCATAAATCACAGCTCTGTTTGCCCAGCTGTAGATTTGGTTACAGACTTCATGAGTAAACTGTAAAATCCTTATTGTCCACACATTCAGGAGCTGTGACAAGGTTTAAGATAATGCTTGAGAGAGATATGGATAGTACCGCAGACCAAAGTTGTACATTGAAAAAGAGCCAACTATGCGAGATTGAGGATGGAGTGAAGGAAAGTAAACTGGAGAAAAATATTGACGAGCAATGAAGTAGAAACAACAGCTGGCAATATTTAAAGGAAAGATCAATAGAATTCAGGAGAAATATATTCCACTAAAAAATATGAACAACCTCGTCAAGAATGAGATGCCCTGGATAAATAAAGGGTTGAGGGTAAAACTGAATCTAAAGAACACAGCATTGGCAACATACATAAACAATAAAGTCCGCTTGTCAAATCCGTTGATGTCCAGCTGAATTCTACTATGAGAATTATCACTTTTATCAACACCAATACCTTAGCTGCCCATGCTTGCAAACATCACACCACCACACCTACGCCACGAAAAAGCTGTCTTCAGAGAATACAACCATTACACCAGCAAAGACATGCCGATCTAGGCTGACTTGAACAACCTACCACCAACCCGTCTCAAATCTCGAAGGCCATTTTGTCCCGTCTCCGAAGCCCTTCAGCGATCTCCCCTCAGCCTTGATGACCGATGATGAAATGCTTGGAAGAACTGTGACATACGGAATGGATTCCTTATAGAGGACCCCACAATAGGATCAAACCTTCCTCGCAAACAGGGGACAACCATCAACCACCTCAGAACCGCTAATGGTGGATGCTGCCACCTTCTCCATAGGTGGAAGATTAAAGCAGCCCCATCATGCGACTGTGGAGCTCCTAATCAGACCCTGGAGCACATCATTGAGCACATAGAGGAAATTCGCAGGCAGTCTATAAGATATCCATGCTGTTACACCGGAAGTTTTGGCCTGGATATCTGACTTAGACATTGACATTTGATTTGTCTTGCTACTACTATACAAAAGAAGAAGAAGAAAGGAGAGGATGACAAAAGGGTATATGTTGAGCTAAGGAAAAAGGTTAAAAAGACAATTAAAACGACAAAGAGGAAATATGAAATGAAAATATCAAAGAATATAAAAAGAATACATAAAATATTCTGTAGGCACATAAGTAACAAAAGGAACATTAAAGTAGGGATAGGACCACTAAAAGATTGGCAAGATAAGCTACCATGAGGTGATAAGGTAATGGCAGGGCTACTGAATCGATACTTTGCCCCAGGTTTCACTAAAGAGGCTAAATAGAATAAGAAAATGACTACAGTTAGAAGAAGCCAGGTGTAATGTATGTACCTGTGAGTATGATCACAGGTTTGTGGAGCTGTTTAGCTGTGAGTGGCTTAGTCAGTCACATGATGTTCACAAGACTCAATAAAACCCCAACCAGTTGGGTTCAGGGGATCCACAATGAAGCAGGTGGTTATGAGCCTGGTGGATGAACTGGTAATGTGTAGTATAATTGTTAACCCTTTGCTAATAAACCAACTAGTTCTTAAAAGCAATGTGTTGCTATGAATTCTTAAGCAAAGAACCCATGAAGCAAATACGTTACATCGGGGTAGGGGTTGGGAGATATTACAACAGTTCAGATAGAAGGAAAGCAGATACTAAACAGATCTAAGGAAGAAAAGACTCTGGGTCCTGATAGACTACACCCATGGATGCTCAAAGAAACTTGAGAGAGCAGAAGAACTATTAACTATGTATCAAAAAAATCAATTGAAAAAGCAATAGTGTCAAAGGATTAGTAAACGGAAAATGTAATTCCTATCTTCAAAAAGGGACATAAAACAAATCCAGGGAACTATAGACCAGTTAGCATAATAGCGTAATAGTTCTGTGACAGGGACTGTGGTTCTTGTATTGGATTGTTTAGCCACCTAAGGACTCATTTTTAAAGTGGAAGCAAGTCTTCCGCGATTCTGAGGGACTGCCTATGATGCTGATGAATGGTAAGAAAGATACTAAAATCTTTGTTGAAAGATCTGATAGCAATACATCTCGAGATGAAGAATATAATACAAAATAGTCAACATAGATTTCTTAAAGGAAGGTCACGTTTAACCAACCTCACTAAATTCTTTGAAGGAAGAGATGACAAGGGCAATGCAGTGGATGTGGTATACCTGGACTTTCAGAAAGCCTTCAATAAGGTGACACAGAAGAGAATCATGACAAAGAGTGGGAGTCAGGGGTCCGGCAGTAGAATGGACTGGTAGATGGCTACAAAACAGAAAACATAGGATATGTGTTAAGGGAATGTTCTCAGACAGGCAGAAAGTGGGATGTGGTGTCCCCCAGGGATCAGTGCCAGGACCACTGTTGAACACCATATACATAAATGATTTGTGTCAAAAATTGGAGGTATGATGTTGAGATCTGAAGGTTAATACCAAATAGCACAGATTCAGCTAATAATATGGAGAATAAGCTAAAATGCAGGAAGGCGTATACAGCCTTGCAGACTGAATGGATAAATGGCAAATTAAATTCAATATGGAAAAGTGTTGATAGGGGGAATAAGGTGCCACTTATTTTCTGTCTGCTCTCTTAGGTGGACGTAAGAAACTAAATGGGGCAGAGGACCAAAGAGATCTGGGAATACAGATGCATAAATTGCTAAAAGTTGATAAGGCAATAAAAAATGCAAACAAAGTATTGGGGTGCATTTATAGAGGAATATAATACAAAAGCGGGGAAGTACTGTTAAATTTATATAACACCCTAGTTAGACCACACTTGGAGTACTGTGTGCAGATCTGGGGGGAGGGCAGTGGGGAATTCCATTGCACCCTATTTGGAGGCGGTAACATCCGGGAGGCGGGACATTTTGCGCCAGGTAAGGAAGCCCCGCCCCGCTCGAAGAATTCAGGTTAATGTCCCCGAAAGGGTGCACAAAAGAACGCACTCCACTTTCTGGAGCAGTAGTGAGGCGGACAAGCCTGGAGCGGGATGCAGCGCTACGCACTGGGCTGTATGGGAGGGACTCCTCCCTTCATTAAAGGGGAGGGCCCAAGCTGCAAACTCTGCAGTGAAGAAACGGGCCTCCCTGGACCACCGGGGAATGGGGGTGCCGAGCCAACGGCCCGGCATTCAAGCATAGTGTCGGGCTGATCGATCACGACACGGAACCCGTGATCGAAGCGCCAATGAGGCGCAGAAGAAATTCGGCAGTTTTTAAAAAAAATGGCCTAACCCCAACCCACCTCCCCTTTAAGTATCGCCCCCGTGAGTGTCCGGCCGCCTGGTTCATGTCCCCTGAAGCTGTCGCTGGCATTGCCCGGTACAGCTTCAGGGGGCGATACCCAATTTTTGTTCCGGTGCGATAACGGGGCGCTGGGCACGGTGATGATGTCATTATTGCTTGCGCAGTGGAACGGGGCACTACAGGTTACCGCCACCGCTAAACCCCTGCGTTGAAAAGTAATTTGCGTCCGGGGGCGCTAACGGGAGACACAAGCAACCCCAATTTCTAGGCCCTGGTCTCCATATTACAAAAAGAATATTGAAGCACTGGAGAAAGTGAAAAATATTTGCAATTATGTTACCAGAATTGAGAGGATGCAAGTATTAGGGAAAAACTGAGCAGGCTAGGACTGTTTTCTCTGGATAGCCACTCACAGATCAAAGGAGGAATTTCCATACACGGAGACTGGTGAGAATGCCAAACTCGTTGCCACAGGGAGTGGTTTTAGGAGAGGATGCATACATGTGGGAAAGAGGAATAGAGGGATATGGGAGCAGGATAGGAAGAGGTCATTATAATGGGAGGAGGCTCGTCTGGATTGCAAGCACTCTCATAGACCAGTTGGGCCAAATGGCCTGCTTCTATGCTGCAGATTCTATGAAATTCTACATACATACAACATTGCATTGTGAAGGGTTTAGTCCAATAGTCTTGTCGCTTATCAGGCTTTGTGAGTACCATGCTCTAAAAAAGTATATTAACCCGTAATCTGCAGATACTGAAAATCTGAAACAAGACCTGAAAATGGTGGAAACACTCAACAGGTGAAGGCAGCTGCTGTGGAGAGACCAGAGATGTTGACGATTCAACTGTGAACCCTTTGTCAAAAATTTGTCAACTCCTATGTTCTCTCCACAGAGACTTAAGCACACAAATCTAGGCTGATAATCCAGTGCAGTACTGAGGAAGTGCTGCACTGTCGGAGGTGCTGTCTTTTGGGTGAGACGATAAACTGTTTACCCTCTCAGATGGACCTAAAAGATCCCATGGCACTATTTCAAATAAGAGCAGGGGAGTTATCCCACAGTGCCCTGGCCAGTATTTATCCCTTAACCAACATTACATGTTATTGATTTGTCGTATTGTGCTGTTTCAGTACCTTAATGCATCTTTTGGCTTTTGTGTATTATTTCATCTGTAAAATAAAACTGACTAAATAATCTTACGCATTTGGTCTGAAGGTACATTTTATGCCTTTTGGAAGAGACAGGAGAGTGCGGTGAACATCCCACGTGAACAATATTCCATGATTCGGGATTAATTGTACAACCTGTCTGCTTTAACCCATGAGCTGTATGTAGAAGAGTGCAAAGTTCGGTTCATAGCAGACGTGGTCCGCTTTGAGCTGTGATCGCAGGACAAATACTTTGAGGTAAAAGTCGAAAGCATAACACTTACGCTTCCTTCCATTTATTATATTACACCTGCATTACGAGTGCTGGGTTCTTTCTGACCTCACTGCTCTGTTCTCAGATTCTCAAACAGTTGGAACTGGTGCTCTCCACTCTCTCTCCTGCGACAGTTGGAACTGGTGCTCTCCACTCTCTCTCCTGCGACAGTTGGAACTGGTGCTCTCCACTCTCCGGTCCTTATATATATCAGTAATTAACTTTGAGCATTGTTGTTGCCAATTTAAGTGTACCTAAGGGTTAAGTCATGGTAGGACAGCTCGAACACGTATTATGCTCCTCCTGTAATATGTGGGAAGTCAAGAACACTTCCGGTGTCCCTGACGACTACGTGTGCGGGAAGTGTATCCGCCTCCAGCTCCTGACGGACCGCATTGCGGAACTGGAGCTGCGGATGGATTCACTCTGGAGCATGCATGAAGCTGAGAATGATGTGAATAGCACGGTTAGTGAGTTGGTCTTACCACAGGTAAAGGGTCTACAGCCAGATAGGGAATGGAAGACCAGCAGGAAGAGCAGGCAGGGAAGGTAGTGCAGGGGTCCCCTGCGGTCATCCCCCTGCAAAACAGATACACCACTTTGGGTACTGTTGAGGGGGATGACTCATTAGGGGAGAGCAGCAGCAGCCAAGTATATGGCACTGTGGCTAGCTCTGCTGCACAGGAGGGCAGGAAAAAGAGTGGGAGAGCGATAGTGATAGGGGATTCAATTGTAAGGGGAATAGGTAGGCGTTTCTTCAGCCGCAACCGAGACTCCAGGATGGTATGTTGCCTCCCTGGTGCAAGGGTCAAGGATGTCTCGGAGCGGGTGCAGGACATTCTGAAAAGGGAGGGTGAACAGCCAGTTGTCGTGATGCATATAGGTACCAACGATATAGGTAAAAAATAGGATGAGGTCTTACGACACGAATTTAGGGAGCTAGGAGTTAAATTAAAAAGTAGGACCTCAAAAATAGTAATCTCAGGATGGCTACCAGTGCCACGTGCTAGTCAGAGTAGGAATCGCAGGATAGCTTAGATGAATACGTGGCTTGAGAAATGGTGCAGAAGGGAGGGATTCAAATTCCTGGGACATTGGAACCAGTTCTGGGGGAGGTGGAACCAGTACAAACCGGACGGTCTGCACCTGGGCAGGATCGGAACCAATATCCGAGGGGGAGTGTTTGCTAGTGCTGTTGGGGAGGAGTTAAACTAATATGGCAGGGAGATGGGAACCTATGCAGGGAGACAGAGGGAAATAGAAGAGGGGCAGAAGCAAAAGATAGAAAGGAGAATAGTAAAAGTGAAGGGCAGAGAAACCCAAGACAAAAAGCAAAAAGGGCCACATTACAGCAAGATTCAAAAAGAGCAAAGTGTGTTAAAAAGACAAGCCTGAAGGCTCTGTGCCTCAATGCGAGGAGTATTCGGAATAAGGTGGATGAATTAACTGCGCAGATAGCAGTTAACGGATACGATGTGATTGGCATCACAGAGACATGGCTCCAGGGTGACCAAGGCTGGGAACTCAACATCCAAGGGTATTCAGCATTTAGGAAGGATAGACAGAAAGGAAAAGGAGGCGTTGCTGGTTAAAGAGGAAATCAATGCAATTGTAAGGAAGGACATTAGCCTGGATGATGTGGAATCGGTATGGGTGGAGCTGCGGAATTCCAAAGGGCAGAAAACGCTAGCGGGAGTTGTGTATAGACCACCAAATAGTAGCAGTGAGGTTGGGGACAGCATCAAACAAGAAATAAGGGATGTGTGCAATAAAGGTACAGCAGTAATCAGGGGCGACTTTAATCTACATATAGATTGGGCTAACCTAACTGGTAGCAATCCGGTGGAGGAGGATTTCCTGGCTTGTATTAGGGATGGTTTTCTAGACCAATATGTCGAGGAACCAACCAGGGAGCTGGCCATCCTAGACTGGGTGATGTGTAATGAGAAGGGATTAATTAGCAATCTTGTTGTGTGAGGCCCTTTGGGGAAAAGTGACCATAATATGGTAGAATTCCTTATTAAGATGGAGAGTGACAAAGTTAATTCGGTAACTAGAGTCCTGAACTTAAGGAAAGGTAACTTCGACGGTATGAGGCCTGAATTGGCTAGAATAGACTGGCAGAGGATACTTAAAGGGTTGACGGTGGATAAGCAAAGGCAAACATGGATGAACTTCAGCAATTGTACATCCCTGTCTGGAGTAAAAATAAAACGGGGAAGGTGGCTCAACCATGGCTAACAAGGGAAATTAAGGATAGTGTTAAAACCAAGGAAGAGGAATATAAATTGGCTAGAAAAAGCAACAAACCTGAGGACTGGGAGGAATTTAGAATTCAACAGAGGAGGACTAAGGGTTTAATTAAGAAGGGGAAAATAGAGTACGAGAGGAAGCTTGCAGGTAACATAAAAACTGACTGCAAAAGCTTCTATAAATATGTGAAGAGAAAAAGATTAGTAAAGACAAACGTAGGTCCCTTGCAGTCAGATTCAGGTGAATTTATAATGGGGAACAAAGAAATGGCAGACCAATTGAACCAATACTTCGGTTCTGTCTTCACAAAGGAAGATACAAATAACCTTCCGAATGTACTAGGGGATAGTGGGTCGAGTGAGAATGAGGAACTGAAAGATATCCTTATCAGGCGGGAAATTGTGTTAGGGAAATTGATGGGATTAAAGGCCGATAAATCCCTGAGGCCTGATAGTCTGCATCCCAGAGTACTTAAGGAAGTAGCCATAGAAATGGTGGATGCATTGGTGATCATTTTCCAACAATCTATCGACTCTGGATCAGTTCCCATGGACTGGAGGGTAGCTAATGTAACGTCACTTTTTTAAAAAGGAGGGAGAGAGAAAATGGGTAATTATAGACCGGTTAGCCTGACATCAGTAGTGGGGAAAATATTGGAATCAATCATTAAGGATGAAATAGCAGCCCATTTGGAAAGCAGTGACAGGATCGGACCGAGTCAGCATGGATTTATGAAAGGGAAATCATGCTTGACGAATCTTCTGGAATTTTTTGAGGATGTAACTGGCAGAGTGGACAAGGGAGAACCAGTGGATGTGGTGTATTTGGACTTTCAAAAGGCTTTTGACAAGGTCCCGCACAAGAGATTGGTGTACAAAATCAAAGCGCATGGTACTGGGGGTAATGTACTGACGTGGATAGAGAACGGGTTGGCAGACAGGAAGCAGAGAGTAGGGATAAACGAGTCCTTTTCAGAATGGCAGGCAATTACTAGTGGGGTGCCGCAGGGCTCAGTGCTGGGACGCCAACTATTTACAATATACATTAACAATTTGGATGAAGGAATTGAATGTAATATCTCCAAGTTTGCAGATGACACTAAACTGGGTGGCGGTGTGAGCTGTGAGGAGGCGCTAAAAGGCTGCAGGGTGACTTGGAAAGTTTAGGTGAGTGGGCAAATGCAGGGCAGATGCAGTAGAATGTGGATAAATGTGAAGTTATCCATTTTGGGGGCAAAAACACGAAGGCAGAATATTATCTGAATGGCGGCAGATTAGGAAAAGAGGAGGTGCAACGAGACCTGGGTGTCATGGTTCATCAGTCACTGAAAGTGGGCACGCAGGTACAGCAGGCGGTGAAGAAGACAAATGGTATGTTGGCCTTCATAGCTAGGGGATTTGAATATAGAAGCAGGGAGGTCTTACTGCAGTTGTACAGGGCCTTAGTGAGGCCTCACCTGGAATATTGTGTTCAGTTTTGGTTTCCTAGTCTGAGGAAAGACGTTCTTGCTATTGAGGGAGTGCAGTGAAGGTTCACCAGACTGATTCCAGGGATGACTGGGCTGTCATCTGAGGAGAGACTGGATCAACTGGGCCTTTATTCACTGGCGTTTAGAAGGATGAGAGGGGATCTCATAGAAACAGATAAGATTTTGACGGGACTGGAGAGGTTAGATGCGGGAAGAATGTTCTCGATGTTGGGGAAGTCCAGAACAAGGGGACATAGTCTTAAGATAAGGGGTAGGCCATTTAGGACTGAGATGAGGAGAAACTTCTTCACTCAGAGAGTTGTTGACCTGTGGAATTCTCTGCCGCAGAGAGTTGTTGATACCAGTTCATTGGATATATTCAAGAGGGAGTTAGATATGGCCCTTATGGTTAAGGGGATCAAGTGGTATGGAGAGAAAGCAGGAAAGGATACTGAAGGAATGATCAGCCATGATCTTATTGAATGGTGGTGCAGGCTCGAAGGGCTGAATGGCCTACTCCTGCACCTATTTTCTATGTTTTTTTTTCCCTCTGCTGTCTTCTTTGTGCAACGTTTGCATCCTAGAATCATGGCAATCGTTTCACACAATCTGGATGAAGCATTTGTCCGATGGGAATCAAGTTAGTGTTCCTCAGAAACATTCAAAAATACATCTTGTTGCATGTACTTAGGCTAAATATAGTGTATTTCCACAGCTTCCAATGGATTTAACATAAAAGGAATCCATATACTTTATTCAAAGCATTCATTTTATGCATAATCTAGGTTGAAGTTTCAGTGCAACTGTGAGGAAGCGCTGCACTGTCGAAGATGCCGTCTTTTGGATGCAACGTTAAATGGAGGTCCAGTTTGCCTTTGCAAGTGGATACAATTTGAAGAGGAGCAGGAGAATTATCCCTGGTGTCCTGGCCAATATTTCTCCCTCAAGCAACATCACGAAAAAAAAACTGATGATCTGGTCATTACCTCACTGCTGTTTGTGGGAGCTTGCTGTGCACAATATGACTGCTGTGTTGCCACACATTGCGACATTGACTACATTTCTAAAGTACTTCATTGGCTGTAAAGTGCATTAGGCCATCTTCAGATCGTGAAAGGTGCTATATAAATGCAAGTTCTTTCTTTTCTTTCTGACTGTTAGTATTTCTAAAATAATGCCTTAAAAATAGCAATCGGAATTTGGTAATGACCAGATTAGTTCATATATAATGAAGGGTTGAACTGTCTCATTTAGGGAATGGATTAAAAATTTGCAGAAGATAGAATGGGACGAATGCCATTAATCTTCTTAACTATGCAGACTTTGAATGGACAGTGAAGAATCGCACTAAATTAAACACCCCCATTCAGGAATTTGCAGGGCAGAATTCCACATAGACAAAACACTGAGGGGAGGGAATTGTCCCTTTTTGTATCCCCGTTAGCGCCTATGGGGTACGTTAGAGGGGTGCAAGACAGTTTTCACCCGGGGGGGGGGGGAGGGGCGCTACTGATGCCCGGGAAATTGCCCGGCAGTTTGCGGAGGCGTTGCCATGGCAGCACCGACCCCTTAACGCCACATGGGGGAAGTTGCCGCTGGTCGCAAAGCTGGCAGACATCCACTCTCGGGGAGGTGCTTAAAGGGGAGGGCGCAAGTGTCCCGGGCTGCCATCTTGTTTTGTCGGCTGACTCCCGGGTCAGCTCCACGATGGCGGCCCTAGCACGGTCCGGGCCTGTCATCGTGCAGCCCGAGACTCCGTATTGGGCGCCGGGCTGCTGGCCCGGTCGCACGCTGCCCTGGTGGCCCAGTGGAGGCCATCAGCGGCCGTGCAGAGTGTGCAGCGTCCCTCCCCTTTAATCGAAGGGCGGGGGGGAGGTGCATTGAATTGTGTCAGCACATGGAGCAGCTGCGTAGCACTGAACATTTCGCTCCGGGACACTCCCCCCCAAGGAAGTGGTGCAGGAGTAGGCCACCCAGACCCTCGAGCTGCTCCGCCATTCAATAAGATTATGGCTGATATGATCGTGGACTCAGCTCCACTTCCCTGCCTCCTCCCCATAACCCTTTATTCCCCTATTGCTCAAAAATCTATCTTCGCCTTAAATATATTCAATAACCCAGCCTCCACAGCTCTCTGGGGCAGAGGATTCCACAGATTTACAACCCTCTGAGAAAAGAAATTCCTCCTCATCTCAGTTTTAAATGGGCGGCCCCTTATTCTGAAACTATGTCCCCTAGTTTTAGTTTCCCCTATGAGTGGAAATATCTTCTCTGCATCCACCTTGTCGAGCCCCCTCATTATCTTATATGTTTCGATAAGATCACCTCTCATTCTTCTGAACTCCAATGAGTATAGGCCCAACTTACTCAAACTATCTTCATAAGTCAACCCCCTCATCTCCAGAATCAACCTAGTGAACCTTCTCTGAACAGCCCCCAATGTAAGTATATCCTTCCTTAAATACGGAGACCAAAACTGTACGCAGTACACCAGGTGTGGCCTCACCAATACACTGTACAGTTATAGCAGGACTTGTCTGCTTTTATATTCTATCCCCCTTGCAATAAAGGCCAACATTTCATTTACCTTCCTAATTACTTTCTGTATCTGCATACTCACTTTTTGTGTTTCATGCACAAGGACCCCCAGGTCCCTCTGTACTGCAACACTTTGCAATTTTTCTCCATTTAAATTAAAATTTGCTTTTCTATTTTTTCTGCCAAAGTGGATCACCTCACATTTTCCCACATTATACTCCATCTTCCAATTTTTTGCCCACTCACTTAGCCTGTCTATATCCCTTTGCAGATTTACTGTGTCTTCCTCACAATTTGCTTTCCCACTCATCTTTGTATCATCAGCAAACTTGGCTACATTACACTCGGTCCCTTTCAGGGCTGGTAAGCCCAATTCAGCGGTGGGGGTGGGACTTTTTAAAAATCTATACACAGTAAGGTGGTATAAAGAACAACTTCAAATTCCCTTCCACATTCCCCTTCAAGTCACGCACCATCCCGACTAGGACATATATCACCATTCCTTCATGGTCGCTGGCTCAAAATCCTGGAAATCCCTACCTTCACAACACGGTTCAAGAAGGCGGCTCACCACCACCTTTCCAAGGGCAACCAGGGATGGCCATTAAATACTGGCCTTGCCAGCGCTGCCCATACCCCAAATATGAATGTTAAAAAAACTTTGATAGAGGGCCATTGTGACAGCCAACCTGTCTGCTGGAGACACTGAACCGCGAGCTTTACGTTCCTTTCGAAACAATGTTTATGTCTGATACTCTGAGTTGAACCTATCCCGCGAGATGAACCAAACTTTTCCCTTCGAAATCCGATATCGCACTTGATGGATGCCACTGTATCCCAGAGGCGTCGATGATGAGTCTCTGGATAAACCACACAATCTCTGCAAAGTTTAGTGATTCCGTCTCAGATGCGTCAGCAAATTCCTTTACAAAACTGATATTTTGTATTTTACAGGCAATTTCAATGTAATCTCGTCACGGCGGTCAAAGTCCACAAACATCATATTTGAATTGTACCTAGAGACAACCTGGCATTTATTATGCTGTCCTTGGTCTGCGAAAATATAGCTTAAAGAGAATGGAACGTAAACAGTTGGGAATGGTGCCGTAAGTACAGCACACAAAAATGTATTTCTTTCCTGCTATTGTCCAATTCATTATATTTTTATAGAGAGTGACATACACTTGGTGTACCGCTCACCAGCAACACATTCTGCGGGGTTTTTTTTTGAACAGTTATAAAAAGTTTAGCACAACAAATGGTTTGTCAGGTAATAATGGCTTTACACAAAAGCAGTCGCATTTCTTATTCACTGCTGTCATACCATATTAATGGTGGGTTATACAGAAACCGCACATTACACTAAAAGAATACCTTTTGTGTCTTGTCAGTTTTTATAAGCATAGCTTAAGTACTTAATGCACTTAGCGGAGCAGACATCAGTAATAGAGCCCAAACCAGATGCATTGTTAATAATTAATGTTGACTGTGTGTTGGCGGCCCATGATGAGAGGGGGAAAGGAAGCTGCTGCCCTCTGTCATTACCTTACTGTTTCAGGAATTATTGAGAGGTTGCGATGATGGAGAAGCATTGGAGTGGGAGTATGTTATGATCTCAATAAAGGGAAAAATGCGTATAGTTATTATGGCTACTCCCTGTCTGATTGAATGTTTTAAATGCATTATTATAAAATTGCACTCTATAAGAAGTGGTATTAACATTATGGACAGCAAACGTTTTATTTGTCTGTGAAAATTACACTTGCAACGAAAAGAAAGGCCATACTGATGTGGATGTTATACGCACATGCCATATGTACAGGGAAGGTGGGTGTCATAAGAACATAAGAACATAAGAATTAGGAACAGGAATAGGCCATCTAGCCCCTCGAGCCTGCTCCGCCATTCAACAAGATCATGGCTGATCTGGCCGTGGGCTCAGCTCCACTTACCCGCCCGCTCCCCATAACCCTTATTGGTTAAAAATCTATCTATCTGTGATTTGAATACATTCAATGAGCTAGCCTCAACTGCTTCCTTGGGCAGAGAATTCCACAGATTCACAACCCTCTGGGAGAAGAAATTCCTTCTCAACTCGGTTTTAAATTGGCTCCCCCATATTTTGAGGCTGTGCCTCCTAGTTCTAGTCTCCCCGACCAGTGGAAACAACCTCTCTGCCTCTATCTTGTCTATCCCTTTCATTATTTTAAATGTTTCTATAAGATCACCCCTCATCCTTCTGAACTCCAACGAGTAAAGACCCAGTCTACTCAATCTATCATCATAAGGTAACCCCCTCATCTCCGGAATCAGCCTAGTCATCTGCAAATTTTGTTACACTACACTCTGTCCCCTCTTCCAGGTCATAGAAACATAGAAAACATAGAAAATAGGTGCAGGAGTAGGCCATTCGGCCCTTCGAGCCTGCACCACCATTCATGGCTGATCATGCAACTTCAGTACCCCATTCCTGCTTTCTCTCCATATCCCTTGATCCCTTTAGTCGTAAGGGCCACATCTAACTCCCTTTTGAATATATCCAACGAACTGGCCTCAACAGCTTTCTGTGGTAGAGAATTCCAGAGATTCACAATTCTCTGAGTGAAGAAATTTCTCCTCATTTCGGTCCTAAATGGCTTACCTCTTACCCTTAGACTGTGACCCCTGGTTCTGGACTTCCCCAACAACGGGAACATTCTTCCTGCATCTAACCTGTCCAATCCTGTCAGAATTTTATATGCTTCTGAGAGATCCCCTCTCATTCTTCTAAATTCCAGTGAATATAAGCCTAGTCGATCCAGTCTTTCTTCATATGTCAGTCCTGCCATCCTGGTAATTAGTCTGATGAACCTTCGCTGCACTCCCTCAATAGCAAGAATGTCCTTCCTCAGATTAGGAGACCAAAATTGCACACAATATTCAAGGTGTGGCCTCACCAAGGCTCTGTACAACTGCAGTAAGACCTCCCTGCTCCGAAACTCAAATCCTCTCGCTATGAAGGCCAACATGCCATTTGCCTTCTTCACTGCCTGCTGTACCTGCATGCCAACTTTCAATGACTGATGTACCATGACATCCAGGTCTCGTTGCACCTCCTCTTTTCCTAATCTGTCACCATTCAGATAATATTCTGCCTTCCTGTTTTTGCCACCAAAGTGGATAACCTCACATTTATCCACATTATACTGCATCTGCCATGCATTTGCCCATTCAGCTAACCTGTCCAAGTCACTCTGCAGCCTCTTCGCATCCTCCCCACAGCTCACAGTGCCTTCCAGTTATCTCCCAATTCCGTGATTTCATTTTTGATAATAATCCTGTGCAGATTCTTATTAAATTCCTCTGGATAATGTAAGGGGTTTTCACAGGGTTGTTGTGCCTTGGGTGTCCCTCTCTGGGCTTCTGCCCTCACAGCTCATACTTGGCCTGTGAGGTACCCTGAGTGCTGCAAGAGCACCCCTGGAGAGACTGTGTCCACAGCTTATGAAGGGGGTTTTGAGACTCGTGCGTCCCCACAGCTTATGCCTAGCCTGTGAGGCACCTGTGAGTGTCAAACACTCCTAACCTCTTCTTCCCTAGCCTGTGACACACAGTTGAGCATTTTCGAGGGACTCCTAGCTTTCCTTACACGGTTCTGACATAAGACTCATGATCAGGAGATGTAATACAATAGAACTGAGACAAGGTGATTCCAAGAGGAACTTTAGACTTCCAATTTATTTGACAAGGTGTCACTCAACAAATCAGCAATACACCAACAAAACAATCCCCCTAAATCCCACTAAAACGGACCCAACGAAAATCTTTACACCAGTTCAGCAGTACAATGCCCAACCTCCCACCTTTCCTGGCCTAACTGAGTTGGGAGTTCTGGGGACCAGAGGTTATACTCACTACTGTGCCTTCCGCAGTCTGGTGGTTTGTTTCTTCTATCTTCGGTGTCTTCGGACACTGGTTTTCCTTCAGTGTTGAGAGGCTTGCTGGTTGTGGTTGTTGGATGACGAGGGCAGGGAAAATCATCACTTCTTTTTCACTACGTCAGAAACCCCTTTTTTATAGCCAGATTATCCAGTCCGCCTCTCCTGCTGAAGTCGATTCTTCTCATTGGTGGACTTTTTGATTTTGAAAAATGCAGCAGTTTTAGATAGGGTTTTTTTTTCCACTGATAACCTACTCAAGGTTTGAGTGGGTGTTGATTGCATTGGCCTCCTGTAGCCATTGTGCTGGTCTGGCCTGAGCCAGATATTTCTATGCCTGATGAAAAAAGGTGTTGGAATATGTATGTGGCATTGTTTAAATGCTAATGTTTTCAAGGGGCAAGTTTCGAGGGTATACAGTTCCCAGACAATTTGATTAGTTCTAATGTCCAAACTGGCCCTTTTGATATTGACCCCACCCCTTTTCTTGCAGACCCAACATACACCTTTTAAAATCCCAAATTCGATTAAAGTTCGTAGTTTCTTCCATGTGCACTTTAGGATTTCAAACTTTCTGGTAGATAGTTCCAAATTAAATTCCCTTTCCTATGAGTCCAAACACTGGGCGGGGGGGGGGGGGTCTCCATTCATTTGTGTCCCAATGTTTTCCTTCCATCGGTTTCAATTCACAGCACAGACTGATCCCACAGCCCTTTTCCTTCTGGGTAAAATGAGGGGGTTTTCGTCCTCCCCTACATAATCCCCCATCTGACACAGTCAGACACCACTCGAGTGTGTCAAAGTTCAGGGTGGTGAGAAAACCCTAGGTCTCCCAAATTGTGCAACTTTCCCCAGTTTAACTCTAAACTGATCCCGTCGATATATATCGTAATTCCTTTTAACGCGGTACTAAACACAGAAATCCAACAGGTTACAATACACGACAGCAACATACATATATGTACTTAAGGTTACAGCAGTAACTGTACATTGAGTCTCATTTCAGTCTCAATCGTAAAACAAAGAAACCTGCCCTGCAAACTCCCCAGGAGCCATGTATGAAAACGCAGTCATCCCTGGAAATAACAAAACCGCCGAAGTGTCGCGGTCAAGCTTTGTTTACACACCTTGAGTGTTTAGCAACGGCTCTCCTGGCTGTGTAGTAGCCTGAGGAACTGCGTTCTTTTTCTTTTTCTCCTGAGCTTACAGCTTGTAACTAGCAGATAAGCTACAATCAGGAGTTGGCCGATTACTAAAGTATGCGATCCCACCCGGGTCCATGCAGGTATGTCTGCCCGTATTCCCAAATCCCACCATGCTGGGGGTTTAATCTGGGCAATCTCCCCTGCTAGAATTTCAGTTTTCTGCTCCATGGTGTAAAAATGTTTTTGAGACAAATCCACTGCCTGGAGGAGGGCTGTAAGTTTCTCAGGTAGTGGGGCAATGGGATAGCCAAACTGGGCAACATATTGTTGTAGATGGCTGAGGCTGTTTTTTACCGTGAGGTGAATCGTGGAAGGTTCAGGGATGGGTGTGATTCTGGTGTGTGCCACTTGAACCTCTGCCCTGGGTTTAAAGCAAAAGCTGCTGTACAGTATTGGACACCATCTTCCCGGTCCGTGTTCATACCGTTGGGCACTTGTGGTGACACAATATGTCCCACCGCCTACATATGCTACCTGTGGAGGCATGTGGTTAGGGGCCATTACCTCCATTGTGCAATTGATAGGCTCTGCCCCAGCAGTGCTGAACCCGCATAGTGGCCTTGCAAAAGCGTTCAAGTGCTGGGGGCACAGGATTACCTGTGCTCCCCTGCTCCGACAACCCGAGAGGTCTGTACCTGTCACAGTATGCTCCCACATTGTGACATAAGGTGGGACCTCTTGGAATCGAACATGCACCCCTCCACGAATGACTCCCACATTCTCCACTCGGTACAGGGGTGCTGATCGTGGGGACGCCCCCATCACGGGCATCCTGACCACCACACCCATGATGGTATTATTTGACTTTCCACAGTCCACCGGTACCGGGTAGGCTTCCGACGCTACACAAAGTTGGCAAGAACTCAAAACATTATCATAAGGGTACTGTGCTGCTAAGTGCTGGTTGCTGATCCAGGAGGGGACCTGTCCCTGTCTCAGATCCTCAAGGTTACTCCATCCCTCTCCCAGCAACCAGGCCCCATAGTGCACGCAGACCTCATTTTGGGCGGCTTGATCGGAGGCGTTTCTATCCTCCCGAATCAAGGCGTTTACAGCCCTGGCCTGCGCCTCCAATTGAGAGATAATCTCCTTTAAGTGAAGTGTCATTGCCACCTCTTCGTGGAGCGCGGATCCCACTACGGTATTCTCGTCCCCCAGGACTTTGCGCAGCTGATTCTTTAACCCATTTATCTGGAGAGCCGGCTGCATGTTATCCAAACTGTTTATGGCGGACGCCCCGGTGTTCAACACCGTAAGAATGTCATTTAAAGTGCCACGCCTCTGCCTGCCCGGTTTGGCCCCATCCCACTGTTTATACAAGTCTGCCACTCTCACTCTGGAAGTGGCCACAGTGATCTCCGGGCAGGGGATGGACGCACTCCGTAGGTAAAGTCCTTATGGTTGGAGTACTTGGTGGAGTTCGATCCCAACCACCCAGGCCATCTCCCCTCGTGGGAGTAGGTGACCCGGCCATCCGCCGCCGGAGTCCCTTCTCCTGTGTTCACTGTCGGCGCTCTGCCCCCGGAGCATCCGAAAACCAGGGAGTCCTCGGTGTCCCCTCGGTGCCCGGTGCAGATCCTTAGCGATACCAGCATCACTAACGTCCAGTAGGGAGGTGTTGACATCTGAAAGGCAAAAAGAACATGGCCTTGCCCTGAGAGACCTCTCCAGGCTCGGCCCACCTAACATGTTCCAAACACAAAAATGCTGTACCCAACCGTCACTGCCTTACCTAAACACATATGCACACAACATAAAGTGACAAAACAGAAAGGGAAAATATACACACCGCCACCCGTCCCCGGGTGGCCAGGCTATATCCTGTCACTGTACAGGCGTCGTCGACCACTCGGCTGACCGTACCCTGGGAACCAGGATGCCCTCCGCTGAGGGGCTAGTATAGTTCTCCTTAATGAGTCTTGTGCTGCCCTCCAAGGCCCTCCCGAGCCCCGGATAATCGGTGGGAGACCCTTGCTAGCGCAACAGAGCACCCTCCCTGTTGTCTTTTGCCTTCTCGGTCTGGGGCGAGAGGCTAAGTAAACAGGGGACCACGGCGCCCTGGGCTGTGGCACTCTGTCACTCCTCCTTACTGTCGGTGCAGACATTATGGACTGCAATGCTATCTCCTCCACCTCTTGGGCTAGCCTCAGCTGATCCACCATGGAAGGTTCAGCTTCCCCTTGAACCTTGCTAATGGTAGAGCCTTTCTCCCTACTTCTGTTAGTGGGCTGGGAACCTCTACCCAGTGGTGGGATAGCCTTACAGGAGCAGTGAACCATCCCCGGCTGTAGAGCTTCGGGGCCCGCTGCCTCCTCCGGAGCCTCCAAATCCACCGGGGCCTGTTCTTCCCCCAGTGCCTGATTCCCTTCCCTTGCTCGTCCCCTCTGTTTTTTACCTCTTTTGGGGTCAAACAATTTATACTGATTAATGTGATACCACTTCACCCGGCGAGGCAATCGAACCGCATAGACCATAGGGCTAGCCTTGTCGACTCTGCTGTATGGTCCCATATACAGTGGTTCAAATACCCCGACCCGGGCGAAGCTTCTCACCATCACCTGGTCGCCCACCTCCCAATCATGGTGACTACGGGGTTCCAGCAGCAATCGGTTACTCTGATGCTGTCTGCCCATGTTACTAGCAGCCTGCCAGTGAATCTGTTTGAGGTGTTCAAACAGGTTCCTGACAAACCGGTCCCGGTTCACCTCTCGAAGCTGCCCTTCGGTGAGAACCGGCGCCAACACATGCACTGGGATTCTCATGATCGGGCCCGTCATCAGGTGAGTACCCTGTGCTCTTTGACTGACTGGCCCGGATTCCCATGAGGACCAACGGTAAGACCTCCACCCACTTGTTCGGTGAGTCTCCCGTCTCCTTGCGCAGCCTTTCCTTTAAGGTCCGGTTCAGGCGTTCTACAGGGCCTGAGGACTGAGGGTTGTAGGCGACATGCCATTTGGCTCTTATCCCCAGCACCTTTAAGGTGGCCTGCATCACCTGGCCGGTGAAGTGGCTTCCCCGGTCAGACTCCACGATTTGAGGTAGACCCCACCGAGAGAATACCTCCCTCACCAGGATTTTTGCAGTCCCCACCGCGGTAGCTGTTCGGCAAGGGAAGGCTTCCACCCACTTGGAAAACACATCCACCAGGACGAGGCAGTATTTATAACCTCCCTGGGCGGCCGGTAGGGGTCCGATGTAGTCGATCTGGATCGACTGCCATGGTCCCTCTACCCGCCTGATGTGTCCCATAGACACCTTCCTTTTCTGAGGGTCTGGGTTGTTTGCAGTGCAAACCAGACAGCCCGCACAGAAGTTGCGGACGTCTTCCAGGAGGTCTGGCCACCACCCTGCCTTTTCTACCCGTTGCCAGGTAGATTCCGGCCCAGGGTGTCCCGCACCTGAACCCTCATGGGCCAGCTGAAGGAATTCCCTTCGGTATTGTGGCGGCATTGCCCATTTGTCCCCTTTAAACAACATGCCTTCCCGCACAGCAATATCTACAGCACTGTATGGGCCCTCCGCCTTTTCCCCCCTTTTGATAGCAGCCAAAGCAGCCTTCAGGACCGGATCCTGCATCTGAACTACTTTAAGGTCCGGGGCCGCAGCCGCCCCTACGCTCCCTTGTGTCCCTGGCTTGCTTCTTACTGCTGCTATCCTGCCTGCCTCGTATGGGTCCCATGGGCGACCTGTACGAGCACCTTCCCTTGCCAGCAGGTCTGCCTGCTGGTTACCTTCCCCCCGTGGCTCAGTTTTGGAGTGGGCCTTTACCTTATGGATATATACATCCCCGGTTTCTCCCATTGCAGCCACGATCTTTTCTAGCAGGGGTTTGGTCACAAGGGGCTTCCCATCCGCAGAGGTGTACCCCCGGCGTGACCAAATCGCCAGATACTCTGTACACGAATTGCAAGTGAACATGTTGTCCGAGCAAAGCGTGTATGGGGTAGGGAATTCCTCGGGGTGTGTGACCACATACATCACCGCCAAGAGTTTCGCCTGCTGGGCGCTCAGGGTGCATGGGAGTTTAAGAGCTAAGGCAATTCCTGCCTTGGCATCCCAAACTCCGCAGCCCGTGAGTCTTGTACCCGCGGACACTGAACTGGAGCCATCAACGTAGATCTCGCGGCCTGTGGGGTGTATCCCTACCCGAAATCCAAAGTTAATGTCCCATACTCCCTCCACAGAGCATCGATGCGGCTGCCCTGGATAGATTAAATTTGCTGCGAGCCTGGGCTCGCAGAGGCCCTTGACCTTTAAAGTCATTTGGGAGAGGAGGAGGATCCAGCGAGTGATTCTAGCACTGCTCACTGTCCCGTCCTTAATCCTCCCGTCCAACAGCATCTGCGTCGGGGTATGATGGGTGAGGAGTGTAATGGGGGATATTCCGGTAAAGATCTGAGCTCTCTTTACTGCCCAGTGGGTGGCAAGCAAGTGCCTCTCACAATTGGAGTATCCCTTTTCTACCTCCGTGAGGACCCTGGAGGAGTACACCACTGGTCTCAGCTGACCGTTTCACTCCTGGAGCCACACTGCACTTAAGCTGTCACCACTGGCTGCCACCTCCAGGAAGAATTCCTCCCCCCCATCAATTGTCCCTCGGGCTGGTGCTACCTGCAGGTCTCTCTTAAGACGGACAAATGCTGCCTCACAGCCCTTGTCCCATTCCCACTCGACCCCCTTATGTAGGAGTCTGAGCAGAGGGGCGGCAGTGGCTGCATAGTCCTCGATGAAGTCCCTACAGTAGCCAGTGATTCCCAGGAAAGACCTTACCCCCGACACATCCCTAGGGACAGGGAGTTCCTGCACTGCCTTTCTTCTAGCCTCATCAATGGCCCTTTCTCCTGCCCTTATCGTCAGGCCCAGGAATTTTACCTCTCCTAGACCTATCTGGGCTTTCTTGGGGTTAACTTTAAAACCCCCTTCCTTCAGTAAGACCAGCAGTTCGGCCAGCAGTGGACCGTGTTCCTCACTGCTGTCTGTGAACAACAACAGGTCGTCCACATACTGGACCAGCTGGTGTGGCTGGCTGAAGCTTTTTAAGCAGTTCGCCATGCATTGGTGAAAGATGCTGGGACTATTATGAAAGCCCTGTGGGAGGCAGCTCCTTGTATACTGCTGTTCCCGGAAGGTGAAGGCAAACTTGTACTGGTCTTCCCTCTGTACAGGGATAGACCGGAACCCGTTGGATATGTCCAACACTGTGAACGTGGTTGCGGATGCAGGGATTTCCACTATCAGATCCGCAACCGCCGCTACTGTGGGGGCACAAGCTGGGATGTTTTTATTGAGCACCCAATAATCCACCGTAGCCCTCCAAGAATTATCCGGTTTCCTAACCGGCCAAAGCGGGGAGTTGACATGGGTGGCTATGGGTCTCAAAACACCCTGCTTGACAAGCGAGCTTAAAGCTGTCTCCAAGTCTGCTTCTGCCTCTCGGGGAAAGCCATGCTGCTTTTGTGGGCGGGACATGGGATCCCCATCTATTCTAACCTCCACTCCTGTGACTCTCCCACAGTCGTGTTTATGGGTGGCAAATGCTGCAAGATTTGCTTGCACATAGGCCCGGTACTCGGCCGGGGTGTTACCGACCAGAACCTCCAGGTCGTAACCCCCTTTTGGCTTCATTGTACACAGAGTCCCTTTTCCCTGTTTCTTATCAATAACCATGACTTCTCCCTCTGCTCCCGTGCCCACTGTGCCCCATAGACAGTGATTCCTCAAGTCTACTAGGATCTGGCGAGCGATGATAAAATCAGCCCCCAAAATCCCTTTTCCCACCTGCTCCCAGTTCATCAGGATGCACTTCCATTGTGTTTGGAGTGCTCCTAAACGAACTGCGAGTGGGACTGAGAAAAACCCAGCCTTCTCATTACCTGTGAACCCAACTAGTTGATACGGCACCCCGTTTGATAGAGGTGAGGTTGCGGGGTCCTCCGAATGGACTATCGTGCTGGAAGCACCAGTGTCCAAAACGTAAGTACCCAACACACCCTCAACCTCCATCTTGACCCAGGGTCGTCCCCAGGGGTCGTATTCTAGTGGGCACAGGTATGCAGGCTGGGTCTGGGCTAGTCACGGCCTCTGTACTGGCAGGGTTGCTGGTGCTTCCCTGCCTGTTGCCGTGGCTACCTTCCAGGCCCCTCCAGTGCTGTCCTCACTGCAGCTACTATCTCATCAAGGGATGGTGAGGAGCTCCCTCCACTTCCCCCACTCTGGGCGGCTCCTGAAGGACTTCTCCCCCCATATCTTTTTACTGGGCTCCTGCAATCCCTTTTAAAATGCCCAGCTTTCCCGCACCCGTAGCACACTCCCTCCTTATCAGACGAGCGGCCACTCTCCTGGTGCCATTCTCTTTTGGGAATCGGGTTGGGTTTTACTTCATTTACCCGACCTTTGGAGGTTTTCTCCTCCTCCCCTCCTCCATTCTGTTGGACCAGTGCCAGTTGCCTGACCACTGCTTCCTCGGTGAGGTTGGGGTCCAGGGAATCGAACCACAGTTCGGCCCTGGCCTTGAGCCGGGGCAAGCAGTTTGCCACCAGCATCCTCAGCCAGTGGCCAGTCTGTACTGCGGAAAGATTCGCCCGGTCGAGGAGCTCCCCACAGGCTGCGTGGTATACCACCCAGTCTGTTCGCAAACGCCTGCGGGGTTTCCCCTGTGAGCTGCCTTGTCCTTTCGTCCCGTTCGAAAGGACTGCCGTCATCGAAGCCCATAACCTCAAGGACGGCCCTCTGGACCTCAGTAAATGTGCGCTGTCCCCTCTGGCATTCTGCCGGTAGGGCCTGGTACAATTTGCTGTCCAGAGAGAAGAGCAGCAGCTTGGCTGTCTCCTCCTCGTCACACCCATTAATTTCCCCTGCCTGCATCATCTCCATGAAGTGGATAGACGGGTCCCCGCTGCGAGTGATGGGCCACCATGGCCCTGAGTGATTGAACTCCATGGGGAATAATAACGTCGCTCTCCAGTGCTCCCTGACCTTGGCCACCTCCCTGTGGAGGACCGTACTTGCGCTGCCTGACCGGGCACATCCGCACTGGCTCAGGATCTTTCTGCGCTGGTCCCTCTACTTCTGGCTGTCCCACCATACCCGGTGCAGCAGACAGTGCCTGGTCGCCTGATCCAGCCCTTAACTGACCCTCGGCTGGAGCCTCACATCCCTGTTGCCAAACGGGACACATTGGTCCTGCCCCCAGCCCTGGGTATGCTACTACCTGCGTGTCCCGCCCCTCCTGGTACCCTACCGGACAAACCACTGGTGCCTCAGGAGGTGGTCGGGCGCCTCTTGCCTTTGGATTCTCCTCTACCCCCCAATACTCTCCTTTGTCCCCTGTGGACCTGCCTGGTCCTATCAGGGCGACCGGCCCCTTTGCCTGGGATAGAGCGTGGGTGAGAGTTTTAATCCTCTCCTGGCAGGGACCGTGATCTGCGAACTCACTGCTACTGGCCACTTTATAGGCTGCCTGTACGTATTTTAATTTATTCTCTAGTTCCCAAATTTTCTGGGTGTACCGAGAGTTCTGTTCCCGGAGGGACCCCTCACTACCCTTGGCCTCAGTGACCTGACACTGAAGATAGTCCCGGCTATTTTGGAAGGACTCCTCCAACTACCGGTTCCTTTGCTGCTCCCCAGCTAATTTGGCCAGCAGGTTGTCCCCAACCACAGCCCGGATAGCAGAGAGCTCCTCTGATTTCTGAAGACTCTGTTCCAAGTTCTTCACCCGCTGGTCGAGCTTTCAGACTTGGCGGGTGAGGCAGATAAGCCAGATGGCCTTTTCCACCCTGCGGTTATGGTCCTTCCCTGCTGTCCACTGAGCAGCAGCATCCACTGGGCGCTCTGCCCGAGTGAGGGCTTGCCAAAAATGTATGAGGAAATTCTCTCCTCCATTTTAGTTTCCTCTCTTATCACCTCATCTGTTATATTAACATCTCCTGTTTGCTTATGTCCCTTCGTGGTCGCCATGTTCTGTAAGGGGTTTTCACAGGGTTGTTGTGCCTTGGGTGTCTCTCTCTGGGCTTATGCCCTCACAGCTTATACCTGGCCTGTGAGATACCCTGAGTGCTGCAAGAGCACCCCTGGAGAGACTGTGTCCACAGCTTATGAAGGAGGTTTTGAGACTTGTGCATCCCCACAGCTTATGCCTAGCCTGTGAGGCACCTGTGAGTGTCAAACACTCCTAACCTCTTCTTCCCTAGCCTGTGACACACAGTTGAGCATTTTCGAGGCGCTCCTAGCTTCCCTTACACGGTTCTGACATAAGACTCACGATCAGGAGATGTAATACAATAAAACTGAGACAAGGTGATTCCAAGAGGAACTTTAGGCGTCCAATTTATTTGACAAGGTGTAACTCAACAAACAGCAATACACCAACAAAACAATCCCCCTAAATCCCACTAAAACAGACCCAACGAAAATCTTTACACCAGTTTAGCAGTACAATGCCCAACCTCCCACCTTTCCTGGCCTAACTGAGTTGGGAGTTCTGGGGACCAGAGGTTATACTCACTACTGTGCCTTCCGCAGTCTGGTGGTTTGTTTCTTCTATCTTCGTTGTCTTCGGACACTGGTTTTCCTTCAGTGTCGAGAGGCTTGCTGGTTGTGGTTGTTGGATGACGAGGGCAGGGAAAATCATCACTTCTTTTTCACGACGTCAGAAACCGCTTTTTTATAGCCAGATTATCCAGTCCGCCTCTCCTGCTGAAGTCGATTCTTCTCATTGGTGGACTTTTTGATTTTGAAAAATGCAGCAGTTTTAGATAGGGTTTTTTTTTCCACTGATAACCTACTCAAGGTTTGAGTGGGTGTTGATTGCATTGGCCTCCTGTAGCCATTGTGCTAGTCTGGCCTGAGCCAGATATTTCTATGCCTGATGAAAAAAGGTGTTGGAATATGTATGTGGCATTGTTTAAATGCTAATGTTTTCAAGGGGCAAGTTTCGAGGGTATACAGTTCCCAAACAATTTGATTAGTTCCAATGTTCAAACTGGCCCTTTTGATATTGACCCCACCCCTTTTCTTGCAGACCCAACATACACCTTTTAAAATCCCAAATTCGATTAAAGTTTGTAGTTTCTTCTATGTACACTTTAGGATTTCAAACTTTCTGGTAGATAGTTCCAAATTAAATTCCCTTTCCTATGAGTCCAAACACTGGGGGGGGGGGGGGGTGTCTCCATTCATTTGTGTCCCAAAGTTTTCCTTCCATCGGTTTCAATTCACAGCACAGACTAATCCCACAGCCCTTTTCCTTCTGGGTAAAATGAGGGGGCTTTCGTCCTCCCCTACAATAAGCATAAATACATATTCAGACATTTCCTTATCCATCATGCTACTGAATTTCTCAAAGTCGTCAACTAGATTAATCAGACAAAATTTCACTTCACAAATCTACACTGACTCTTTGATCAGCTCATATTTGTCCAAGTGCTCAATCATTTTCTGGATTCCAGTAACTTCACCACAACTGATGTTAAACTGACAGATCCATAGTTATGTTTCCTCCCTCCCTTCTTAAACAATGGAGTGACATTGCTAGTTTTCGAATCCTTAGGCACAATTCCTAAATCTAGAGAACTTTGGAAAAATATGACCAACAGATCTGAAAATTACCATCTGTTGCTTTCAATAACCTGGAATGGAAATGGCATTGGCTGCGAAATTCGTCACCTCAGTACCGGTAGTTAAGGCTGTTGTGAAAATAGTGGCTTCTGTCTTGCTTCCGGCACGGACTGCGCTGTTCGCCATCTTGGTGAGTTCGATAGCGCGGGTGGGAAGCTGCGTGTGCCAGCAGAATGCAAAGTAGGCAGATCATGACATTTGTCAGCGTGTAACGCTGATTTGATGTACAACCTGCCATTTTGTATGTCGCTGCTCCATTCAACGCCCTTTCCTAAACCAGCACTGCTGAATGTGTGTTAATTTGCATGAGGACCCCCCCCATCAGCGCCATTTAAAGGGAAACATCCAACTTGCAGGTGAGTTGATTATTTTTCTTGTACTGGCTCTTGCAGAGTTGGTATGAATGCTGGGTTGCTGGAAGACATTTAAAAACTTGTTGAAGTGTGCAATGAGTGCTGCTGAACATCGGGAAGGCGTTGGCTACTACTGCAAGGCCTCTGAGTACATCATTTGCTCCCAATCATGGGGGCTCTAGTTGCTGCCCCCTCGCGCTGCAGCACAACAGGGAGATGGAACAGTAGCAGCAAAGAAGACATGCTGCTCGCAGAGGGAGGAGGAGGAGGGTTCTCAGCAGAAGGCCTTATCCACCTAGGGTCTTCAGGGAACGCTTCTTCTACCTGGACCTAAGCCCCAACAACATCCCGGCTATAGTGCTGATGACTTATGCTCCAGAACTAGCCAAGCTGTTCCAGTACAGCTACAACACTGGCATCTACCCAACAAAATGGAAAATTGACCAAGTGATGTACGTCCACAAAAAGCAGGACAAATCCAATCCGTCCAATTACCGCCCCATCAGCCTACTTTGAATCATCAGGGGAGTGATGGAAGGTGTCGTCGACAGTACTACAAAGCAGCATTTACTCAGCAAACACCTGCTCGCCAATGCTCATTTTGGGTTCTGCCAGAAACACTCGCTTCCAGATCTCATTACAGCCTTGCTCCAAACATGCACAAAAGAGCTGAACTGTAGAGGTGAGAATGGCTGACCTTTATATAAGGCAGCATTTGACTGAATGTGGCATCAAAGAGCTCCAGTAAAATTAAAGTAAATGGGAACCAGGAGGAAAACTCTCCACTGACTGGAGTCATACCTAGCATAAAAAAGATGGTTGTGTTTGTTGGAGGCCAATCATCTTAGTCCCAGGACATAACTGCAGGAGTTCCTCAGGGCAGTATCTGCAACCCAACCATCTTCCGCTGTTTCATTAATGGCCTTCTCTCCATCATAAGTGGCGATGTTTGCTGTGATTGCAGTGTTCAGTTCCATTCACAACTCCTCAGACAATGAAGCAGTGTGTGCCTGCATGAAGCAAGACCTGGACAACATTCAGGCTTGGGCTGATAAGTGGCAAGTAACATTTGCACCACACAAGTGCCAGGCAATGACTATCTCCAACAAGATAGAGTCTATATACCTCCCCTTGGCATTCAATGGAATTACCATCGCCGACTCTCCCACCATCAACATCCTGGAGCTCACAATGGACCAGAAACTTAACTGGACCAGCCACATAAACACCATAGCTACAGGAGCAGGTCAGAGGTTGGGTATTCTGCGGCAAGTGACTCACCTCCTGACTCTCAAAGTCTTTCCACCATCTACAAGGCATAAGTCATGAGTGTGATGGAATACTCTCCACTTGCCTGGATGAGTGCAGCTCCAACAACATTCAAGAATCTCGATATCATCCAGGACAAAGCAGCCCGCTTGATTGGCACCCCATCCACCACCTTAAACATTCACTCCCTCCACCACAGGCGTACCGTGGCTGCAGTGTGTTTCATCTACAAGATGCACTGCAGCAACTCTCCAAGGCTTCTTCGACAGCAACTCCCAAACGCACGACTTCTACTACCTAAAAAGATAAGAACATGCAAGTTCCCCTCAAAGTCGCACACCATCTTAACTTCGAAATATATCTCCGTTCCTTAATCGTCGATGGTTCCCAACAACACTGTAGGAGTACCTTCACCTCATGAACTGCAGCGGTTCAAGAAGCTGGCTCACCACCACCACCTTCTCAAGGGCAATTAAGGATGGGCAATAAATGCTGGCCTTGCCAGCGACGCCCACATCCCAATCTTCCAGCCATCACAGCGTACCCAAGGGTGGCTGCTCAGCGACAAGAGCTATCCACTCTACACCTGACTCCCCTCCACAACCTCATCATTCCTGGCCAGCAATCATATAATGACAGCAATGCTGCTACGAGGAATGTCATCGAACAGACCATCAGCGTGCTCAAGCAACAGTTTCACTGCCTTGACCGCTCCGGAGGAGCACTCCAGTGCTCACCGGAGCGGGTGTCCCAATTCGTGGTACAACTTGGCCATTATGAGGGTGCAGCCCTTGCCACAACGGGTTCCATGACTACCTCAATGGGAGAAGAAGGAGGAAGAGGAGGAATGGGGCGGCAGCCTGCAAATCCATGTACCGGATGAGTTGTCCGTGAGCGCATCATGAGACTCCGGTTCCCCTGAATGATACCCCATATCCCCGTAGCTCAACACGTCCCCACCTTCCCATCCCTCTGTCACGGAACATTCCACTGTCCTCTTGGCCACAATGCTGAAATGAAAGCCACCACAAATCAAACATTCCAAACATAATTTATAAATGATTCAGTCCAAAATTACATAACAAAGTCAACTAACCACAATGGTGCATTCTCATAATGCCTGTCGTTCGTGTGCATTTGCCTATTCTAGTGCTGCTACAAAAATGCTACCTCAGTGGCTGCAGCATAGCTGTTGGAAGGCTGCTGACTTTCAGTGGGCGAGACTGCAGATGGCCTTGCAGGACAAGCTCGAGCACTTAGAAGGCCCAGCTGTAGTCTGCACTAGCAGTCTGCACTGGCAGGCTGACAGGTAACTGCAAGGGCACTGGCCGAATGGCAGTGGTGGAAGTATGAATGCTGTCATCCTGAGAAGACAGCAGGTTCGTGCTCCATGAAGCCACTGTCATTGCCACACCCCTGGGCAATCCTAATAATCTGTTGGAGGGCAGATTGCTTGACTGCTGTGATACCCTGCAAGCCCATTTCCACACTGGAAAATGGAGCCACGATGCCACCAGTCTGAGCTTACGTGGCATGGGACGCTTCCGCTTGTGCTACAATGGTAGCTGAGACATCGCACATCAGGCCCTGCAACATGGTTGTGTCCACAAGTGCTCAAATGGAGTTGTCCATCAGTTCCATCCTGGAAATCATGGGCCCTAAGCTCTGTGCAAAGTTGGAGCCGGATTCTCCCACGCTCCTCGACAGAAACAACAAGCTCTCTGGCAGGCTTGCCACTGCACCAAGCATTTCTCTGTGCATGCCCATCCCCCTTCTTCTGAAGGCCACCCCATCAAAGTCCACATCTTAAGTCCTGTGGAGCAGAACTTGTGTGCGACCTTGCCCTCCACGAAGCTGGCACCTGCGCTATCCTTTCCCCCTGCCATGATTGCAGTCCACTGATGTCCGGTGACTCATCATATGCACATCCCATTTCTATACTACTGACACCTGGAAGTCCCGGCCAAAGACCGCCCTAAGTCGAGGAAGTGCATCCGGGAGGGCACTGAGCACCTCGAGTCTCATCGCCAAGAGCATGCATAGATCATGCGCAGGCAGTGGAAAGAGCGTGCTGCAAACCAGTCCCACCCACCCTTTCCCTCAACGACTATCTGTCCCACCTGTGACAGGGACTGTGGTTCTCGTATTGGACTGTTCAGTCACCTAAGGACTCATTTTTAGAGTGGAAGCAAGTCTTCCTCGATTCCGAGGGAAGACTGCCTATGATGATGACCCTCTAAAGTACACGTGGTGCCATTTTCTGAGCTGGTTCCTGCAGAGTTCTTCCTGTACTGGCTGGGCTGATTGGAGTGCTTGGGTATCTGAAAGGAGAAAGGCAGAAGTGTAGGGTTGTGGTGAGGGGGCAGGGAAAACCAAGATGAGCATTCTTACACCATCAGCAGCTTGTAAGTGAGAAGAAATTGTGGGATAAGGGAAAGTAGAGCGTGAGGAGGAGTAGATATAGCATACCATCATCATCAATGGTTTCAAACCTCACTGATCACCACGGCCTCAGTGACAGGCATTCCAATGATTTCTAGCACTGCCTCCTCCAGCTGGGTCAGGTTCTGCAGCCGTGCCAGCATCCCACCTATTAGCTGCTGCTGGTGCTGGTTATGCGCTACCTTGGCCTGCAAAGGAGAGGGAAGTGTGTCAGTTGAGTGTGGTACACTGTGCTTGGGTGATGTGCTTGTCATGATTGATTAGCCAGCAATGTGTGCAATCTATGTATATTGTAAACAGTTGTGGTCCCAGCACCAATCCCTGTGGCACACCACTAACCATCGGTTTCCAACCCGAAAAGGACCCATTTATCCCGACTCTCTGCTTTCTGTTAGCCAGCCAATTCTCTATCCATGCTAATACATTTCCACTGACTCCGCGGACCTTTATCTTCTGCAGTAACCTTTTGTGTGGCACCTTATCGAATGCCTTTTGAAAATCTAAATACACCACATCCATCGGTACACCTCTATCCACCATGCTCATTATATCCTCAAAGAATTCCAGTAAATTAGTTAAACATGATTTCCCCTTCATGAATCCATGCTGCGTCTGCTTGATTGCACTATTCCTATCTAGATGTCCCGCTATTTCTTCCTCAATGATAGTTTCAAGCATTTTCCCCACTACAGATGTTAAACTAACCAGCCTATAGTTACCTGCCTTTTGTCTGCCCCCTTTTTTAAACAGAGGCGTTACATTAGCTGCTTTCCAATCCGCTGGTACCTCCCCAGAGTCCAGAGAATTTTGGTAGATTATAACTTCCGCCATCTCTTTTAATACCCTGGGATGCATTTCATCAGGACCAGGGGACTTGTCTACCTTGAGTCCCATTAGCCTGTCCAGCACTACCCCCCTAGTGATAGTGATTGTCTCAAGGTCCTCCTTTCCCACATTCCTGTGACCAGCAATTTCTGGAATGGTTTCTGTGTCTTCCACTGTGAAGACCGAAGCAAAATAATTGTTTAAGGTCTCAGCCATTTCCACATTTCCCATTATTAAATCCCCCTTCTCATCTTCTAAGGGACCAACATTTACTTTAGTCACTCTTTTCCGTTTTATATATCTGTAAAAGCTTTTACTATCCGTTTTTATGTTTTGCGCAAGTTTACCTTCGTAATCTATCTTTCCTTTCTTTATTGCTTTCTTAGTCATTCTTTGCTTGTCGTTTAAAATTTTCCCAATCTTATATTTTCCCACTCACCTTGGCCACCTTATACGCATTGGTTTTTAATTTGATACTCTCCTTTATTTCCTTGGTTATCCACGGCTGGTTATCTTTTCTCTTACCGCCCTTCTTTTTCACTGGAGAACTGATGGAGAAGCCATACTAAGTGGAAGCATCTACCAATCATGTATCTAAGTTGCTGGACAATACCAGCTCCTTCATAGAATCACACAGCATAAGAAGGAGGCTATTCAGCCCACTCTGCCTGTGCCGGCTCTTTATAAGAGCTATCCAATTAGTCCCACTTCCCCAGTGCTTTCCCCACAGACCAGCAATGTTTTCCTTTTCAAATTAAATGAAAATCTTTATTTTTTTCCCCTCATTGGGTCCAAATTTCCCCATGAGTTGCACCGTTTTTTTTGGTGTAACTTGATTTTTCTGGTGTATCTTTTAAGTTGCAAATATGGCCATTTAATTTGCGGCAGTGTAAGTGAGTTAGTTAGGTTTTTTGTTAGGTCAGTTTTATTTTCAAAAGGGGGCGTTCCCAGCCACTTACACCATTTATGCCAATTAGGCCAGAAAAAAGTTGTACTAAGCTAACTTAGGGCAGCGTATGTGTCCACTTTTGTCCGCACAGAAAGACCTTACTTACAGTTAAGGAATCGGTGCAAGTAACTACATTTAAAGCACCACCAAGCACCAAACAAAGCACAAGCAGTAATAACCATTCAATAAAAACTAAAGAACTGAAGTAAATAATTAAATTAACAAAATTAACAAATAAAGAGCTGATGTAAATCCTCCCTTCAGCCTGGGATGGGGGAGGGAGAACGCAGCTGCCGCCCCACCAACTTTCAACCCTTTTCGGGGGGGAATCTTTTCCATTTTTGCCCATTTTCCCTTTTACCCTTTTTTCCCACTGACACCTTCAACAAACTTCACACATAAATTATTTGTAATACAACCTAACTGCGTGTTGCTGGTTAATTATTGATACACAGGATGGGATGCAGGTTAAGCACATGGCTGTCACTGTATATGTGTTTCTTTAACATGACAAGACCACCACCCAACCAAACGTCGCTACACGACAAGCTCTCCTCGGTCCAAACCACTAGACTGCAGCCGAAGACGACCAACCTCTCCCCCCTCTCTTGCCCCGATCAAAACTCAGTCGCACCAACCTGTTTCTTGCAGCCCTCAGTGGCCGGCCTGTGCAGCAGGCCATTCGGCCTGGGATAGGGGCGGGACTCATTCTGCAGGCATCATCATCACAATCATGAACGGAGCTACTGCGCATGCGCGACCGCACTACTGCGCACGCGCGCAGCTGCCAGCACTGTTTTCGGCGCAGGGCTGTAGCTCCGCCCCCCCCCCCCCCATTCCATGAGGAGCACCGCGCCAGGACCCAGGGCACACAGCAGAGCGGCCAGAATCGTGAGTAAGTTTTTCAGCGCCGTTTCCAGCGCATCTCAGGAGAGTGCAACGAAAAAAGGGGTGGGGAAATTTGGGCCCTTTGTTCCAGTATCTAGGCCATGACTTCAAGATTCAGTGTGCTGCTATTACCAGTAACTCGGTTTGCATGAAGGAAACTTACCTTACAACTCCTTTTCCCCAGTGCTTCTCTTTTGAACACACTTTGCTCAGCAGGTTACCCTGATGGTTGTTTCCTTCGTTGAGATTTTCCCTGATGACTGATTTCCCCTTGAATGTTACTGCTTCACCGAAGCTTGTTTTAACCATTGGCTTGTCTGAAAAGATTATTATTTTTATTTGTTCATGGGATGTGCGCATCCCTGGCAAGACGAGCATTAATTGCCCATCCTTAATTGCCCTTGAGAAGGAAGCCCTTTATTATTGCATCCTCCATGAGACAGTTTTACCACGGGATGGGGAGGTTGGTGCATGATAAGGCTAGTGTTATCTCTCACCTCTCTCTGTATGTGCTTGTATATCTGTGTGTTGGTAGCTGACGCAATCTTTCCGAAGTTAGGAATGAGCGGTTCCCGAAGCGTTCCCAAAGCCAATATCTGCAGGGAGACCTCGTGAACGTGTCAAGGGATCTCCAACAATGTTCCAGTTGAGCTGTGCGGCCGCATGGCCAAGCAACGGCCTGGAGGTCCCGCCCAGGCTGCTCAAAGCTTTACAAATGGGATAACCGAGCAGGCCCGAGAAATTGAATGGGCCGCGCAGCCAGTTAAAGGGCCCGCACACCCAAAAAATAATGACAAGGGGACGTTGATCCTCAACACAGAAGAGTTCGAAAACCAGTCCATTGAAGAGTGAATAATCCCTGCCAGAGCAACACATTAGTGTAATTTCTGTAAGCTTGTAATGTCTGTAGCTCCACACTGTGGATGTGGACATATTGTGTTACTTCAAATAAAGGGAATACACAGTCAGCTTACAAGAACCAGGAAGTTCCAGAGACTTCTGAAGCTGCATCCATTTTAGTAAGCTGTGGATTATATCACAATTAGCAATGCTTTTGCTGACTCAGAGCAGCTCCTCAACTCCTTTTTAGAATTGAAGAATTTTACTTTACAAACAGGCCTTATTGCTCTGTCTCACCGGGGAGGATTAGGCGCTGAATAGCACCTCCCAATAAAAGATAGCACACGCTCCTGGGTTAAAAAAAATGGAAACTCAAGCTTTGAAGAAAGAAAGAATCTGTAAGCTGGACCTTCATTCAGTGAGGGGCAGTGATCAGTGGCTCCTCACCACACGTTGGGTCGGGAATTTTGATCCAGCCAGTGAAGAAGAAAATCGGCAACACACCTGGGAAAGGGAAAAACAGGGGAAAGACTGGATTGTAACTTCAAAGGTCAGCACTTCGCAAACACAAACACTGCAGCGATTCTGCTGTGAACACAACAGGATTGGTGAATTCTGTTTACCGACCACCCATGGACAAGGTGGTCTGTGGTTAGAAGCAAAACTCGCTACTTTGCAAGTAACATCAGTATCAGCAACACCAGACATCACTAGTCCCAACCCTAGTGTCCCATCAAATCCTTCAGCAGTCCTCCACCATAACGTCCCTCAACTATTAGTACATCTTTCTCTCCTCCTATAAATTCCCCAAATCTCATTAGCTCCAAACCCCATTACATAAGAACATAAGATACAGGAGCAGGAGTAAGGGTCCTGATGCATGAAACACAAAAGGATAGTATGCAGGTACACCAAGTGATCAGGAAGGCCAATAGAATCTTGGCCTTTATTGCAAAGGGGATGGGGTATAAAAGCAGGGAAGTCTTGCTACTGTTATACAGGGTATTGGTGAGGCCACACCTGGAATACTGTGTGCAGTTTTGGTTTCCATATTTATGAAAGGATATACTTACATTGGAGGCAGTTCAGAGAAGGTTTACTAGACTGATTCTGGAGATGAGGGGGTTGACTTATGAGGAAAGGTTGAGTAGGTTGGGCCTCTACTCATTGGAATTCAGAAGAATGAGAGGTGACCTTATCAAAACGTATAAGATTATGAGGGGGCTTGACAAGGTGGATGCAGAGAGGATGTTTCCACTGATGGGGGAGACTAGAACTAGAGGGCATGATCTTAGAATAAGGGGCTGCCCATTTAGAACTGAGATGAGGAGGAATTTCTTCTCTGAGGGTTGTAAATCTGTGGAATTCCCTGTCTCAGAGAGCTATGGAAGCTGGGTCATTGAATAACTTTAAGACAGAGAAAGACAGTTTCTTAACCGATAAGGGAATAAGGGGTGATGGGAAGCGGGTGGGGAAGTGGACCTGAGTCCATGATCGGATCAGCCATGATTGTATTGAATGGCAGAGCAGGCTCGAGGGGCTGTATGGCATACTCCTGCTCCTATTTCTTATGTTCTTATGTTCCAGTCGAGTGCTGCTGATATCACTCTGGGTAATCTGACTGGCCTCCCATGTTCTACCCTCCATTAACTTGAGGTCATCCAAAACCCGGCTGCCCGTGTTCTAACTCACACCAAGTCCCGTTCACCCATCACCCCTGTGCTCGCTGACTTACGTTGGCTCCTGGTTAAGCAACGTGTCAATTTTTAAATTATCATCCTTGTTTTCAAATCCCTCCATGGCCTCGCCCCTCCTGATCTCTGTAATCTCCTCCAGCCCTACAATCCTCTGAGATGTCTGTGCTCCTCTAATTCTGGCCTCTTGAGCATCCCTGATTTTAATCGCTCAACCATTGGCGGCCGTGCCTTCAGCTGCTTAGGCCCTAAGCTCTGGAATTCCTTGCCTAAACCTCTCAGCCTCTCTATCTCTCTTTCTCCTCCTTTAAGACGCTCCTCAAAACCTACCTCTCATCTGCTCTAATATGCCTTTATGTGGCTCGGTGTCAGTTTTTGTTTTATAATGCACCTGTGAAGCGCCTTGGAAGGTTTTACTATGGTAAAGACGCTACATAAATACCAGTTGTTGTTGTTGAGTGTAACTGGTTAGCCCGCAGCAGATACCGACTACTCATGATCTGACTGGGCTGAACAATTAAACTGATAAACAGATTACACTTCAACAGTAAACTCTAAAACTCCCTCTCTAAATCTCTTTGCCTCTCTTTTCCTTTAAGATGCTCCTTAAAAATTACATCTTTAAAAGCATCCTGATTATAACCGCTCAACATTGGTGGCTGTGCCTTCAGCTGCCTGGGCCCTTAGCTCTGGAACTCCCTGCCTAACCTCTCCACCTCTTGACCTCTCTTTCCTCTTTCAAGATGCTCCTTAAAACGTACCTCCCTGCGCTAATTTCTACTTATGCGGCTCGGTGTCAAATTTTTATCTCATAGTGCTCCCATGAAGCTCATTCGGACGTTTCACTACGTTAAAGGTGCTATATAAATGCAAGTTGTTGTTGTTGTATAAATGCAAGTTGTTGTTGTATACGCCTTCACTGAAGGAGGGTGAAGTTGCACGATGACATTCAGAGCTTGAAGGTGCAAATCATTGCAGGGCTGATATTCTAGCCTTTCAGCCAATCTGAGTTTCCGCATTAAACACGAAACATTGCCCATTCTGTTTTCATGCCCTGACACTGTTTTGTGCCCTCTCACAGTGAACATTAATAACTGTAACTGTTTCAGATATTCTTACCATAAATAGAATGAGGTTGCAAGATTTTTTCCTGCAAGTTCAGCAAGATTTGGTATGTTATCTTACAAAACTGAGATAACGCACAACCTCATTTTAGTTGCAGAATAGTTTCAAGGGACTCACCTTATGACAAATGGGCCTAGAAATTGGCCTCCTTAGCGGCTCCCGTTATCACCTCCAGGGGGCGATAACGGGGCGCCAGCGGCGTACCGACCGGGCACGACGAAATGAACAACTCCCGTCAAATTCGCCGAGAGGTTTGGCGGCGGCGGTAACACATTGCGTCACGATCTCCAGCCCCCGGAGATCATGACGTCGCTGCCGTGCGCATCGCCCCGTTAGCACCCCGGACCCGAACTTCGGTCCCGCCCCCTGCAGCATCGCCGGGCGACAACAACGAAAGCTGCGGGGGGCGTTGTTTGGGAGGCCGGGCGCGTCGGGGGCAGAAGGTTAAAGGGGACGTTGGTGCGGTAAGTATAAAACTTGTTGCAATGCATTATTTCAATTTTAACCATTTCTCTTCGGCTGCGACCATCAGTCCGGCACTCTGCCGCAGTGTACGGGGCCGGATCGGGCGGGATTGTGACTGCCGTCGGGGACCAGCTCACTGGTCCCAATGCAGAGCCTGCAGTGATGGCTCTTCACTTTAAGGATCGCGGCAGCGCTGCACGGGACATTGTGCAGCGCTGCTCCACTACCGCCCCGCTTGCATCCTGTAGCACTCCAGGAAGGAACTGGAGCACTTTATTTAACACTTTACTTCCTTCCTGGAATGCTAACACCGAACTTAGAGAAAGCTGAGAATCATTAGCAGTAATTTTTTCAACTTTCAACGTTAGCGCCCAAACGTGGCGATCCCGAATCTCCGCATTTTCTGTAACTGGGCTATTAACAGATCCCAACCAAATGTTGCTGTCAGTGCGCATGGCTGAGGGGCTCCTCCCAGAGTCACAGTGCGGATTCCGTCCATTATGGGGTACAACGGACATGATCTTTATGGCCCGACAACTGCAAGAGAAATGCAGGGAACAGCACCAACCCTTGTACATATCCTTCTTTGACCTCACAAAGGCCTTTGACACTGTCAACTGTGACGGACTATGGAGCGTCCTCCTCCATTTTGGCTCCCCCCAAAAGTTTGTCACCATCCTCCGCCTGCTCCACGACAACATGCAGGCCGTGATCCTGACCAACGGATCCATCACAGACCCAATCAACGTCCGGATCGGGGTCAAGCAGGGCTGCGTCATCGCGCCAATGCTCTTCTTGTTCTTCCTCGCTGCAATGCTCCACCTCACACTCAACAAGCTCCTCGCTGGAGTGGAACTAAACTATAGAACCAGTGGGATCCTGTTCAACCTTTGTCGCCTCCAGGCCAGATCCAAGACCATCCCATCGTCTGTCGTCAAATTACAGTACCCGGACTGTTATGTATTAATGCTTGGGGGTCACCAGACACTAGAGGGCGCCATGGGCGGAGGTCATCAGGCTGTACGCATGTGGCATGTGTGCTTGGTCACCTGTATATAAACTGGGTGTCTTTGTCATGCAGGCACTATTGGGCTGGAATAAAGATTGATCAGGTTGCACCAACCTGACCCTGCCACACAGCACTGCCCCCCAGTCATCAAGATCCATGGCGTGGCCCTGGACAACATGGACCACTTTCCATACCTTGGGAGCCTATTATCAGTTAGGGCAGACATCGATGATGAGGTTCAACACCACCTCCAGTGTGCCAGCGCAGCCTACGGCCGCCTGAGGAACAAAGTGTTCAAAGATCATGCTCTCAAATCTGGCACCAAGCTTATGGTCTACGGGGCTGTAGTGATACCCGCCTTCCTATATGGTTCAGAGACGTAGACCATATACATTAGACACCTCAAATCGCTGGAGAAATACCACCAGCAATGCTTTCACAAGATCTTGCAAATCCCCTGGGAGGACAGACGCACCAATGTCAGTGTTCTCGATCAGGCCAATATCCCCAGCATCGAAGCACTGACCACACTCTACCAGCTCCGTTCGGCGGGCCACATTGTTTGCATGCCTGACACGAGACTCCCAAAGCAAGCGCTCTACTCGGAACTCCTACACGGCAAGCGAGCCCCAGGTGGGCAGACGAAATGTTTCAAGGGGCACCCTCAAAGCCTCCTTGATAAAGTGCAACATCCCCACCGACACCTGGGAGTCCCTGACCAAAGAACGCCCTAAGTGGAGGAACAGCATCTGGGAGGGCACCACTGAGCACCTTGAGTCTCATTGTCAAGAGCATGCAGAAAACAAGCACAGGCAACGGAAGGAGCGTGCGGTAAACCAGACTCCCCACCCACCCTTTCCTCCAAAGACTGTCCCACCTGTGACAGACGCTGTAATTCCCGTATTGGACTGTTCAGTCACCTGAGAACTCACTTTTGGAGTGGAAACAAGTCTTCCTTGATTTCGAGGGACTGCCTATGATGATGATGCACTTGAAAATTACACCATTTTGATTATCCACTTGTTCCCCATTCAATTGCGTCCAGCTTTTAAAGTGACATTTTCATTAACTCAGCAGTCTGTTAAAAATCCTTTGCCAAGCCTTTTGTTCTGTGTTTGCCAGAAGCTGCAACAGAGTGATGCAACCAGTGTCAAAACTTGTCATGTGGAGAATATAACATGTGGTGTGATGGGGTTTCCCCTCCCCCAGTGATCAGAGCAAATCTCTGGCCAAGAAATTCCCACACTTTGCGCCAGGCGCAGAAGTCTCGCCTGTCGTGATAAATTGGGGTTACCACCACACAAAAGGAAGTGGAGTGCTAAATCCATCACTGTACTTCCTTTCTGTGGTTGGAAAGGGACGCACAGCTCAGGAGAGGGGCGTTCAGCTCGGGAGAGGGGCGTTCAGCGCGGGAGAGGGGGCACAGCTCGGGAGAGGGGGCACAGCTCGGGAGAGGGGCACAGCTCGGGAGAGGGGGCAGAGCTCGGGAGAGGGGGCAGAGCTCGGGAGAGGGCGCTCAGCTCGGGAGAGGGGCGCTCAGCTCGGGAGAGGGGCGCTCAGCTCGGGAGAGGGGCGCTCAGCTCGGGAGAGGGGCGCTCAGCTCGGGAGAGGGGCGCTCAGCTCGGGAGAGGGGGCACAGCTCGGGAGAGGGGCGCTCAGCTCGGGAGAGGGGCGCTCAGCTCGGGACAGGGGCGCTCAGCTCGGGAGCGGGGCGCTCAGCTCGGGAGAGGGGGGCGCAGCATGGGAGAGGGGGTACAGCGCGGGAGCGCTGCGCACTGGGCCACATAGTACTGCTGCATGGGAGGGGCTCTTCTCTGAATTAAAAGGAAGGGCCCAAGCTGCAAACTCTGCATTAATGAAAGGGTCCTCCCTGGACCTCCAGGGAGCAGGGGTGCCACACAATCAGCCCTTACTCAAGCAGCGTGCAGGCTGATCGATCACGACACGGACCCCCAAAGCGGTAACAGTGCGGACTAGAAAAGAGGACTGTTTTTTCGGAGTAGCCGGCCACTTCCCTTTAAATTTCGCCTCGCTCACGGCCAGCCGCCCAGTGCATGCCCCCTGAACCTGTCGCTGTCATCACCCCGCGCAGTATTCGCCGATGATGTCACAATCTCCGGGCGAAGGAGATCGTGGCGTAACGCTGTAGCACTGCTACTAAACTCCCGCCAAATTTAGCGGGAGTCGTTAACGGCGCCGCACCCAGTCGCAACATCGTTTATGCCCTGTTAGCGCTAACGGGAGGCACAAATGTTCCCAATTTCTCCCCCTCTGACTTTTCCAGGATCTTATAGCACTTTTTCTAGTGTCTGCCATTTCCACGAGCATTGTTAAGTAAACAGCCAACAGTAACCCTAAAGGTGCATTTTGTTGGGAGGTCTAATGTGTTGCAAACTGTAGCAGTAACATGTGTTTTGTGTCTGTAATTCTCAACACACATTGGGGTTGATATTGTGTCCCTTCACCCAGCGTTAACGGGGTGGTAACGGCCACAAAATGAGGTCTGTAGCCTCACCACCCCGGTACCACACACAATGCGACAATTTTAAAAGGGGCTTGCCTCTGGGTGGCCCGAGCACCTGCCTGATTCAGGCGATAGGGCCCGTTTGCCATTTTAGTTCCACAGGCAAGGGCGGAGACGAGGTCAACCAACAATAGGTGTTGGATTATTTTTGCCGGGCCCCGCAGGAGTAGGAGTGCAGCTCCGAGGCCCAGGAAAATAATCTGAGCCGCTGCTGGCCACCCTCCTCGGATGCAACCCACCCCCTCCCCTCACCCCTCCCAAGCCCGACGACTTACCGTCCCGGCGGTATCTCCGGCCCGGTTTCCTGTGTTTACTCTGGCGAGCTGCATGCCTGTGTGGAGCCTCGTAATGGGCCTGCCGAGCGTAAATGAGATGGGGCCTGAGCATTCTGTCTCCCGAAGGAATAGGCCCTGTTGTCTCGCTACTGACCCTTTTACACCTGTCAGGACCCCCGGTGCCACTTTAGTCTCAGACCTCGCTCCACCGCTAATTCCTCAATCCACCCACAAACACTGGGTAGCACAGGTCGTGAGGTAGCCATTTTCAGTGGTATTTATAGGGATAAGGGAAAAGCGGGAAGCAAGTGCGACACTCCCTTTTCCTGCTGTCTCTTATGAATTTTCAAAGAAAGACTAGCATTTATATAGTGCCTTTCACTATCGCCAGATGTCCCAAAGCATTTTACAGCCAATGAAGTACTTTTGGAGTGTAGTCTCTGTTGTAATGTGGGAAATGCAAGAGCCAATTTGTGCACAGCAAGCTCCCACAAACAGCAATGTGACAATGACCAGATAGTCTGTTTTTAGTGATGTTGATTGAGGGATAAATGTTGGCCAGGACCCCGGAGATAGATCCCCTGCTCTTCTTCAAAATAGTGCCATGGAATCTTTTGCATCTGCCTTGGTTTTAATACCTCATTTGAAAGATGGCACCTCTGACAGTGCAGCACTCCCTCAGCACTGCACTGGAGTGTCAGCCTGGATATTGTGCTCAACTCTTGGAGTGGGACTTGTACCTGCAACTATCTGACTCAGAAGCGAGAGTGCTACCCACTGAGTCACAGCTGACACATTGAGGGGGCGGTCATGATGAATTTGTTAATGTAAGAACTACTCCATATTGACGTTCATACAGCAATTTGCGACAAGATATTTTGTTAGACAGTGACGCCCCCATAAACCCAACTGCTGCTCCTCTCCTCTTCAATAAGACAAAGCACATTGAAGTATTAACTTATCTTCTTCCTCGCCCAGAGTTATTGCACATCGATATTTCATCAATGCACATTGCTACTTTGCAATTATACTATATCAATGGAGATACATACTGCTGTTGTATAAGTAACATGAATACCAGTGCTGAATGTGTGCTTTAGCTTTTAATTCCACCATTGGCACGGTATCTTTCAGTGGGCAGTGAAAATTCAGCTACTTACAGTGCATGACATTTCCGTAGTATATTATTCGGAAGTCTGAAAGACGATTTTGACTGAAGGCTTTATGATAACAGAACAAAATGTTATAGGTTATGCTGTGAGGTTGCACTTCGCACTGAACTTTGTACTGGTGAGTGTACCATTGCTGCTTAAAAAAAGAAAATGAAAATAATCCCTTCACCAGCCTGCATAGCGAGCATTGACCACAGAAAGGTCTCCATGGGTGTGGTCCATCGGTGCCATTATGCCTTTGTTTCTGTCTTTTTCATACTCATCTTGAATGGAGTATCTTACAGGTATCTTTGTGAGGTGATTGTGTTAACTTTATGAAATTAAAATCATAATTTCCCTTTTATGTAGAAAAATGATTGAGACCCTGTTTGGATGTGTGCTTTAAGATTCAAGCACATAGCTAACTTCAGTACTGAAACGGCAATGCTCCCTGCATACTGCACTGAATTGCCGGCTAGGTTATGCGCTCAAGTCCAGGACTGGGACTTAAAATTTCTGATTCAGTGGCAAAGGTGCTACCAATTGTTACGTCAAAATAGGGGGCCATCAACGCTCCTTCCAAGCCGTGCGGCACATTGGCCCACAGCTCTAGCTGCCCGGGAGCAGCTATTCCCATGTTAAATTTCACACATGCGGGAAAATGTGAATGGGCCGTGCAGCCCCTTAAAGGGGCCGAGCACCTTAACATAAATTAGAGGGAGCATTGGTAGCCATGCCTATCATTTGTAGAAGTTATCACAGATACCATTCTAAGGTATCCTTCCCGAAGATTAACAGTCTTGTTAGTAAATTACAATCCATTCTATGAATATGTGCTAAAGGTCTGTTCAAACTATAACCCATTCGGACTGTGGTTCATTGAAAGAAGAAAGAAAGAAACACTTGCATTTATATAGCGCCTTTCATGACTACCGGACATCTCAAAGTGCTTTACAGCCAATGGAGTACTTTTGGAGTGTGGTCACTGTTATAATGTAGGAAACGTGGCAGCCAATTTACGCACAGAAAACTCCCACAAACAGCAATGTGATAATGACCAGATAATCTGTTTTTTCATTATGTTGATTGAGGGATAAATATTGGCCAGGACACCAGGAATAACTCCCCTGCTTTTCTTTGAAGTAGTGCCATGGGATCTTTTACATCCACCTGAGAGAACAGACGGGGCTCGGTTTAAGATCTCATCCGAACGACCGCATCTCCGACAGTGCAGCACTCCCTCAGCACTGCACTGGAGTGTCAGCCTGCATATTGTGCTCAAGACTCTTGGAGTGAGGAGGACACTAAGAGGCTGAAGGGTAACTTGGACAGATTAGGTGAGTGGACAAACACATGGCAGATGCAGTATAATGTGGATAAATGTGAGGTTATCCACTTTGGTGGCAAAAGCACGAAGGCAGACTATTATCTGAATGGCGGCAGATTAGGAAAAGGGGAGGTGCAACAAGACCTGAGTGCCATGGTACATCAGTCATTGAAAGTTGGCATGCAGGTACAGCAGGCGGTAAAGAAGGCAAATGGTATGTTGGCCTTCATAGCTAGGGGATTTGAGTATAGGAGCAGGGAGGTCTTACTGCAGTTGTACAGGGCCTTCGTGAGGCCTCACCTGGAATATTGTGTTCAGTTTTGGTCTAAACTGAGGAAGGACGTTCTTGCTATTGACAGAGTGCAGCGAAGGTTCACCAGACTGATTCCCGGGATGGCAGGACTGAAATATGAGAAGAGACTGGATTGACTGGGCCTGTATTCACTGGAGTTTAGAAGGATGAGAGGGGATCTCATAGAAACATATAAAATTCTGACAGGACTGGACAGATTAGATGCAGGAAGAATGTTCCCGATGTCGGGAAAGTCCAGAAGCAGGGGACATAGTCTAAGGATAAGGGGTAAGCCATTTAGGACTGAGATGAGGAGAAACTTCTTCACTCAGAGAGTTGTTAACCTGTGGAATTCCCTACCACAGAGAGTTGTTGACACCAGTTCATTGGATATATTCAAGAGGGAGTTAGATATGGCCCTTACGGCTAAAGGGATCAAGGGGCATGGAGAGAAAGCAGGAAAGGGGTACTGAGGTGAATGATCAGCCATGATCTTATTGAATGGTGGTGCAGGCTCGAAGGGCCTACTCCTGTACCTATTTTCTATGTTTCTATGTTTCTATGAACCCACAGACCTGACTCAGAAGCAAGAGTACTATCCACTGAGCCACTGCTGACAGTGCAGACAGTCTTGAGTCCGCTGTACAGAATTACTATCGGGCTGATCTCTGAAGGAGTTTTGGGGTAGAATTGGACTGGAGGGGGAGCGCGTTGGTGGAGCCGCCCATTCCTGCGGCCAAGGGACCACCGTGGTTTTGAGGCTCCGGCCTCATTTAAATTCGCCAGGCAAGCTGCAGGGCATCGAGCAGTCGTCCTGACACAGCTCGCCAGATTCGGCAAAGGAAAGTGGGCGGGTGTGGCCAACAGGAAGGAAAGTTATAGGGGAGGGGGGATAGAGGCGGGGGATCACGATCGCCGAGGGTGGGGGTCCCGGGCGGCAAAGGGATAATATTTTTTCGGCCTCCAGGGCTCACAAAAGTAGTTTAGCACTTACCTTTGCTGGGCCTCTTCCCTTCCATTGCACCATCTCCATCTTAGTTCCTACCTAAAAATTGCAGGACCCCTATTTCCATATTAAAAGAGGTTATCGCCTGAATCAGGCAGGCGCTTTAAACACCCATCGGTTGGCCCCTTGTTTAAAATGGAGTTAGCCGCACTGCATCTGGTAACCGGTTAATGAGCCCATTAACACCAGATGATTGCACGCAAAATCATAGAATCAGAGATTTACAGCCGAAGGAGGCCATTCGACCCATCGAGTCAATGCCGGCTGAAAAAGAACCATCCCCCCGAATCCCACTTTCCAGCTCTTGGTCTGCAGCCCTATAGGTTGCACTTCAAGTGCACATCCAAGTACTTTTTAAATGCAATGAAAGTTTCTGCCTCTAACACCCTTTCAGACAGTGAGTTCCACACCCCCACCATCCTCTGGATGAAAAAGTTCTCCTCAACTCCCTCTAATCCACCCCCTACGTGTGGAAAATTTGACATATAATTTTAAAGGAGAACCTATTATGCCAACATGACACAATGGTTGCTTGCTGCTGGTTGATTAAATCATACCCGTCACATGTCATCGAAAGACTTTGCATGAATCATATCTTAAGACACCGACCATGGAATAATTAGATGAAGAAAAAGGAGCGGAATGAGATCCTTGATGAAAGTCCCAATGACTGTCAGCAGTATTTTTACATGCCACATGAGGATGTGCTCATTAATTGGATTATGTCTGTAGCTGTTAATTCTGCGGTCCCCAGCTGAGGAACAGCAGCCATGTCACACCTGTTTTATGTTCTAGGAGCCGAGGGAAGCAGCAAATACGATTCATTTAAATTGCACTTCATGCATATAATTAGCTCTCGTCGCTGTGATTAAAGAATTGTTCTTCATTAAGAACCAATATGAAGTAATAGGTAGGATGACAGGTTGAAGGCAAGGCCTCTTATCGATACCAAACACTTTCGCTTTGAAGTTGCAGGCACAATTTTCTTGCCCATTTACGAAATGGTAGGCGCAGAAAAGGAACAAAAGCTCCACGTAAACTAACACAACCTCAAAGGGGTAATATCTCAGAAACAGCCGTCAATATAGTCCCGTGACCTATTGTTCCATCCAAAGTGTGTATGAATGGACCAGTCAGGTCTACCCAGCATTCCATCACTTGCATAGTGGACCATTTAGGCAAAAACTGAAGAGATTTTGTCTTCTTTCTTTCTGGACAAGTTAGGGGTTGTTGTGGATACGTATTGACACTATTATTAAATCTGACTGTTAAATCGTTGATGCTCAGTGTTACAAAGGACACTGGTTCTCCCCTTCAGTTCATCTGTCCTTCGGTTGAGACATTAAACGGAGGTCCAGTCTGCCCGCTCAGGTGAATGTATACAATCCCATTGCACTATTGAAAGCAGAGCAGGGGAGTTCTCCACGGTATTCTGACCAATATTTATCCCTCAACCAACATCACCAAAACAGATTACCTAGTCATTGTCATACTGATGTTTGTTGGAAAAATTGGCTGCCACGTTTCCTGCATTACAACAATAACTACACTTCAAAAATATTTCATTGGCTGCAAGGCACTTTGGGATGTCCTGAGGTTGTGAAAGGCGCTATATAAATGCAAGTTGTTTCTTTCTTCTGCTATTGTTCTCTCCTCCAATTCAAGCTGAAACTCTTCCTTCAGATCAACCTAGCATTCTCCTTCCTCCAATTCATGCCTGTACTTTTCTGCCCTAACTCATGTTGGCACTCTGCCACCTGACCTTCAGTACATCTTGGCTCTCTCCTCCCCTTTCCAGTTTACTCCCCCTGCACCCAGCCCCCACCCCGCCACCCATATGGTTTAACTGTTGCCCTCCTACCTCCTCCCTGATTATACAGGCAGCTTTCTCCCACTTCTGCCTTTCACCAGATGTTGCCTTTTCAATAATGAAACGCTACGGCATGCTCCGTGGGGGAATTCCTACATTGGAAAACTACAGCCGGAATTGTCACACGGAGCACATTTCATTCTTGAGAGCGGTAGCAAAATCAGGTAAGAGTGCTGATGAGGAGTGAGCTGGTAGCAACACTAATTTTCAGTTATGAATCTGGACAAGCGTACACCATTCCAAAATGGTGACTTTCCGTGTCTAATGTGGATGGTTGGCACTTAGGTGTAAGAGTGATGTTACCAGCAAAGTCACAGGGAAACATGAGAAACACAGCTTCTGTGTATGTTTATGAAAGAAAGAAGTTGCAATTAGTTAGCGCCTTTCACAACTCAGGACATCACAAAGCGCTTAACTGCCAATGAAGTACTTTTTGAAGTGCGGTCACTCTTGAAATGTAAGAAACTCAGCAGCCAATTTGCGCACAGCAAGCTCCCACAAACAACAATGTGACAACGAACAGATAATGTGTTTTCGTAGTGTTGGTTGGGGGATAAATATTGATCGAACACCATGGAGAACTCCTCTGCTCTTCATCAAAGTAATGCCGTGGGATTTTTTAAAGGGGAAACACGATGCAACGAGAGGTAAATTAATTATTCTTTTTCTTAAAAACTATTGTCCCGGTGGAGCCAATATGAACAGGAGTTCTCCTCCGACTCTACAGGAGTCACTAACACTCCCCGCGTCCCCCTGTAGGCCACTCCGGGTATGCTGGATGAGGCCCAAGGCCCAATTTCCGTCGGTGCTTCGGCCTGTCGGTTCGCCGTACACTGGTCACGCAGCGCTGCGTGGAGGCCCGAAAACAGACCCAAGCCAAAATCTACGCCAGGGTGCTGAACACTCCCAATGACAATCGCACTCCACTATACCATAACTCCTAATCCACTGCATTCTCCACATGGCTCAATCACAACTAAAGAACTCATATAAAAACCTCTGTGTTTGCAGAGATAATTATTGAGTCTTCATGAAAGCCATTTTGGTCACCCATCTGTTTTAGGGAATAGATTTCTGCAATGTTCGACTGGAATTTTACCGGCGCTGTGAGGGCAGGTTTGGAGGCAGGTCAGCTGTCAAAATGGAAATGATTGACAGTAGGTTGGAGCACACTAGTCTCCCAGGGGTTGGGTCTGTCAGCGCTTAACAGACCCGACATCAAGCAGCGGGGGAGGCAATTTGCATCATTAAGAGCTAGTTCAAAGGTCATTAAATACAATTTTACCCTCTATTTTTCCATTTTTCCAGTTTTTTGACGAGGTTCACAGCGCTCGTTGATCACATCAGTTAAGTAGGTTGGCACCTCCCCCACCAGCAGCCTGCATGAAGCATCCCTGCAATGCCCAAGCCATTCCTTTCACACTCATCACCATTGTGGGGGGTACTGTTATGTCTCATCTTTCATTGCAACTCACACATTAACAGAAACTTTACATGAACATTGTCTAAAAAGACCCAAGTCCCTACCATTGTGTGTTGTTAGTTGGTATAATTGCACTCGGATGAGGGTGAGTGTGAGGGGTGGCTCGTGAGATAGGGAACTGACAATGTAGATAGAGAGATATAGATGTGCAGAGGTGCAAGCTAAGTTGGTGTGAGTAAGGATATGCAGGCGTAGTGTAGGGAAGGCAGAGTGATGGGGATGTGATGAGAGGCACAGCAGGATGAGGTTAAGTGCGGCTTTGCAGTAACGTTTCGTGATCTACTGAGATCATTGAAAGGTTTGTGCCACTGCAGCCAGATCCGCCTGATGACATCCCTTCTTGTGGCCTCCTGTGCAATGTGCAACCAGGCTGTGTTGATCTCATGGGGAGATCTCTTCTGCCCATTGGAAACATATGGAGGGAGTCATGGGAGAGCCTGGGTGCAGTGCTTGTCGGTGTTTGCAGCACCTCAATGCTATGGAACTCTGACAGCACAACTGTCAAAATCAGTTTGACCATGGTCCCTTTAAGGAAACCGCTGATGACTCGTCATCAAATGACGTCATCAGGCTGCAGCTGTGGCTCAGTGGGTAGCACTCTCACCTCTGCCTCAGAATAGTTGTAGGTTCAAGTCCCACTAGAGACTTGAGCACAAAAAGGCTGACACTCCAGTGCAGTGCTGAGGGAGTCCTGCACTGTCATAAGTGCCATCCTTTGGATGAGATTTTAAATAGAGGCCCCATCTGCTCTCTCAGGTAGATGTGAAAGATCCCATGGCACTATCTCAAAGAAGAGCAGGGGAGTTATCCCCGATGTCCTGGCCAATATTTGTTCCTCAATCAACATCACCAAAACAGATTTTCTGGTCATTATCACATTGCTGCGTGTGGGAGCTTGCTGTGCGCAATTGGCTGCTGTGTTTCCCACATTATAACAGTGCCCAACTCCAAAAGTACAACATTGACTGTAAAGTGCTTTGAGACGTCCACTGATTGTGGAAGGCGCTATATAAATGCAAGTCTTTCGTTTTTAACCTCGCTAAAGACCCCGGCCACCACGCTTGGCAAAATTGCGGCCTTTAGTATTTCACATTGTGCTTCATCCTAAGTACATCTGTAGAAAACTCTAGCCTCTCATCCTGTTCACGTGGATCTTTCATCTTCTCCAACTGCAGCTGATCGCCATAGGCATTTTGACCATTGGTTAACTAACGATCCCGTCATTACGCATAAGCTTTGTAGCTGTTTCATCCCCTTGTGCGCGAATCATATGTGATAGATGCAGAGACCAGTGTAGATTGCGCTGTGGAGGGAACTTTTGTTGAGGCTGTGAGAGGACAAATCGGAAGCTTTGGAGTTTCTGCCACAAAGCTGTGTTTTTGAAATGTAGTTATTAATATAGTGTGATAGTTCAGCTACAAAAATGTTATTTCAATTTGGATATAATCAAGATTTAATTAAACCATGTTGTATGCTGGTAAAAAACTCATTTGTCTGAATTGTTCAAGAGGACTGCAAGGCAATTCTAATATGTGACTAAATTGACCGAATTAAATAAAAATAAATGTGTACGGTATTTACATTGTTGCTCAGAGTGCATTAATTATTTGACGATTACATTATACCGGCTGAGTCAGTCTTTGACGTCATTCTGTTTTTTCTTTATTAAAGCAAACATGGCTATTATAAATTCATTGCCAGGACCCTTAAAGGCGTCTGTAATTCAATTATATATAAAAGACAAATCAGTGAAACAGCTCTCCCGTATTTCTTTCCTCATTTTGTACCTGTTCCTCTATCTCACATCGCAGGAAGGTACAGGGAGAGTATCATTACATTAAAACAAATTAACAGCACAGAAACAGGCCATTCGGCCCATCAGGTCCATGCCGGTGTTTATGCTCCACACGAGCGTCCTCCCACCCCGACTTCATTTAACCCTGTCAGCATTTCCTTCCATTCCTCCTTCCCTCACATGTTTATCTAGCTTTCCCTTAATGCTATTTGCCTCACCTACTGCCTGTGGTAGCGAGTGCCACATTCTAACCACTCTCTGGGTATTCATGGAGAGGGCAACTGGAGCACATGTAAGGTCACTGAATCCAGTGGCTCAGTGGTTAGCACCCTCGCCTTCCAGTCAGAAGGTTATGGGTTCAGGTACCATTCCAGACACTTGAGCATAAAAATCTAGGCTGACACTCCAGTGCAGTACTGAGGGAGTGCTGCACTGTCGGTGGTGTCGTCTTTTGGATGACATGTTAAACTGAGACCCTGTCTGCTCTTTCAGGTGGATGTGAACGATCCCATGGCACTATTTTGAAGAAGAGCAGGGGGCTTATCCCTGGTGTCCTGACCAATATTTATCTCTCAACCAACATCACTAAAAACGGAATATCTGGTCATTAACACATTACTGTTTATGGGAGCTTGCTGTGCACAAATTGGCTGTCATGTTTCCTACATCACAACAGTGACTACACGTCAAAAAAAATGTACTTCAGTGGCTGTAAAGCACGTTAGGATGTCCGGTGATCGTGAAAGGCGCTAGAGAAAAGCAAGTCTTTGTTTCTTTCTCCAGTAGTATGGAAAGCCCATAACTCAGGACTACCACTAATATGGAGGAGTTTCATAGGTGTTTAGTGAGTGCATGAGCCCCCATATTCAACAACTTGCTTTGGTTATTCGTTAGTTCTTTCCACAATATAAATCGTGTTCCTTCTACTGCTTCGAGGTGGTATAGTGACATTGAAAAAATGTTTTTTTTTTGTCAAGTTTCTCCTTCTGAAGGCACTGCCCGAGGCTGATTTATCATTTCACAGATGCACATGACCCACGAGTAACTGAACCAAGTGCCTATTTGTGAATTGTGAGCCAGCACAGAGAGTGTTAGCGGCTCTTCCTCCATGGGGAGCATCCCAGGGAGATCAGATCTTGTTCTCATCCGACACCCACCGCACCGTGGTTATTTCCCATAAAGGCAAACAAAAGAACTCCAGATAGGATTAAGATTCTGTGGAGGTGGGGGTGGAGAGGGGGGGGGGGCGGTGGGGGGTGGGGGCGGTGAATGCCGTAGTGTCTTCTGCCGCTGTGCCTCCGTACCTTAGGGTAAATGGGGCTCACGCTGAAGTTACGCCAAGGTTATGGTGAAGATACAGTGATACAGCAGGAGAATCCTCATGAAAAATCACCCCTGCCTCCCCCAAGACTGAAATAGTTACACAGCAGGTATGACAGCTATGTTTAATACGCACATTCGAAAATAATGGACAGGCAAAGACCAATGGGTTCCTCAAACCTGTCTCACATTCATGATGCCTGGAGCATGATGATTGGACACTTCCTAACCATCTCCTCCCCCTCCTCCGCAGCCATGGGAGAGGAGAAAAAACAGACCAATCCAAGGCCTGTAAGGGAAGAAAATAAAATCTGTGCTATGTCTTTAATACTCTTATGACTGACTCCACGAGGTCTAGTATTGTACTTGAGCTGTTGTGACCTTTGTCCCATTTATTGTAACTCCAGAGTGAAGCACAAGCATGGTGGGCAGCTTTTTATACTGGGCCCTGCACAACTATGCGGGTGTCCCTCAGGTCTCCTACCACAGTGCCCTCTGGTGGCACACCATATGTGACTATACAGTTAGTATACATGGTCTACATACATGACAATCTGGAAAATTCCTCTCTGACCCCCTCAGGCGATCGAAAACAGTTCAGACGATCACTAAATGAGGATAAGATCAGTATCACTATTAACACACCACAAAATGGCATCCAACATGAACACGATGAGACTGCTTAAATACTAAAGAAAACTTTAAAGTTAAAATCTTTTACTTTTCTTAAACTGACAAAGGCACAAATATCTATACAACTCATATGTAATGTAGCCTCTTACCATGCTTTAATAACCATGTCAGTGATTGCCCTCCCTTATGCTTTCAGTGCACACACCTACTCAAACACTATTACAGCAACACATGTTCCATTCTTGTTAAACAAATCGAAAGTCATCCACTGAAACTATTTAATTGCAACCCCTCCGACTACTATAATTGAAAATGATTCCTTTTTTTTTGTACAGTCTCAGAACCTTTGAAAGACAGCCCTATAACGACACAACGTGGAACATCTTTCTGCTCACCACATGCGGAGGATTTCCAATTAACTCTCCAGAAATTCTCAGGATTCAAAGGGAATCATAGCTTTGTACTAGACCACACCCTCGCAAGATCATGATATCCTCGGCTTATCCAAAACTCGACAAGAAATACATTGATAGAATCCTCGCAGATTAAAAGGGTTCATTTTCCACTCGTTAATTACTGGGCCTTCAAGTGCTCGGCAGATTATTAAAGATTGAAAGACTTGCATTTATATAGCGCCTTTCACAACCACAGGACATCTCAAATGAAGTACTTTTGGAATGTAGTCACTGTTGTAATGTAGGAAACGCGGCAGCCGATTTGCACACAGCAAGCTCCCACAAACAGCAATGTGATAATGACCAGATAATCTGTTTTTGTTAAGCTGATTGAGGGATAAATATTGACCAGGACACCAGGGATAACTCTCCTGCTCATCTTCGAAATAGTGTCATGGAATTTTTTACATCCACCTGTGGGACAGCTAGTCATTGAGGGAAGGGAGGGTGGGATTGGTTTGCCGCACACTCCTTCCGCTGCCTGCGCTTGATTTCTGCATGCTCTCGGCAAAGAGACTCGAGGTGCTCAGCGCTCTCCCGGATGCACTTCCTCCTCTTAGGGCGGTCTTTGGCCAGGGACTCCCAGCTATCAGTGGGGATGTTGCATTTTATCAGGGGGGGCTTTGAGGGTGTAACGTTTCCACTGCCCACCTTTGGCTCATTTGCCCTGAAGGAGTTCCGAGTAGAGCATTTGCTTTGGGAGTCTCGTGTCTGGCATGCGAACTGTGTGGCCCGCCCAGCGGAGCTGATCAAGTGCTTCAATGCTGGGGATGTTGTAACCCGATTTTAAATAACTGAAGATGACTTTACAAAACCTTAGAGAACCACTTACCAGTTCATTGTTGTACAGTATTCAGTTTCTTAGTAAATAAAAAAAAAATGGAAAGCTTTTAAAACGTGCCTATCCTTGCGGCTAAAAAAAGAAGCTTAATTTTCGGAGTCTCCTCGAAGGTCTGCAAACAGACGCAAATAATGGAAACTCGCCATGGTGATTAATGCTCCCTGGGGGCATGGCCAGTTTTGTGGGCGGGGCCGGCTTCTAGGGCGATATTTTTTTAAACGAGTGCAAAAAATCATGGAAGCTCAATTTTCACTGGACGTCGTTTGCGCTTGAAACTCCTCGATCTTTTGCGCTAGTTGGGCCAAATTCGGGCTTAGCGGAAACTCCAGACTAACAATCTGGGCTCTCTTGAGTATTGAGATGGGTTTCAACATCGAGTACAGTGAGGAAATTGAAGTATATTACAATTGATTCATCTGTTTTATAAAGACTGAAACTTGTTGTACAGAAATGGGCTGGATTTTCGGTTGTGCTCATTCCGGGGCGGTAATGGCGACGGGACGGTAAAGTTTGTGCCCTGGACCAGTTTGCACCTCAGTCAGCAAAATTCTTCAGCTGGGCCCTGAGTATGGGGCGGAGTGCTAAGGGAGGCGTTACATGCCTCTTTTAGGGCACTAGGCTGGCTGAGCAACCGAAAATCCGTTGCTAAAGAGCCGGCCTCGGAATGCACTAAGAGAGCCTCTGTGGCAAAAAAAATTGCAACTAAAAACAGAACAAACATTCCCAATACCTTAAACACCCCACAATAAGCTACATCACAAAAATAAAACAAAACAAAACAATCAAACTTACCTCATTCACCAATTCCATCACACACCGCTGCCAGAACAGCTCTGACCACCTGGTTTTCCAGGCAGTCACACCACAGCGCACTAGGAGGTGCTATAGGGTCAGCGCACACCAAATTTCACCACGCAGTGGAAACCAGCAACGTTGGTGGTGAAATATTCCCGGGCGGTGCTGCTCTGCGCCCCCGCAAAACCGGCAACTAATTTCCCGGCGGGGCGCTGGGTGCTGGCCGCCCGCCCGGAAACCATCCCCTCCGCCATTACCGCCCCTCCGGGACGAACAGAGGTGGCAACATAGCAAAAATCCAAACCAATAACTTGCATTTATATAGCACCTTTAATGTCGTAAAACATTCGAAGGCGCTTCACAGGAACGTGATCAGACAAAATCGAGGCACATAAAGAGATATTAGGACAGATAACCAAAAGTCTGGTCACAGAGGTAAGGCTACAGGAGTGTGTGTGTTAAAGGAGGAGAGGCAGAGAAGTTAAGAGAGGGAGCTTAGGGCCAAGACAGCTGTAAGCACAGCCACCAATGGTGGAGAGACGAAAGTCGGGGATACGCAAGAGACCAAATTGGTAAGAGTGCAGAGATCTCGGAGGGTTGTGGGGCTGGTGGAGACTATAGAGATAGGGAGGGGCAAGGCCATGGAGGGATTTAAAAACCAGGAGGAGAATTTTAAAATCGAGCTAGCATTAGAAAATAGCAGTAAGAAAATGATTTCATGGGCCTTTAAGTCCCATAACAATAAAAGACAGGCAATCATGAGGCAAAGAGAAAACTATCTTTAAACATAAATGTTATAATCGCTTTTCCAGTGCAAATGTAAACATTAGGAAAATGATTTTCTCTATGCATTATGTGTAACAAAATCATAACCAGTTTACAAAGAGACAAGATATTGGGTTCAATTTTCTCAGGTCATATGCGCTGTTCTTTTGGCGCGCGCTGTTTTTTCTGGCGTAATTATTTAATTCAAAGTTTCCCGCTGGAATCTGCGCCAGCATAATTGCTTTAGTTATGATTTTTCTAGGTTAGGTTTTTTTGACTTTTTTTGACGTCATAGTTCCCTCGTGTCTGCGCCAGTTTTCAGCATTTTTCGCAGTTTACCCCCAATTTTTTTATCCTGGGTCGGTGTATCTGGCCACTCCCGTACCTACATCACCTTGCGAGCACCTTTGAAGGATTCCGAGATGTACAGGAACAGAAAAGGCTTCCACTCCATTAATGTACAGCTCGTGTGTGACGACATGCATCGCATCATGTCAGTCGCTGCAAGATACTCTGGGAGCACCCGTGATGCGTTCATCCTACGCAAGAACGCTATATCTGCCATGTTTCAGCAGCAGCCAGAAGGGCAGTGCTGGCTGCTGGCAGACAAAGGGTACGGCCTCGCTAACTGGCTTATGACGCCCCTACGCGTAAACTGAAGTTGACTGGGAATACAACATGTCACACATTGTAACGTGTAGCATCATGGAGAGGGCCATTGGCATCTTGAAACAGTGTTTCTGATGTCTGGACCATTCCGGAGGCAACTTCCTATACTCCCCTGAGATTGTCGGTCAGTTCACTGTTGTGTGCTGCATGCTGCATAACTTAGCCATCATGAGGCAGCAGCAGCTGGTAGTGGAAGCCCAAACTGAGGTGAGAGTGGCTGATGATGATGAGGAAGATGCTGAGGATGATGAGGAAGAGGAGGGCGAGGAAGCCATGCAACTACCTAAACCCGGAGCACGACGCTCGAGCCTTGCACCAGCAGCTCATCCGTGAACGCTTTGCTGCCTGAAGGCTCAGTGGGAACTATTCCAAATAGACCATGTTTACTGTTTGGACCTGTTCCATGATGTTGTGTTGTGTTAATGGAACAAATTATGGAAATAATTCTTGTTTACTTCAAAAGTTGTGTAAATAATGGAACAAATAATGGAAATGATTCAGTTACAATGTAAAATATATTTTATTCAAAAGTTTAACAAACATTTGTTTGTACTTAACTTTGATAAAAATATTTTTGTATCAAACTTTAAAGTTTTCAGTTACGATCACTTACAAACTCTAAGATCACTTAAAAACTTTAAGATCACTTACAAATTTTTAAACTTGTAAATTTACATAACTTACTAAAAACTTTTAATTTGACAACAGTTACAACAGTAACAACAATATTAATAACAACAACAACAACAACAACAGCAGTAGCAAAGAAAGGCTGCACCTATCTCTTCTCCACCTTACTCTAAGATAGTCCGCTGTGTTGGTCTTGTTGACTCCACCCCTGCCCACAGGTTTCTCGGGTTGGTACCAAGCTTATTCGTTCTAACATCTCGGATAATGCGCTCTTCTTGAAGGGGGGTGGCGGGGCGGAGGGCTGGGGGTTGGTGGAGGGAAGGTGGCAGGTGGTAATGTGGAGGGCCTGGCTTGGGCCTCTACAGGAGCTGGTCTGGGGATTGGAATGGGAGTGGCAGTTGATTCTGTCAATGGGTGCGGGGTCTGGGTGTGTTCCCTTATTGTAGCAGCTAACTCCGGCATTCCCTCCCTCATGTGCCCTGACAGTGTGTCAACTACCTGCAACATTCCCTCCCTCATGTTTGCCGACAGTGTCTCAGCTACCTGTGACATTCCCTCCCTCATGTTGAGCAACAATGTGTCAACTACCTGCAACATTCCCTCCCTGATGTGCACCGACAATGTATCTGCTACCTGCGACATCTCTCCCTCATGTTCCTGGACAGTGTTCCAATTTCTCGTGAGAGTGTTATTACTTTTCCTGACAGTCCCAATATGTCATCACCCACCCCACTGATGGTGTCCAGGAGTGATCATGTAAGGTCAATGCATTTTGCACTCATTGCCATCATCTGAACCACATCTGTTAGATCCTGCACCTCAGGAGAGCGCTGTCGAGTTCTCCTTCCCCTCCTCACCTTGGGTCTGGCCCGTTGCATCCCACTGGGACCCGCAGCCTCGGATGGTGGATCCCTGGGTGTGTTTTGCTGCACCCCACTGGGACCCGCAGCCTCAGATGGTGGGGCCCTGGTGTGCCTCGCTGCATCCCACTGGAATTCCCAGCCTCGGACAGTGGGAAAGCATGGAATGTCCCAGCAACCTCGTACCACTCAGGAAAGGGGCTGGCACCTCAATGGACGGCACCTGTACCTCCTCCAGAGTGAGTACAACATCCCCTCCCCCTCCCCCTCACCCCCCCCATGCTCTTGGTCTGGAAGAAGGATTGGAAAATGTTCTCCTCTTCAGACTCGTCCTCGTCTGAATCTATTTCTGCATTGTCAGGACTGGCCTCAAGTTCTGCAAAATATAACAGAACAGACAAATGGTTAGCAGCAGAGGAGGGGGCAGGGTGGGTGGCATGAGCAGGCTCACACAGCGCAGGCTGCAGGCTGATTTGAAGGACCACGATGAATGATAGCACATTTCATCAACCGAAGCGTAGCTGACGGCGACATCCCCATGACCTGAAGCATGGCTAACCTGCACAGTACTTTACATTTAGCAAAGCCAGACTGTGGAATTTGCAGGACTTAACCTCTCCCTTAAGTGTGGGCCCAGCTTGTGCACTGGTGGTTGCTTTTCTCCAGGCAGGACTCATGAAAGCAGCGACCCTCTCCTCTAACTGTGTCAACGGGTGCAGATTTGCCGGGCCTCCTCCTGTTCGGGTTCAGGTACTTGCATGGCTTCTTCAACCTCATCCTCGTCCTCCTGCTCATCATCTGTATCTTCCGCATCATTGTCATCAGCCACTCTCACCGCAGGTGGGTCTTCTCCAATTAACTTGTGCCTTTGCAAGAAGCTCAAAACGGCAGGCAGGGCAAGCTACTTTGTTGTCTCTCTTTCCAAGGTCGACGCCCCAGTATGGAGCACACCCAGGTCTGAGCAAGCACAAATGGGCTTGCTTAGATCGGGAAACAATCCCCACCCCCCACCCCGAGCTTCATTTGATGCTGCTTGCTGAATAGTGTAAGGCTTCTCATGCCTTCAGTTCGTCTTCCACGCCAGCCCCCCCAACTTCTTTTCAAGCTGAGCCCCGAGCCCCTGTGTCCGGGCAAGGGACCGATTCTGCCGGTCAACGCTCCGACCTTCGAGCCCGGTTTGGAGACATTCAGTGGTGGCGTGGCATCTAAAAAAACAATCAAGACTTAAAGAATTACATGAAACTTCAGTTTTCTGCATTTTAAGTTTGAAAAATTTAAACTTGATGCAAATTTATGTGTGCTTGACTCCTTCCAAAACTTTGCCTAAAAGCAATGGCGTCCTTCTGCGCCGATTTTTTGATATGCGCTGGTTATTCTTAAGTGCCCAGAAAATTTTTCGGGAGTGATCACATACGCCGTCCCAGGAGAAATGTAAGTTGGCCAAACTTGCATAATTGTGAAAAACTGGCACAGGCATCAGGTTACTGCAGCAATGACGCAAAAAAAATTAACCTAAAAAAGCAGTAACTAACTGAGTTACGCTGACACACAACCTTTGGGGAAACTTGGATTTTTAAATTCAGGCCAAAAAAAGCGACATGCGCCAAAAAAAACGCCCGCAAATCACTGGGGAAAATTGAGCCCAGGGACCTGGGATTCTGAGATGTTCTCAGCCATTTCCACCATTTCTCTGGGATTTCCGTGATTTCCCGCTCAAGTTGTGGAGTGAGATTGGGAGAACCTTCATGGAATTTTAGGGTTGGACTCCTTTATAACTCCAACTGGAAATGTTATCCCAAACTCCTGCTGTCCAATCATGCATCCACTGCCTGGCCTATATTTACTGCCACATCCATACATCAACAGACATCATGCCTGTTGACTACATTTGTTGTGTTCTACCATGGCTCAGTGGGTATGAGTTCAAGCCTCACTCCAGAGGCTTCAACACATAATCTAGGCTGGCACGTTGGTGCTGTGCAGAGGGAGTACTGCACTGTCAGAGGTGCTGTCTTTTGGATGAGACATTAAATCGAGCCCCACCTTCCCTCTCAGGTGGACGTAAATGATCCCATGGCACTATTTTGAAGAAGAGCAGGGGAGTTCTTCCCCATGTTCAGGTCAATAGTTCCCCCTCAACCAACAGATTATCTGGTCATTTATTTCACCTATGTACTTGGGATCTGCCGCGAGCGAATTGGCTGCCTCATTTCCCAAAATTACAACAGTGACTACGCTTCAAAAGTATTTAATTGGCTGTAAAGCGCTTTAGAATGTTGTGAGGTCGGGAAAGGTACTATCTCAATGTAAGTTCTTACTTTCCTTTCTCTCATTCTTCTCTACCTTTCAGATTATCATGAAGACTTTAATTCTGATTCATCTGTCACTTTAACTCTCCGCTCCTCACCCACTCTGACCTCTCCGTCCTTGGCCTCCTACACTGTTCCAATGAAGCTCAGCGTAAGCTCGAGGAACAGCACCTCATCTGTCAATTCGGCATTTTACAGCCTTCTGGACTCAACATCGAGTTCAACGATTTCAGACCATAACCTCTGACCCTATTTTTTCAGATGGCAGCTGTTGATGATTCTCTCCATTTACACCCGATCTAGACTCATCTTTTGTTTCTTACCTTGAACCATTACCATCTCCTTTTGCCTTGCACCATCATTCCTGTTGTCATTTAATCTCTCCTGTCTTCCATCCTATCGCAGACCTTCTCTTTTGTTCTTTCCTCCCCTCCCCGCTTTCCCTGCTCCTGCACTTACTTAAAAACCCGTTACAGCTCTAATTTTTTCCAGTTCTGACGAAATGTCACCGACCTGAAACGTTAACTCTGTTTCTCTCTCCACAGATGCTGCCTGACCTGCTGAGTATTTCCAGCATTTTCTGTTTTACTTTCAGATTTCCAGTGTCCGCAGTATTTCGCTTTTGCATTCATTCTGATTAAATTGAATTCTGCTCATGATAGCACACCCACTCGGTTGAGAATCTTTGTTATTTGCCTGCAATGGTTTAAGAACATAAGAACATAAGAATTATGAACAGGAATAGGCCATCTAGCCCCTCGAGCCTGCTCCGCCATTCAATAAGATCATGGCTGATCTGGTCGTGGACTTACCCGCCCTCTCCCCGTAACCCTTAATACCCTTATTGCTTAAAAATCTATCTATCTTTTACTTGAAAACATTCAATGAGCCAGCCTCAACTGCTTCCTTGGGCAGAGAATTCCACAGATTCACAACCCTCTGGGAGAAGAAATTCTTTCTCAACTCGGTTTTAAATTGGCTCCTCCGTATTTTGAGGCTGTGCCCCCTAGTTCTAGTCTCCCCCACCAATGGAAACAACCTCTCTGCCTCTACCTTGTCTATCCCTTTCATGATTTTAAATGTTTCTATAAGATCACCCCTCATCCTTCTGAACTCCAAGGAGTAAAGACCCAGTCTACTCAATCTATCATCATAAGTTAACCCCCTCATTTCTCGAATCAGCCTAGTGAATCGTCTCTGTACCCCTTCCAAAGTTAGTATATCCTTCCTTAAATAAGGTGACCAAAACTGCATGCAGTACTCCAGGTGCGGCCTCACCAATACCTTATACAGTTGCAGCAGGACCTCCCTGCTTTTGTACTCCATCCCTCTCGCAAGAAAGGCCAACATTCCATTTGCCTTCCTGATTACCTGCTGCACCTGCAAATTAACCTTTTGGGATTCATGCACAAGGACCCCCAGGTCCCTCTGCACCACAGCATGTTGTAATTTCTCCCCATTCAAATAATATTCCCTTTTACTGTTTTTTTTCCCAAGGTGGATGACCTCACACTTTCCGACATTGTATTCCATCTGCCAAACCTTAGCCCATTCGCTTAACCTCTCCTTGTAGCCTCTCTGAGTCCTCTACACAACCCGCTTTCCCACTAATCTTAGTGTCATCTGCAAATTTTGTTGCACTACACTCTGTCCCCTCATCTAGGTCATCTATGTATATTGTAAACAGTTGTGGTCCCAGCACTGATCCCTGTGGCACACCACTAACCACTGATTTCCAACCGGAAAAAGACCCATTTATCCCGACTCTCTGCTTTCTGTTTGACAGCCAATTCTCTATCCATGCTAATACATTTCCTCTGACTCCGCGTACCTTTATCTTCTGCAGTAACCTTTTGTGTGGCACCTTATCGAATGCCTTTTGGAAATCTAAATACACCACATCCATCGGTACACCTCTAACCACCATGCTCGTTATATCCTCAAAGAATTCCAGTAAGTTAGTTAAACATGATTTCCCTTTCATGAATCCATGCTGCGTCTGCTTGATTGCACTATTTCTATCCAGATGTCCCGCTATTTCTTCCTTAATGATAGTTTCAAGCATTTTCCCCACTACAGATGTTAAACTAACCGGCCTATAGTTACCTGCCTTTTGCCTGCCCCCTTTTTTAAACAGAGGCGTTACATTAGCTGCCCTCCAATCCGCTGGTACCTCCCCAGAGTCCAGAGAATTTTGGTAGATTATAACAAATGCATCTGCTATAACTTCCGCCATCTCTTTGAATACCCTGGGATGCATTTCATCAGGACCAGGGGACTTGTCTACCTTCAATCCCATTAGTCTGTCCAGCACTACCTCCCTAGTGATAGTGATTATTTCAAGGTCCTCCCTTCCCACATTCCTATGACCAGCAATTTTTGGCATGGTTTTTGTGTCTTCCACTGTGAAGATCAAAGCAAAATAATTGTTTAAGGTCTCAGCCATTTCCACATTTCCCATTATTAAATCTCCCTTTTCATCTTCTAAGGGACCAACATTTACTTTAGTCACTCTTTTCCGTTTTATGTATCTGTAAAAGCTTTTACTATCTGTTTTTATGTTTTGCGCAAGTTTACCTTCGTAATCTATCTTCCCTTTCTTTATTGCTTTTTTAGTCATTCTTTGCTGTTGCTTAAAATCTTCCCAATCCTCTAGTTTCCCACTAACCTTGGCCACCTTATACGCATTGGTCTTTGATTTGATACTTTCCTTTATTTCCTTGGTTATCCACGGTTGGTTATCTCTTCTCTTGCCACCCTTCTTTTTCACTGGAATATATTTTTGTTGCGCATTATGAAAGAGCTCCTTAAAAGTCCTCCACTGTTCCTCAATTGTGCCACCGTTTAGTCCTTGTTTCCAGTCTACTTTAGCCAACTCTGCCCTCATCCCACTGTAGTCCCCTTTGTTTAAGCATAGTACTCTCGTTTCTGACACAACTTCCTCATCCTCAATCTGTATTACAAATTCAACCATATTGTGATCACTCATTCCGAGAGGATCTTTTACGAGGAGATCGTTTATTTTTCCTGTCTCATTACACAGGACCAGATCCAAAATGGCTTGCTCCCTTGTAGGCTCTGTTACATACTGTTCTAAGAAACAATCCCGTGTGCATTCTATGAATTCCTCCTCCAGGCTACCCCCTGCGATTTGATTTGATTTGACCAATGTAGGTTAAAATCCCCCATAACTACTGCCGTTCCTTTTTCACATGCCTCCATTATTCCCTTGATTATTGCCCGCCCCACCATGAAGTTATTATTTGGGGGCCTATAAACTACGCCGACCAGTGACTTTTTCCCTTACTATCTCTAATCTCCACCCACAATGATTCAACATTTTGTTCATTGGAGCCAATATCATCCCTCACAACTGCCCTGATATCATCCCTTATTAACAGAGCTACCCCACCTCCCTTCCCTTCCTGCCTATCTTTCCGAATCGTCAGATACCCCTGTACGTTTAATTCCCAGTCCTGGCCACCTTGCAACCATGTCTCTGTAATGGCCACCAAATCATACCCATTTGTATTGATTTGTGCCGTCAACTCATTTACTTTATTTCTAATGCTGCGTGCATTTAGGTAGAGTGTTTTCATCCTAGTTTTTAAACCATGATTTTTAGTTTTTACCCCTCCTGCAGTCCTTTTATATTCAGTGGTCCTTTTTGTTTCTTGCCTTTGGTTTCTCTGCCCTCCACTTTTACTCATCTCTTTTCTGTCTTTTGTTTTTGTCTCCTTTTTGTTTCCCTCTGTCTCCCTGTATTGGTTCCCATCCCCCTGCCATATTAGTTTAACTCCTCACCAACAGCACTAGCAAACACTCCCCCTAGGACATTGGTTCCATTCCTGCCCAAGTGCAGACCGTCCGGTTTGTACTGGTCCCACCTCCCCCAGAACCTGTTCCAATGCCCCACGAATTTGAATCCCTCCCTGCTGCACCACTGCTCAAGCCACGTATTCATCTGTGCTATCCTGCGATTCCTACTCTGACTAGCACATGGCACTGGTAGCAATCCAGGGATTACTAATTTTGAGGTCCTACTTTTTAATTTAACTACTAGCTCCTTAAATTCGTCTCGTAGGACCTTATCCCTTTTTTTACCTATGTCGTTGGTACCAATGTGCACCACGACAACTGGCTGTTCTCCCTCCCTTTTCAGAATGTCCTGCACTCGCTCAGAGACATCCTTGACCCTTGCACCAGGGAGGCAACATACCATCCTGGAGTCTCGATTGCGGCCACAGAAACGCCTATCTATTCCCCTTATGATTGAATCCCCTATCACTATCGCTCTCCCACTCTTTTTTATGCCCTCCTGTACAACAGAGCCAGCCACGGTGCCATGAACTTGGCTGCTGTTGCTCTCCCCTGATGAGTCATCTCCCTCAACAGCACTCAAAACAGTGTATCTGTTTTGCAGGGGGATGACCACAGGGGAGTCATTAAATCAGTAACATCTTTCAAATCGTGAACTGCCACCAAGGACAACAACGTTTGTGAGTCAGGTATTTAATATTTGATGATAAACCAATATTATAGCGCTTTAAATTTAATAGGTGGCCAGCAGCTTATTGATACAATAGTAAAATGGCAGTTGGTGTGTGATCAATGCTTTGCTTCTGTATTGCTGGCTTATTAAGAAGACTGCAGTGCAGGGATACGAATGCTCTGAGCAAGCTGTGCAGTTGTGGTTGTGTAAGCGAAGGAAACACAGAAGGGAAAGCAGCATCCACTTGCCTCTTGTGGTGTCTGCATTTCTTCAATGCTCTGATGGTTAGCCATTGTAAATCCTGGCAACTTTCACACCCACAACTGCTTATTAGGAAGTTGGTGATTTAAGATTGTGAGGGAATAATCCTTAAATGCACAGCCAGCCTCGCTTGTTAATTCCAGTTAATTCTGTCCAAGTTGGATCATAAAAGTTCTTGAATAAAATAATAATCTAACTTGTCATATTTTTTATTTGAGATTCAATTTTGGATTCTGAGGCAGGGCAGATTAACTGGAGAATGTTATAACTAATTTATTCGGCTGATGGCCTTGTTGCTGCTGTGACTTTAATGAAACTCTGAAGCTTGAGAAACTTCCTTGATCAATGAAAACAACTGAGATTGTCGTGGTCTATAAAGACACTGGAGATCCATTGGTCTCTGGCAGCTACCATCAGTCTCATGGCAGTCTAATTATTGGCCGAGAGTTGCACCTTGGAGGGATAGTGCTCCTGATAGTGTCAGCTGTGGCTCAGTGGGTAGCGCACTTTCCTCTGCGTCAGAAGGTAATGGGTTCAAGTCCCACTTCAGGGACTCGAGCACATAAATCTAGGCTGATGCCCCAGTGCAGAGCTGAGGGAGTGCTGTACTGTCGGAGGTGCTGTTTTTCAGACAAGATGTTAAACTGCTCTTGCAGGTGGATGTAAAAGATCCTGTGGCACTATTTCAAAGAAAAGCAGGAGAGTTATCCCTGGTGTCCTGGCCAATAGTTATCCTTCAATCAACATAACAAAGCTGATTATCTGGGCATTATCACATTGCTGTTTGTAGGAGCTTGTTGTGTGCAAAGTGGCTGCCGCGTTTCCCCTATTACAACAGTGACTGCACTTTAAAAGTGTTTCATTGGCTGTAAAGTGCTTTGAGACATCCGGTGGTCGTGAAAGGTGCTATATAAATGCAAGTCTTTCTATCTTTCTTTTTATGACTTCACATGAGCAGCAAGGTTGAGTACAGCTCTACATCTCTCCAGCTCTCTCAACAACATCTGACAGCACACATCTCGCTCTCTCCCCACCACCTCAACCATGACCCTCCCTACATCACACCCTTCAGCGTACGATCATAAGGGCACACTCAGACACCTTTCCTGTCATTCCAAACACACTCACCTCTTCCTTTCATCTCTTCACGTCACACACAAGCACCATTCTCTTCTCAAACTCTACAATTGCACAATCACCAATTACTCCCAGCACTCCTTCCTCACGTCACAATGCACATTCCCTTCCCATTCAGCACCTCCCCATCCCCATTCCATCTTGTATATGCACAAGCCCAACACCTTGCCAATCACATTCTCAACACACTCTCGCTCTTGCCCTCTCTTTTTGCAGGACAACAAAACACCTAATGCCAGAGTGAGGAACAGGATGGGTGGAGGAGTCCCCAACACCATTAGACTCAGAGCAGGAAGCACTGGAGATCACTGGCCTAGGCATGGGCATGATCATTGATCCAGAAGAGGCTAATGGCGTACCCAAGTATGGTGTCTGCATATTACGTGTATCCCTTCATTCACCCCTGCACAGATACAGCCAGCTTCGCAACTTTAACCTGTATTCTCAAGACTGTTACTTGATAGTGTGCAGCTGCTCTTTGACCTCCTAACTCCTCTCCCTTTTCTCTTTCCCTGGGTCCTTCACAACACCCAGGGGCTCCTGCAGAAGAGCAGATCTTGGAGCAGAACAATCCCGAGGATGTAACATCAGACACTCCACCCCTCCAAAGAGGCAGCTCAGACATCGACACTCCGCGTGGGTTAGATAGCGAGCTAGAAGAGTCTGCACCTGGTGAAACATCCATTAGCGCTGGGCAGCACTGGGCCTATACCTGTTCCTATGCTCCTAATCGATGGCAGATACAATACAGGGGAGGCTTTGCTGGAGGACGAAGCCCTCTCCTAGATCTGCTGAGGGTGGCAGAGATAAGAACTCCAGGGGCCGAGCCACGAGAAGGAAACTGCTGGCCTCACACAGACAGGTGGACGAGGTATTGGAAGGCGTGACAAGGAGTTCTGCACTGTGGCTGAAAATGTGTAGGAGTCCGCATTCAGCCTCTGAGGTGTCATCTCGCATGGCATCACCACTCTGCAGTCTACCCTGGAGAGTGTGGTATCCTCCAGGGACGTTGCAGCCGAGCCCCCACCACAGGAGTCCATGCTACAATGGAAGCTCAAACGACTGCCATGTAGACAATGGTGACAAAGGCGCATCAAATGGATCATGGCTTTGAGGGAGTTGGTCACCTTCAGCGATCTGTTTACCCAACAGACTACTGGAAGCAACGACCCCAGTCCCTCAAGGGAGTGACAGTGGCACAATGGGAGCAGCATCTGCTGGCCTCTCTCAAGACACCAGCACATCCACACATTCGCCCCCACCCCCTCAAACCAGCACCCGCCATGGTTAGGGTCGCCAACTCTGGTTGGACATATTCCTGGAGGTTTCATCACATGACCTCCTACCTCCAACCGCTCCGCCCCCACACTGTCGCCATTGGTCGGCCGACATGCCAGCCTCATGGTGCACCGCCTTCCTACACCAATCGGAATGTGAACAGACGTTTCATTCCCTGATTGGAGGAGCCTTGACTGTTGGTCAACCAGCCTTGTTAATCCCATGTCCAATCATTTTATAACTAGCGAACAAAAGTGTTCAAAGAGCATTTTTTTTTTCAAACACCGTTTCTTTATCACCCCTGTTATTTTCCTCCCGGGTTTGCTCGCTGGAGATAAGTGTGTAATTCCTGGAGACTCCAGGGAGGGTTGGCAACCTGTGCCATGGTGCCGGCAGGTCAGCGAGGCCAGACTGCTCCGGTACCAACTGACTTGCAGCAGTCTGCAGCTGGGCCCTTACAGGCTCGACAGGCTCGAGCACCCAGACATCACCAGCTCAGGCAACTCAAGGCTCCCCACCTCAGGAACAGCCCCTTCCACCAGCTCTGCTCAGGCCACGAGCGGAGCACCCAGGGGTGGATTAACCATGGGGCGGATGGGGCTGCACCCCCAGGCCCACCAAAGAACATAGGCCCACCAAATAAATGTAGGAAAAAAATATAAGGCCTCCCAAATATGCTGAATAGATTAGACAATAAGAGAGGAAAAACAAGACCGAGGAAAATAGATTAATTTGTTTATACCTATATACAGAAGTACCTATATACACTAATGTACCGATATACAGAAGTACCTATATACACTACTTTACCTATATACAGAACAGAATATGTACCAGCTGGTGTGCAACAGCCACCACACATTAAAAAAAATCCATGCACAGGCATTTTCCACCCTTGTAGGAAGATGTAGTTCGGGTTCTTCTTTCGAAACACCTGTGAACTCATCATTTTTTTGGCGTGGAAGCAAGTTATCCTTGTTTTGAGGGACCACCTATGATGATGATACAGAAGTACCTATATACTAATATACCTGCATACAGAACAGAATATGTACTAGCCTGTTTTATTTCACATGTTATTGAGAGAAATGTGCATATATGTGTAGGAATCTAGTATTGCAATGTTACCAGAACCAGAATATATACCTACTTGATACAGAATATATGCTTTCATTGTTGAATAGACTGGCCTATGTTTTCATATTCAGAATCAGAATCATATACGTCATGTAATGAACATGAACAAACATAACTATCGGCCCATTTGGGTCAGTTTGCCCCAGGCCCATCATGCCCTTAATTCGGCCCTGGGAGCACCTTCTAGCAGTATTAGAATTAGGAAACTTTCTTTAAAGGAAAGCATTCTGGGTTGATCACCTGGCATTACGCTTGGCATTAAATTCTTCATGGCCTTTGGGACAGCGGTCTGCAGAACGAGTTAATGGCATCTTCCGAGTCTGCATAGTCAGGACGTCATTGATATAGAAGTTGCCTGAATGGTTTGAATGTTCCTCAATGCAGGATGTAGGGTGGTGAAGAACGTGACTAGGACTGTTGTGCAGAGAGGCTCTCTGTGAGTTCTCAGCACAGGGTGGGAGAGGTTCAGGGGACTTACTGAGCTGTGAGCTGATCCCTGACCTCTCTGACTGCGAGGTGCTGGAGTGGCTCCTCTTTCCCTCAGCTGCTCCCTCTCCTTCCCCCAGGTTTTCCTCATCTGATGACGAGTGCAGTTGCTGTACATCCTCCTCCTTACCCTTATCTAACAAAAATCTGTCCATCTCAATCTTGAAAGCTCCAATTCTCCCAGTACCCACAGCCTTTTGGGGGAGAGAATTCCAGATTTGCACCACCCTTTTTGTGAAGAAGTGCTTACTAATATCACCCTCGAATGGCCTAGCTCTAATTTTAAGGTTATGTCCTCTGTTCTGGACTCCCCCATCAGAGGAAATAGTTTTCCTCCATCCCTGCAGTGCAACGTCAGGCAATATGCAGCAGCCCCTGGCAATGCATGACACTCTGTCTGGGACATATTGCAGTGGGCCCCTCTCGAGTGCTCCAGATATCTAAACTTCTCCTCAAGAAGCCCTATCATGTGCTCTATAAGGATCCTGGTTCTGCCCTCATTTCGTTGTATCTGTGCTGCTGGCGCATGGTGGGATTGCATAGGAGTATCATCAACTAGGTCTGCAAGGGATGTTCCTTGTCCCCAGCAGCTATCCTGTTACACTCCTTCCGCAGTTGAATTGCAGGGTGATGGTAGAACATAGGAACAGGAGCCTGTTCTGCCATTCAATTCCTATCCAAGTTCCCCTCCAAGTTAGACACCATCCCGACGTGGAAATAAATTGGCTGTTCCTTCATTGTCGCTGGGTAAAAATCCTGGAACTCCCTCCCGAACAGCACTGTGGGAGAACCTTCACCACACAAACTGCAGCGGTTCCAGAAGGCAGCTCACCGCCACCTTCTCAAGGGCAATTAGGGATGGGCAACAAATGCTGGCCTTGCCAGCAATGCCCACATGCCAAGAACAAATAAAAAAAAATTAGATCATGGCTGATCTGCACCTGAACTCCATTAACCTGCCATAGCTCCATAGTCCTTCATACCCTTGCCTAGCAAAAATCTATCAGTCTCAGTCTTGAAAGCTCCGATTCACCCAGTATTCACAGGGGCCGAAATTGGCCCCGTGAAAAAGTGTTGTAGTTTTATTTCTTTCTCCGCCCCAATCCATGGGGCAAGACTTGAACGAGATTCAGCTGGTTGTTTATTTTTTTCGGTCGGCACGGTGTTGCTGTCGCCAGCGGGGGAGGAAGTGCCGAAGGATCGGAGCGGCCGTCGCTCCGAGTAATCAGCGCCACGTGAGACGTCACAAAATCCCTCCCCTTCAGTTAAAGGGGAGGGTCGCTGGGAGCTCTGCATTTAGTTTAGTTGGGCCCACTGCCCCACCAGCGAGGGTTTCGGCCAGGCTGGTGGCCACCGGTACCCAAGAAGGGGTGCCGGTCTGCCTGTTGGAGGCCCGGCCAAACCCATGGCCACCATTGTCTGGCCGGCCTCAGAGTCGGCCAACAATTGAAATAAAATGGCGGCGCCGGTAGTGCCCCCTCCCCTTTAAGGGCTGACGTGCCGCCCATGCACACACAGCTTCCTGCGGGGGGAAAGCTGTCAGTGGCACTGACCGGCGGCAGTGCCGCTCCCATGGGGCAATTTCCTGCGCGGGTCGAAAAGGGGATTTCTGTCGGTCGGATGGGGGTCGGTGTATGCCCGACCAGCGGCAGCACAGGCAGTGCGGAAACCTGTTCCCGGTGCTCTGGGGGGCAATTTAGGATGCTAAGCTACTCACAACGCAACAGCTCTACAAATCTGTGAGCACATTCACGCGCGCATACATTACAGGTAGCACTCTTGCCTCTGAGTCACTGGTTCAAGTTCCACTCCAGAGAGTCGAGCACAAAAATCTAGGCTGACAGTCCCAGTGTGGTACGGCGGGAATGCGGTATCGTCGGAGATGTCATCTTTCAGATGGAATGTTAAACCAAAGCTCCGTCTGCTCTCTCAGGTGGACGTAAAAGATCCCATGAATTATTCATAGAAGAGCAGGGGAGTTATCCCCAGTGTCCTGGCCAAATTTATCCCTCAATCAACATCACTAAAACAGATTATCTGGTCATTATCACATTGCTGTTTGTGGGAGCTTGCTGTGCGCAATTTGGCTGCCGCGCTTCCTACATTACAACAGTGACTACACTTCAAGAAGCACTTTGGGTTATCCAGTGAATGTGTAAGGCGTTAATATAAATGCAAGTCTTTCGTTTAACATGCTCTGTTTTGTACTATTGCACTAAGTTAGAAGTAGCCCCAATGTATTGCACTTAAACATTCTATACCAGAGCTTAATTTCAACAGCAAAAAAAACAAAGTTTGAATTTCAAGTTTTCAATTTTCTTATTTGAAATATCAAATTATGTTCACAAGCCACAAATCAGTTTACCATGTTGAATACGTTTTACAAGGTTGGCAGTGATTAATAAATCTTAAGCAGTGTTCTTATGTTCCAATTAAGTTATAAAAGGAAATAATTTTTCAGTTTTTATAACTATTTCAGATCCCTGTACCAAAATGATTTTAACAGAATGTGGTAATTTAGACATTGAAGGAAATAGAGCCCAAAATCGCGAGATCTGTATAAGAACATAAGAACATAAGAAATAGGAACAGGCGTAGGCTATTTGGCCCCTCGAGCCTGCTCTGCCATTCAATAAGATCATGACTGATCTGATCATGGACTCAGCTCCACTTCCCTGCCCGCTCCCCATAACTCTTTACTCCCTTATCGCTCAAAAATCTGTCTATCTGCGCGCGTTAAATATATTCAATGACCCAGCCGCCACAGCTCTCTGGGGCAGATAATTCTATAGATTTACAACCCTCAGAGAAGAAATTTCTCTGGTATAACGGGCAACTGATCCGATCTCGCCCGTTTTATACTGTCGGCCAAAGTCAAACTGACCCCACCCCCAACTCCCACCCTGTGCTTACAGGGCTTGACTGGGTAGATGCAGGAAGGATGTTTCCCCTGGCTGGGGAGTCTAGAACCAGGGGTCACAGTCTCAGAATAAGGGGTCGGCCATTTAGGACTGAGATGAGGAGAAATTTATTCACTCAGAGGGTGGTGAATTTTTGGAATTCTCTACCCCAGAGGGCTGTGGAGGCTCAGTCGTTGAGCAGATTCAAGACAGAGATCGACAGATTTTGGGATATTGAGGGAATCAAGATACATGGGGATAGTGCTGGAAAGTGGAGTTGAGGCAGAAGATCAGTAATGATCTCATTGAATGGTGGAGCAGGCTCGAGGGGGCCTAATGGCCTACTCCTGCTCCTATTTCTTATGTTTGTATGTTATTTTTGTATGTTCAGTGCACAGCCGGTCTCAGAGGGGAAGGGAGATATTCTGAAGTAACTGCACAATCTACAATATTATATTCTTACAGATATACAGACCCAAAACATTTAATGACATCAACGTTTGGAGGAACTTAAGTGTTTACTGAGATGAAAGGCATCAATAGGAGCAAATTGACCACTTTTACACTTTGGTCACCAAAGCAATCCGAAGTAAAGATTATTGCAGTGCAATGCTGTCTTTACTGTAGTACAATAAGGCTCGAACTTCAAACAGTCAGCCCCGAGTGTGTCATGTATTCAACTATCATTGTAACCCATGTATAAGCTGACCTAAGTTGTACACCTTGAGAACACTGACCACAAGGGGGTGAACTTGTGGAAGACACTCCTAACCTGGACTTTCAGGTATAAAAGGGGACGCTCCACCCACCTTCATCACTTTGAGGTCTTGGTAATAAAAGTAACTGGTCACGGAGTGATCTTCTCTCAAGTATGGGCCTTGTGTGCATTTATACTGTATAATAAGGACATATCATTGGCGACGAGAAACTGGGATTTAAACAGCGCGAGCATGGCCACTAGCAGCACAGAAGAGAGGTACTGTGTTGGTGATGATTGGGATGACTTTATTGAGAAACTACAGCAAAGTTTTGTCACAAAGGAATGGTTGGGACAGGATTCGGCCGACAAACGCAGGGCTCATCTCCTGACGATTTGTGGATCCAGAACGTACTCCCTGATGAAGGACTTTCTAGCGCCAGAGAAGCCGGCGGACAAGACATTCGAAGAGCTCAGTAAGTTGATCGGGGAACACCTTAAACTGGCGAGCAGCATGCACATGGCGAGACACCGGTTTTACACGCACCAGCGGTGAGAAGGGCAAAGCATTCCAGACTTCGTGGCAGATCTCCGGTGACTGGCGAGCCTATGTAAGTTCACAGATACATGCAGAGCGGAGATGCTGCAAGACTTTTTTATTGAGGGCATTGGGCACGCTGGGGTTTTCAGGAAACTGATTGAGACCAAAGACTTGACCATGGAAGCGGTGGCTCTGATAGCCCAGACATTTATCTCAGGGGAGGAAGAGACCAGAATGATGTATGACAAAAATCTTGGCTCAAATGCGGCAACGACCAGGGAGTCAACATGGTTAACACGGCACACAGTTATCTAGGCAGGCAAGGGCAATCGGACATGCCCCAGCATGTAGTCGAACCCAAAGGGGGAATTCAACAGAGACAATGGCTAGCTGAAAGGCGATTCATGCCATTGCAATGTAAAATGCTGTCAGTAATGGGGCCATCACCACCTGTTAATGGTGCACTTAAGGACAGTTACAGAGACAGTCAGAGACAATCAACTGGTAATGGACCTTTTGTTTCCAACAACGGGGCCTCCAGCTCATGCTGGAGGTGTGGAGGTAAACACCCAGCCAGAGCTTGCAGGTATCAGCAATATACCTGCAGAAACTGCAACGTCAGAGGTCACTTGGCGCGTATGTGCAGGAAGCCTGCAGCCAGGTTGATGTACGAGGAGGACGGGCCCGATGTAAGCCCTACAAGGCCAAATGAATACTGGGGGAAATCGCTGGAAGCTGAAGTTCAGCGAGTTCATGTGGAGCACATATACAGTTCATATACCAGGACGCCACCGATAATGATGAAAGTGCACCTCAATGGCATCCCAGTATTAATGGAGCTGGACACGGTGGCCAGCGAGTCCTTGATGAGTATCAAACAGTTCGAAAGGTTGTGGGTGTCCAAGGCCAGGAGGCCAAAATTATTGCCGATTGACGTACAGCTACGGTCATATACAAAGGAGATCTTCATGGTGCTCGGCAGCGCCACGGTAGTCATGACCCACAAAGATTCGGAGAACAGGTTGCCACTCAGGATTGTCCCGGGGGATGGTCCCGCACTACTGGGGAGGAGTTGGCTTGCTGTCATGAACTGGAAATGGGGCAATGTCAATGCAATTTCTTCTGTGGAGCGAGTATCATGCTCACAGGTCCTGGACAAATTTGACTCATTATTTCAACCCGGCATCGGCACTTTCATGGGGGCTAAGGTAGTCCAAGATAGTGATTCACATAAACCCGGACGCCAGGCCAGTACACCACAAGGCCAGAGCGATGCCGTACGTGATGCGGGAAAAGATATTAGGCGAATTGGACCGCCTGCTGAGGGAAGGCATCATCTCGCCAGTCGAATTCAGTGACTGGGCGAGCCCGATTGTGCCGGTGCTCAAGGCGGATGGGTTGGTCAGGATATGTGGTGATTACAAGGCTACCATCAATCGAGTGTCACTCCAAGACCAGTACCCGCTACCGAGAGCGGAGGACCTCTTTGCGACGCTATCCGGTGGCAAACTTTTTTCAAAATTGGACTTGACCTCAGCTTACATGACCAAGGAGCTGGCAAGTGAGTCGAAGAAGCTGACCACCATCGGACACACAAGGGGTTGTTTGAGTATAACAGATGTCCATTCGGGATTCGTTCGGCCGCCGCGATCTTTCAGCGAAATATGGAAAGCCTCCTCAAGTCGATTCCAAGGACAGTGGTTTTTCAAGACGACATCCTCATCACGGGTTGCGATACTGAAGAACACCTCCACAACCTGGAGAAGGTGCTACGCAGACTGGACCGGGTAGGGCTGCGACTGAAAAAGGCGAAGTGCGTCTTCTTAGTTCCAGAGGTAGAATTCCTGGGGAGGAGGGAAGCAGCAGACGGGATCAGACCCACTGCGTCCAAAACGGAAGCAATCCAGAGAGCACCCAGACCCCATAACACGACGGAGCTGCGTTCGTTCCTGGGGCTCCTGAACTATTTTGGTAACTTTCTTCCCAAATTGAGCACGCTGTTAGAGCCGCTACAAATGCTCCTATGCAAAGGTCGCGATTGGGTCTGGGGGTCAGCCAGGAAAGGGCTTTTGATAGAGCACACAACTTGTTATGCTCCAACAAACTGTTAATGTTAGAGGCCCCGTGTAAGAAACTTGTTTTAACGTGCGATGCATCGTCCTATGGGGTTGGGTGTGTGTTGTAGCATGTGAATGCCAATGGTCAGTTACAGCCGGTAGCTTATGTCTCCAGAAGTCTGTCCCAGGCAGAAAGGGGCTACGGGCTGGTAGAAAAGGAAGCGCTAGCATGTGTATATGCAGTAAAAAAAAAGTGCACCAGTACCTGTTTGGCAGGAAATTTGAGCTGGAGACAGATCACAAACCTCTAACGTCCCTTTCGGCCGACCACAAGGCCATAAATGCGAATGCATCGGCCCACATACAGAGTTGGGCACTTACGTTAGCCGCCTATGACTACACAATTCGGCACAGACCGGGCACTGAAAACTGTGCCGATGCACTCAGCAGGCTCCCACTAGCCACCACTGAGAGGGCAACTGAGAATGATGCTGAGATGGTCATGGCTGTTGAAGCTTTCGAAAGCAAAGGCTCCCTTTTGACAGCCCGTCAGATTAAAGTCTGGACTAATAAAGAACCCGCTACTGTCTTTAGTTAAGAAATGTGTCCTGAATGGGGACTGGGCAGCCACATACGGGGCATGCCCTGAGGAATTTAAACCGTTTCATAGGCACAAGGATGAACTCACGATTCAGGCCGATTGCCTACTGTGGGGAAACCGAGTAGTCATGCCCCAGAGGGGCATCAGAGAACTTCACATTGAGCACCCGGGCGTTGTCATGATGAAGGCAATTGCCAGGTCACACGTTTGGGCCAGGGATAGATGCAGACCTGGAATTTTGTGTTCGCAGGTGCAACACATGTGCTCAGCTGGGCAACGTACCCAGGGAAGTCCCTCTTAGCCCCTGGTCCTGGCCCACCAAGCCATGGTCACGCATCCATGTGAACTATGCAGGTCCTTTCATGGGAAAAACGTTTTTGATTGTAGTAGACGCTTACTCCAAATGGATTGAGTGTGCCATTTTAAATTCAAGCACATCCTCTGCCACGGTAGAAAGTCTACGGGCATTGTTCGCCGCCCATGGTGTACCGGATGTCTTGGTCAGCGACAATAGCCCGTGCTTCACAAGCACTGAATTCCAGGACTTCATGGCAGGCAATGGAATCAACCATCTCAGAACGGCACCGTTCAAGCCGGCCTCAAACGGCCTGGCGGAACGAGCAGTGCAGATAATCAAACAGGGGATGCTCAGAATCCAAGGGGGTTCCCTACAAAGCCGCTTATCATGCCTCCTGTTGGTCAATAGATCCCGACCATACTCGCTCACAGGGGTTCCACCCGCAGAGCTGCTAATGGAAAGCACGCTCGCTCAAAACCAATAGATCCCTACCACACTCGCTCACAGGGGAACTGCACGCAGAGCTGCTAATGGAAAGGACGCTCAAAACCAGGTTATCCCTTATACACCCTACTATGAAAGAAATTGTTGAGAGCAGGCGTCAGTCACAACGTGACTACCATGACAGGAATGCGAGGGCGTGATGTATTGATGTCAATGACCCTATTTTTGTCCTTAATTACGCTGCAGGGCCCAAATGGCTCGCAGGCACTGTGATTGCCAAAGAGGGGAATAGGGTTTTGGTAGTTAAACTTACCAATGGATAAATCTGCCGCAAACACGTGGATCAAACTAAAAGGAGGTTCAGCAACCCCATAGAAAAATCAGAGGAAGAACACGACGTAGAGTTTACTCCACCACAGGTGACCGAACACCGGAACCAAGTGGAGGAGAGCCCAGTCACTCTGGGCAGTCCGGACAGGCCTGAGGCACCGCAAACAGCAGACACTCAGGCCAGCGCCCAACAACTGGAGCCCCAACTCAGGCGTTCTACAAGGGAGCATAAACCACCAGAGAGACTTAACCTGTGATCCCAATAAGACTTTGGGGGGGAGGTGATGTCAAGTGTTCAACTATCATTGTAACCCATGTATTAAGCTGACCTAAGTTGTACACTTTGAGAACATTGACCACAAGGGGGTGAACTTGTGGGAGACACTCCTAACCTGAACTTCCAGGTATAAAAGGGGAAGTTCCACCCACCTTCATCACTTAAGGTCTTGGTAATAAAGGTAACTGGTCACGGAGTGACCTTCTCTCAAGTATGGGCCTCGTGTGCATTTATACTGTATAGTAAGGACATATCAGAATGTACTTGTTTACACTGGAGCACAAAAACTGAATCCTTCCCTTTCTTCCGACGAGGGCTAGTAGGGATTTTGTTGAACATATGGCAATATAATAGACAAACCTTGTTCAAACATTCACCAAAACAGCAAAAGGAAAGTGCCTGAAAGTCCTTACAATTGAACAACAAAGAAAGGGGCATTTGACAATACGGAATTAATGGACAGGAAAAGACCAGCTGGTCGATCCAACCTGTCCCACGCCTTGATGACTGGAGCATCATGACTAAAACCTCCTTACCCCGGCCCCCCCACCCCCCGCCCCCCACCTCTACTGTAGCCATATAAGCCATAAGAGACACAAAAACAGAGAAAAAACCCAGGGCTATTCAGAACTTCTGTCATTCAGTTACAGTGCATTAAATGACAAAAGTAATGATGGTGCAAGGCAAAAGGAGGTAGTAATGAGATGAGTATAAAAACAAAGGATGGGTGTAAATGGTTACAGCAGAATAGCAGAGGTGGTGATAAGCATGGAAAATATATGTGGAAGGAAGATGGGTAGACCCTAGGGGTGTGGACCACCCCGTTGGACACGTACCGAAAGGGGATCCCCCCGCAAGTACCAGCCCACACCTACTCCACTCCCAGTGGCTCAGGTACAGCCACCCTCCATTACCAGCCCCCGGTGTCCGAGAGAAAATGGGAGCAGTGTCTAAGGTCGATAGTTGTTGAACTCCATGTTAAGGCCGGAAGGATGTAAAGTTCCCGATAGAAGGATTAGGTGCTGTTCCTCGAGATTGCTTTAAAATATTCTCCTGGTTTTGTGTTAAAGTAAATTCTTTCATTTACCTCAGCGATGGGCCCATCGATACATTCAGCACGGATGCAGGCAGTACTTGTTCTGCCGCACAAGGTATGTGCATTCGAAATATCAGACACCCAATCTGAAATTAAAATCACCCATAATCAATTGTTCTAAACAAGTTTCAATGCATTTCAAGGCTGATTCACATTCACCAGTACAATCTATACTTGAATTCACAGCTCTGTACAAGGAATTGATTAAGAATGACATGTTATCCAATAACTTCATAAAAACAATTGGGAACTTTGGATTCTCCGTGGGTATTTGAGTCACAAGATGGATGTGTCTGTCATAGATATAGGTGACCACCCTCCTTTGCTGCCTTTGTTACATCCATCTAAGACATACCCAGGGGCTGTAACCATAGTATCAGAAATGGAGTCTTCCAGACAGATTTCCGATAAAGTCATCATGGGAGAACTCGGAGCCATCAGAGCCCCAAATTCAGTTATTTTTAATTATAAAACTTGTATGCCAATATGTAATCCTCACGCTGATTCAATTACATCTAATTCCTCTTGCATTTTCTCAATTTTAAAGCAAAGTATTCATCTAACCATTATATTGATTTTATGGCTTTGCTGTATGCCCTAGCAGATGACATTGAAGAGTGCAGGAAAAGAGTAGCATAGAGTAAAAAAGAAAGAAGACTTGGATTTATATAGCATCTTTCACGCCCACCGGGCATCTCAATGCGCTTTACAGCCAATGAAGAACTTTTGGAGTGTAGTCACTGTTGCAATGTGTGAAACGCGGCAGCCAATTTGCACATAAGCAAGCGCCCACAAACAGCAATGTGATAATGACTAGATAATCTGTTTTTTGTTATGTTGATTGAGGGATAAATATTGGCCAGGACACCGGGTATAACTTCCCTGCTCTTCTTCGAAATAATGCTATGGGATCGTTCACGTCCACTTGAGAGAGCAGATGGGGCCTCGGCTTAACATCTCAGTGTACGACATGTCAATCAGTAAGCAAGAAACCACCATCAGTATGATTACAGCCATGGAAATGGCCTCCCAGGGTGTGGCAAAGGTTACACATCGATTTTGCTGAGCTAGAAGGACAACAATTGTTCATTGTGATTGATAGCCATTCGAAGTGGGTAGACGTGTTTCCAATGCGGAAACGTGGTTGTCATTTATCCTCTGGTGTTCATTTCCTAAATCTCTTCTGCATTGGTCCTTTTCTCCCTGTTTTCGAAAGCCTCCTCAAAACTTATCTTTCCCACTGTTTATTCTGCCAGCTCTCCTAACTCTTCCACTCAGTCTGTTCTCCCTGATGTGAAATGCCTTGGGACAATCCATTATGATAAGCATCCTTTATAGATGAAAGTCATTGTTCCTCTCGCCAAATATATAGAAAGGTTCTGAAAAAGTCAATTATTAATTGTCTAATTTTTCAATGTTTATCACCATTTATTGCTTCTAATAAATGTTTTTACTGAAGCTAATTTACACATGCTGTCAAGCAAGTGTACTGGAAAGCAGACTGATCCTGTCACAGTTTCTGAGGTCAGCCTAATTATCAGGGCAACAGCGTGCTCCTGGTATTACAAACACGAGTCCTTGTGAGCTCGCCATTTGGTCCCAAGAACAGGTATTATGTTGCAGCATTTAAAGGTCTGCAGCAGCTTAGAGAGGGTCACAACACAATTTTTTTTTCTGGATGCATAACTAAATGTCACTGAGGTTTAGCATGGTTTGGAAGAAGGCCCAGGGCACCCAGGTCTATAAGAGGACATCCCAAACCTGAGACCTCCACCACTTAGAAAAACTTGGATTTATATAGCACCTTTCATGACCACCAGACATCTCAATGCACTTTACAGCCAATTAATTACTTTTTGAAGTGTAATCACTGTTGTAATGTGGGAAACACAGCAGCCAATTTGTGCACAGCAAACTCCCACAATCAGCAATGTGATAATGACCAGATAATCTGTTTTTGTTAATTGAGGGATAAATATTGGCCAGGACACCAGAGAGAACTCCCCTCCTCTTCAAGATAGTGCCATGGGATCTTTTACATCCACTTGAGAGAACAGACATGACCTCAGTTTAACATCTCATCCTAAAGACAGCAGCTCCAACATTGCAGCACTCCCTCAGCACTGCACTGGAATGTCAGCCTAGATTTATTGCACTCAAGTGCCATGGAATGGGACTGGAACCCACAACCTTTTGCCTCAGAGGCAAGAGTGCTACCCATTGAGCCACAGTTGAAAGATAGAAGGGCAAGAGTAGCAAGTAGAAGGGAACAGTATGACCTGCAAGTTCCCCATCAAGTTGCACACCATCCCAATTTGGAAATATATCGCCATTCCTTCATCATCGCTGAGTCAAAATCCTGGAAATCCCTCCCTAATAGTACTGTGGGACGTTCGCCACATGGACTGCAGTGGTTCAAGAAGAAGGTCCACCACTTCCTTCTCAAGGGCAACTAGGAACAGGCAATAAATAATGGCCTTGCCAGCGATGCACACGTTCCCATAAACGAGTCATTTAATAAAAGGAAGCTGTGGATGTTTTTCTCCATGAAGTTTGGCAGAGGAGAGTGGCAATGCTTTGCTAAAAGTGACGCAATCTGCAATGAAAGCAGCAGTGGCAAGAAGTGGCCAGGGCAGTCAATGCCAATTTTAACATTGTACGCACAGCAATACAGTGCTGAAAACATTTTATTGACCTTAACAGGTCAGGCAAAGTCAATGGTACCAGCCACACCTTCCTAGAATGCACTGGGCATTTAACTAAGTTACAGTGCTTGAATTGCTATTGTCAATTCCCAGAAGGTCGCGTGGTGCCTTTTGCAACTCCTGTCTTCACCTGAAAGTTTTCCTTCACTCACAGCCGTACATGAATTCATCACAATAAAAGCCTCACTTGGTATGTAGGGTTAAAAATACCACAGTGCCCACATGCCAAGAGTTGTAAATGACCAGGTGGCACACTCCCAATCTATGATCTTGGCTCCGTCAGACTTAATGAGAGTGGATAATTTTGTAATATATGCTCCTGGCATACATCAGGAGTGGGGGGCGGTGGAAGGGGGGATGGAGGGGAGGGGAAGGAATGCTTACCCAATAACTGTTTATTGCATCCACCTGTCATCAACCCCATATTGGTCTTGGCGAAAATGTGGCGAATGTTTTGTGGTCGAGGAGCGGCGAGAGATCGTGGCGTGGGAGAGGTGAGAGACCAGTGGCGAGAGATCATGGCGGAGAAACAATGAGAGACCGTGGCGGAGGTGCAGCGAATATTGGTGGCGGAGGAGCGGTGAAAGATCGTGGCGGAGGTGCGGCAAACGAAGGTGCGGGGCCCATTAGATCCGAGAGCCGAGGGGCCGCATGGGCCAGCCCACATTGCAATATGTGTGCGCACTAGGTCCGTGCAGCAGAGTAGGTCTGCAGTCGTCCTGGTTTACCCTTGCCACTGGATAAAGGCCTCGCTCTGTCAAGCCCGTGTAGTGGCTGATGTGCAACGGCCATCACACGTTAATAAAATCCACGCACAGGCATCTTCCACCCCTGGAAATCAGGACTGGAATATTGGGTCCTCCGTTGAAACATCTGTGAACGCATCCCTTTTGGCATGGAAGCAAGTCATCCTCGTTCGAGGGACCACCTATTATGATGATGATTGGTCTACTTGCTGAAACCCTGGGTATAGTGCATGCATAGCACACAAGAGTCATTCTCACATTTTGCATTCTCTTTCAAGGAAAAGACAGCCCATAACAGCAGAAAGAATTGGTGACAGGTGGTGGAACCCCGAACCTCCGCACTCTCATCCCCCATGAAGAGGAAGCTCTTCATATCCTGGGGATGGCGGCTATAGAGCGAGCTGGAGATGAGGAAGTTCAACGGGATGTGATAGTTACATGTTTGTGCTGAACCTTTGCGTCTCTTCCTTCTTATACTACTCTATCCCATATTACATCTCGGGAACTGATATCATGAGATGCTTACGTCATTCCTTCCACTGAAAGTAACTTGAGAACTCTGCTGCTCCTCTACCCATTCTAAGCCTCTTTTCCTCCTCTAAAGCAGGAGCTGAGGAAGAAGAACCAGGGGTCCCTGCCTCCCGCCCTGCCAGCACTTCAATGCATCCATTGCTACTCACTCTCTGCCTCCCCAGCACGAGCCCAGAACCATCCGCCCAAGAGAATTAGAGACTGAGACAGACAGGGTTACATAGGGTGGTGCACAGTGCATGGCTGGAGGTTCGACCATCGTATCGGCCATGATCTCATCGAATGACAGAACAGGCTCGAAGGGCTGAATGGCCTCCTCCTGTTCCTATGCTGGAGCAGAAAGTCGTGAACCAGAGGGTCAGGAGACATCGCCATTTGATTGAAGGGCTGGGGGATCAAGATCTCATGGGTCCTACTTTTAAAAGACAAATATTTTCAGGGTGTAAAGTGTATGTGCAGGCACTGGGCCCTTTGTTCGCCACGTCAGCCAGCATGCCGCAGATGTCAGAATCAATGGAGTAGTCCACTGACCACTTGTACATTACGCAGCTGGATCGTTTATAGGCACCGTAGTCTACCCTGGAGCACATGGCAGCTCTGGGTCAATCTTCAGCAGAGGCCTCCATTACAGAGGCGCTAAGGGCTGCCTGTACTTCCTCCATGGATGCTCAGACTGATGATGCAGCGGCAAGATTGGGTAGTCTCTTATTGTGGTGAATTCTCCACGTAATTGAGGGGGGGGGATACAGGCGAATATCACACAGGGCCTCGTTGATTTTATTGGCACCATTAGGTCTGCTCTCCTGGAGATCCGTGCCGAGTTCTATTGGCATGGAAGGGATGGATGCATGGCACACTTTTCTCCCAGGATTGCGGAATATGCAAGTCTCCCAGTCAGGCACCTTTGGTGCCTGGTTATATGGCTGAAAGGGCAGACGGACACACTGTCCAGGTAGCTTCATAAGAGGTTCTGCCTGCAGCTGGTCCACTTTGGGCCTTAGCTGACCAAATGAATAGCTCTGGAGATCAATCCCTTCATTGATACATCTGTGCACAGCCATAGAAATCATAGAAGCTTGGAAATTTACAGCATAGAAGGAGGCCATTTCGGCCCATCATGTCCGAGCCGGCCAACAAAGAGCTACCAGCCTAATCCCACTTTCCAGCTCTAGGTCCGTAACCCTGTAGGTTACAGCACTTCAAGTGCACATCCAAGTACTTTTTAAATGTGGTAAGGGTTTCTGCCTCTACCACCCTTTCAGGCAGTGAGTTCCAGACCCCCACCACCCTCTGGGTGAAGAAATCTCCCCTCAAATCCCCTCTAAACCTCCTACTAATTACTTTAAATCTATGCCTCCTGGTTCTTGACCCTTATCAGGGAAATAGGTCTTTCCTATCCACTCTATCTAGACCCCTCATAATTTTATACACCTCAATTATATCTCCCCTCAGCCTCCTCTGTTCCAAAGAAAACAACCCCAGCCTATCCAATCTTTCCTCATAGCTAAAATTCTCCAGTCCAGGCAGCATCCTCGTCAATCTGCCCTGTACTCTCTCTCGTGCAATCACATCTTTCCTGTAATAAAAAACCCTTTTGCTTTTTTTGCAAATGTTCCCAGTGATGTGGGAGAATCCCCGATGAGAAACCCATTGTGGCCTGTCTAAAGGAAAAGTGCCGGAAAGGTCAGTGGAAAAATACTTGGCAGGAATAACAAAACAAGAAATCAAAATGTTTAAAATTGCAGAAATAAGGGATTCTGTAAAACGTAGGCACAGCGTTAGTGCTTGGCCCTTTAAATTTGCTTCAGCCTTTTCCCTTGCACCTAGCCAGTTCGAACACCCACTTTATGCAGGTGTAATAACTACGGATAAGACGGAAATGGTGCAAACTGGGATCGATGACATCACCATGACATTACTGTGCACTTGCAGATAGCCGGCACGGGTTCGAGGGGCTGAATGGCCTCCTTCCGCGCTGTAACCATTCGATGATTCTACTTGACTGTAACCTGCCCCAAAATTGTGGAGGGCATTTCTGCACTCTTGCCGAATATGACAAGCGGAAAATTGGCTGAGCACAGGAACGAGTGGGGATCTGGGAAAACACAGCCCCACTCAATTATGGCGACAAAATTGGGCTGATCGCAGCAGGAAGTCAAGAGATTGAGATTGATGAGGTGGTCCTAGGTTAAGCATTGTGCATGCCACAATTAAAATGACAAGTGTAAATAGCACCCCCGCCCCTACCCCGGTACACCTTAAGCTTCTATCTCTAGAGCAGGCTGCACAACACTTACAACGCTTTTGGCTTTGTCTGTGTTTAGTTTTCCTGCAGAAATGAATAAATGCATAGATTAAAACTAGATTAACCGGAGAGAGTATTTGAATTTGGCACTGTAACCTTTGTTGGGGACCTCACTGAATGCCTTGTTAGTAGACATGTTACGAAGCTCTCAGGAGAACCCAGGTACTTAAGGATGAGCACTGAATTAGAACTAGAAATGCAAATTGTGTTGACCGGAGCTGAGGAAATAAAAGCGACGGTGCAAACTGCTTCGGCTTTGGAGCAACCTGTAGCTTTTTGTTTAAATGGCAATGTGCGTACAGCGAGGGCCGTTCATTGCACATGCATAATGGCTTTTACATTTAACGTTTCCCTCCATGATGCTTCTGATGTGTTGAGTTTTATCTGATCCCTGGCCTCTCAACTGGTGGACTCATTCATAAAATCATCGCCAGCTACAGCACAGACGGAGACCATTTGGCCCCTTGTGCCTCGGCCAGCTCTTTGAAAGAGGAGTCTTGCTTAGTCCCACCCCGCTTTTTTGTCTGTAACCCTGTAAGTTCCTCATCCCCAATTCCCTTTTAAATTGATTCATGGAACCAGCTTCCACCACCTTTTCAGGTAGAACGTTCCAGATCCCGACAACACTCTGAGCAAAAAACAAATTCTCCTCATCTCCCCTCTCGATTTTTTGCCCATGATTTTGACCTCTGGTTATTGACCCACTCACCAGAGGGAATAGTTTATCTACTTGATGAAAACCTCACATCATCTTGAAAACCTCTATTATGCCACCTCTTGACCTCCCCTGTTCCAACCTCTCCTCATAACTGAAATCCCCTCTGCACGCTAGCAGCCTGGTAACATTCATTTTATCCCTGCTAGTCGATTGAAGAGCATATTTCTGAATTTAGCATCGCTATCAAACAAGAAATTCCTCAGAGCAGCTCCCGGTGTTGTTTGCCGGAAGTGCAGTGGAAAACCCACTCGCACACGTAAACTGGGTTCCGACCACATTCCTGGCGAAATGGTAGAACGGGAGCGGAAGTGGGAGCAACTGCAATGAATTTCACGGCCAAGAGCATACGACTGTGGCAGTGGAACAGAAGAGTACAGGAAGAAAACAGCAATGGATGAGGAAGAAATACTGAAAAAATTGGGGAAACTCCAAGGGAACAAGGCCCCAGGCCCTTATGCCATATATCCTCAAATACTGAGGGATATCAGAAAGGAAATAGAGGCTCTGAAAGAAAGAAAGACTTGTATTTATATAGCGCCTTTCACGACCACTGGACATCTCAAAGCGCTTTACAGCCAATGAAGTACTTTTGGAGTGTAGACACTGTTGTAATGTAGGAAACGTGGCAGCCAATTTGCGCACAGCAAGCTCGCACAAACAGCAGTGTGATAATGACCAGATAATCTGTTTTTTTGTTAAGTTGATCGAGGGATAAATATTGGCCAGGACCCCGGGGATAACTCCCCTGCTCTTCTTCGAAATAGTGCCTGGGGATCTTTTACTTGAGAAAGCAGACAGGACCTCGGTTTAACGTCTCATCTGAAAGACGGCACCTCCGACACTGCAGCACTCCCTCAGCACTGCACTCTGAGGACAGATTTAACTCCAGGACCTAGAAATTAGTCCAACGTGACCAGCGAGCGGCTGAACCGAGATTCCCAAGGATCGGTGAATGCTTGGGCCTCATTAACAGATGTAAGGGGGAGATTTTCCATGTTGACACTTCAGGGGCTCCATAATGGATAGGAATTCACGGGCTGGGGTGCACAGTTTTCTGCTATGCGTCCCAGTGGATGCTAGGAATGCTGAAGCAGAAAATCTCCCCTGCTCCACAAATGTTCAAACCATAGATTGATATTCGGTAGTGTTACAGATCTCCGTTTAAGTAGTGTACACTTTTTCAGATGCACATAACAAACAAAATGAATGTTTTGATGTCACAGACCACATTGTCTCCTGGGAGCCCCACAGATATAATTTCAAATCTCCGATTACAGTGTGACCTAGCACGGAAAAGCTGGCCTCTCTCGTGACATATCTGGCAAGCTGCTATGCTGGATATAATACCTCCCGAGGTATGCAGACATATGAGGAATGGATGTACATCTTCTCATTACAAGAAGAGGTCAGGGTTCAGCCCCATCTTTATTCGCTTTTGCATCAATGACCTGGTCAATGCATTCAAAAGTGAGATGATTCTGTTTGCTAATTATACCAGGTGATTAACTCTCCCGTCTGACAGAGAAGCACCGACTAACTCACCAGTCATAAAAATGCAGACAGAACTGGACAGTGTACAAGCGGGCATAAAGCGGCCTCAAATGTGATGTAAAGTGCCTGAAGTCCCTCAGCATTTGAGGTGCTAGAGCCCTGTATTATTGGGAGTGGAAGGCTGAGGCCTACATCCTGCCCCATGCGCACAGCCCAGGCCTGCTTGATGGGGCAGCAGTACTGTATTATTGGCCCCATTGTGTGTAATCTGCAGTACTGAAACCAAATCAATAATTCCTTCTGAGACTAATGGATTGCAAATGCACACAACAAGCCCTATCCTATAATAATTTAAAATTCTCTTCTGTTGTAAACATTCAACTTCTTGTCTTCGTAATGACAACTGATCTACAGCGGGCCAAATGAGTGATGAAGGTGGCTGGAATCTATGGTAAGTAAAATATGAATCCTAGAAAAAGGCTAGCTGCTACACAGTGGTGGAGTATTGTAGCTCAGTCTGAAAAACTGAAGAATAATACTTCTTGCTCCAGGAATCAGTACAATCCATTGCCAGGCAACTCTATGAGCTGAAAATAGCCCACTCAGTGCTACACCTACTCTATATGGCACTGGTAATGTGGTTTACTTATTCATTCATTGGATGTGGGCATTGCTAGCAATGTCAGCATTGATTGCCCATCCCTAATTGCTGTAGAGATAGTGGTGGTGACAACTGAGTGACTTGCTGGGCCATTTCAGAGGGCAGTTAAGATTCAACTACATTGCTGTGGAGTCTGGAGTCACATATAGGCCAGACCAGTTAAGGAGGACAGATTTCCTTCCCTAAAGGACATCAGTGAATCAGATAGGTTTTTACAGCAATCCAATAGATTCATGGTCAACATTACAGATACAAGCTTTTTCATTCCAGATTTATTTAATTAACTAAAATCAAATTCACAAATTGCCCTGGTTGGAGATTTAAACCCACGTCTGCAGATTAATAGTTCAGTTACATAACCACTATGCTACCGTACCCTGTCAACTTGTGAATTTGGTGCAAAGAATTATGACCAGAATAGCATCATAATAATGCCTGTGGAGGAACATTGACTGACAGACCACAATTCAGGATGTCCACATTAAGCTGCCCTCATGCACTAAATCCTGAAGTTGGGGTCAGTTTCAAAGGCGAAATGAGAGCAAACAAAGCCAGTTCACCATCATCGAGGCCACAAGTTCCGGGCCAATATCTTGAGATGCCTGTACAGTTGCATCCTGTTGTTATGCCATATAAGGTACATTAACCATGTTAGGATTACATGTTAGGATTACATAGGATATACGGCACGGGAACAGGCCATTTGGCACAACCAGTCCATGCCTACGTTTATGCTCCACTCGAGCCTCCTCCTGCCTTTCCTCATCTAAATCTGTCAGCCTAACCCTCTATTCCCTTCTCCCTCATATCCTTGCTGTCATGTATGTACATGCTGTTTGTAGCCACCAGATGGTGTCATTGTTGAAGGCCACTGAGCAGCACGCACATGGTGCTGCTCTGGTATAAAAGGCCAGCCATTTTGTGAATCAGACACTTTGGGCCAAAATAAAGCAAAGAAAGGTTGTACCTTGCTTAGTTAAACAGTACTCAGTTTGAACCTTTATTGCATATATAACACTTGTCTAGCCTCTCCTTAAATGCATCTATACTATTCGCTTCAAGCACTTCCTATGATAGCGAGTTCCACATTCTCACCAGTCTCTGGGTAAAGAAGCTTCTTCTAATTCCCGATTGGATTTCTTGGTAACTATCTTATATTGATGGCCTCTAGTTATGCTCTTCCCCACAAATGGAAACATTCTCTCTATATCCAGTCTATCAAAACCTATCATAATTTTAAAGACCTCAATTAGGTCACTCCTCAGCCTTCTTCTTTCAAGGGAAAAGAAACCCAGCCTGTTCATCCTTTCCTGATATGTATACCTTTGCGTTTCTGGTATCATCCTTGTAAATCTTCTCTGCACCCTCTCCAGTGCCTCTACATCCTTTTTATAATATGGCGACCAGAACTGTACGTAGTACTCCAAGTGTGGTCTAACCTAGGTTCGATAAAGGTTTAGCATACCTTTCATACTTTTCAATTCTATCCCTCTAGAAATAAACCCTAGTGCTTAGTGTTATTTTTATAACCTGTGGCGCAACACATGTGATTTGGTTCTGGGGATTAAAGTGGAATTGGTATATTATCTTAGTTTGAGATTTTATCTGCTTTGCGAGAAGGATAGCATGAGAACATGCTCCCACATAACTCCAGTTCTTCAGCTGAGGTCTGTTTGGTTGTCACTCTTACAGCAAATAATCTGCCGCAAACATTTTTTCAGAGTACTGTGCCAAAGAGAATCCTGTGCAAAGACGACAAGCGTGGTGACATAAATCAGCACTGCCATGTTACAAAACAAGAGGGCACTTTTCACTTTCCACTCTGCCATGTTGCTGATCTCAGCCTCCCAGATGGGGGAAATTCTGTGGAATATCCTCCTGCAATCAAACAAAACCTCAACAACATGAATATACATGTTTCAAGCCTTACTGTCTGTGTGCTGCAGATGACATTCCCATAGTTGCAAAAGGATTAAAATCCTACTGTTCCAAACACTGTTTGATCATTTGTGCCAATACTTTTCTTCATTTCTGCCCATAAATAAACATTTTCTCCAGCTGCTTTCTCAGCACATCAATTTACATGTGGGTCTTTATCATACGTCTGCCAATTTGTGACTTCAGGTTTGCTCAGTTTATATTCTTGATCCATTTATCCTATAAGCTCTAACTAAGTTAAATAATCTGTAACGCCCATGACGTTGGCATTTTAAAGGCCTGGATCATGTTCACGCTAATCCTCTTTTCTCCAGTGAGAATCTAGATAAATCCATCTGCTTCCACGATTTAAAGTTTCAAGCCCAGGAATTACACTTGTTGCTCCTAATTATCCATCGGTTATGTTTAGATCAGAAATTCTCTGTGTTGGACTGATCAGGAAGTGCTCCGGTACAAGAGAACGCTTAGAGGGGTGGATTTTAACCCGAACCCACCCAACAGAAACCCAGCGGGTAAGCAGCTAAAATCCATCGGCTGAATTACCCACTGACATCCAGCCCGCATCGCACTGTTTGCAATTTTTGCCGCCAGCTTTGCACAGGCGACTCAGCCGGACACCCAAAGCCATCGGGGTCCTTTCTTTAAATATGCAAAGGTTGTCATCGGGCTCGGACTGCGATTTTAACTCCAGCCCGTGCAGGAAAGTCATCGGGTCGTTCTCACCAGGTGAAGGCCAGTCAGAAGGGAATTGAGAGCAGAGGAGGCCATTCAGTGTACGTTTTTTTACATTCTTAAGCCTTACCCTGGGCTGCTTTCACCACATCCCAACCGCGAGACGACCCTGGAACCCCCATCCTTCTTGGTGAGGAAGGGCCACCTGGTGGCCTGCTAGCTTTCATTTCAGCATCATGACCAAGAGGACATTGTGATGGTCAATAACAGAGGGAAGGTGCGGGAAAAATGTTGAAAGGGGAATTGAGTTCTGGTCATTGGGACTGCAGCCAAATGATTCCAACCTGGATATCCTGGCCACAAAGGGACTGTCTAGGATGCATCCTTCCGTCTGATTCCTCCTCTTCGGCTTTCTCCTCTTCTGCTTCCACCTCTGCCCTCTGTAAGCAGATGCTGTAAATGTGAAATGACAGCATAAAATCCTGGAAATACCTTCCCTTCTGTTCTTTCCTCCCCTCCCCCTTTCAGTGCTCCTTAAGAATCTGTTCATTTCGAACATTTGCCAGTTCTGACGAAGGGTCAACGACCTGAAACGTTAACTCTGTTTCTGTCTCCACAAATGCTGCCTGACCCGTTGAGATTTCCAGTATTTTTTGCTTTTATTTCAGATTTCAGCATCCACAGTATTTTCCTTTTGTACTGACAATATCATATTGGTTTAAGACAATGGAGGGAGGCTTCACTATCACATTCAAGAGAGGTTTGCATCTATAATCTTGGATTGGTTTAATTGATGAGTACAGCAGGAAGCCGAGCTAAATGTCTAATCTATTGCCATGGCCCCCATACCAAGAGGGCAGCTTTGGCATTCAAGGCAGTAACTACGATTCGCAGTTCAGTGAAACTATCCAGAACACACAGAGCTAAGGGAAGGGTCACACGGTTGTGTCTGTCCATCTTTCTGGGAGCTCTCTCTGCCAGTGCAAGTACGATAGTGCAATACCCCCATCTGCCCAACCTAGAGACTCTGCCCCAAATTTTGGGGTCAAGTTATTTACATGAACACGATGTGTGCATTCTGCCTGAAAAGTCACATCGCAATCTCACTATCTCCTCTGGCCTCAATGAAGACTTACACATCTCTTCCAGCACTAAAGCATACTCCGTGAAACTCAGTTTCTCTTTAGGGAACTGTAATGTATGCTCATAGGTTTGTAAAGCTGGTAGTATAGTGGTGAGCATAGCTGCCTTCCAAGCATTTGACCCGGGTTTAATTCCTGGCCACCGCAACTGATGTAATTTTAATATCTCTGTCAGGTCAGAAATGACTTATCAAGTGGGCATTTGAAAAGTATTTTTTGGAATGTGCCCCTCCACAGGGGGCACTTTGATTACGGATACAGCTCAAAATAGTTGTAAAGCTGTTGCATTGTGAGTGGCTGAGCCATCCATGATGAGGTGTGTAGTTGCAAACCCAGTGGATGAACTGTTAATGTGTAGTAGTGTGATTGTTAAACCTTTGTTAATAAACCAACTAGTTTTTAATAGCAATGTGTTGCTATGAATTCTTAAGCAAAGAACCCATGAAGCAAATACAGGAACATTTCTCTTCCCACAATAACTCCTAACTATCTTTAAGGCCCAAGATTTGCTTTCTGATATTGTATCGGAGGAGGTTCTCCCAGCGCCAATGTGATGAAAGGCGGACTGGCTCTACAATGGACAGGCGATCGGCTCCTGCACTTACTGCTCAAGCAATGTAGGTGAAAATGACCCCCTTAGTCTTTATTTCCTCCCACAATCATCAGGCTTTTAAAACTCAAGATTGGTTACTAACTTGATGGTATCATGAACAATGCATTTTCAACTTGGCATCTCGATAATTCTCTTTTTTATATCTTGTGCACATACTTATCTGCGTGGGGAAGTTACATTGTTATGCAGTCTGGATTGGAAGTAGTTAAGCACTAATATCTGAAGACCTTTTCTGTAGCTGTGGATTTGGGGATATGTCAGTCAACACTGAAACTCATGTTACCCATTATTAAACCTCCTTCATTCTATAGTTGGGATCTGCTGTGTAAGTGGCAGTGTATGCCAGGTGGCTTGATCTGCACTGTTGGGCCATGCATAACACTCAGCAGGGGTGGTACACCAGGTGATATCATGCAGCTGAGCAGAAAGCTGTTTCATTTTTGAAGTTGAAACTACTCAAAACTTCACAACATTTTTCTCTTAATAAAAATCAATATCGCTGACAGGTTTACTTGCTGTGTTATCTCAAGTGATAACAGTGATTTCACAACTGTTGAGAGCTCCTTCTTTGAGCGATCGGGGCTTTGCATTTTAAATTATTTAATGATTAACAAAATAAAAATCTGTTTAATCACTGCACATATTTGGAAGTAAAGCTGTGTGATTAATATTTTAATTAGAATTTTAAATTGCTGTGATTTTGTAATATGACCTCCCCTCACAGCACTAATGGACTGCAAATGAGCTTTTTTAGGCTACTGTAGAAGATTCAAACCACCCTGGGCTCTCTGACTGGTTGTTAAACTTATTTTGCACCCTGTGTAAATCAAAAGACTTGCATTTATATAGTGCCTTTCACGACAATGGGCGCCCCAAATTGATGTGCCGTCAATGAAGTACTTTTGAAATGTAGTCACTGTTGTAATGTAGGAAACGCGGAAACCCATTTGGGCCCAGCAAGGAATGGGCGGCAAATAGATTCCTTCCAATCAGGCTCCGACTTGTCTGCTGGTGACGCATGGAAGAAATGAAAACAGAACATGCTGGAAATGCATAGGAGATCCATCAACATCTGAAAAAAAAGGCTAAAGTATGGCTTGAGATCCAATTCCTGAGACTGCCTCTGAGTCAGAAGGTTGTGGGTTCAAGACACTCCAGGAACTTGAGCACATAAATCTAGGCTGACATTCCAGTGCAGTGCTGAGGGAGTGCAGCACTGTCAGAGGTGCGGTCTTTGAGATGAGATGTTAAACCCAGATCCCGTCTGCCCTCTCAGGTGGATATAAAAGATCCCACAGCACTATTTTGAAGAAGAGCAGGGGAGTTATCCCCGGTGTCCTGGCCAATATTTATCCCTCAATCAACATCACAAAAACAGATTACCCGGTCATTATCACATTGTTGTTTGTGGGAGCTTGCTGTGCGCAAGTTGGCTGCCGCGTTTCCCACATTATAACAGCGACTACACTCCAAAAGTACTTCATTGGCTGTAAAGCGCTTTGGGATGGCCGGTGGTTGTGAAAGGCTCTATATAAATGCAAGACTTTCTTTCTTTCATCACAGCTGGTTGAGTATTTTCAAAAGGACTTTCCCACGTTCCTTTATTAATTTTGATGAAAAACTTCCAGTCTGCAAAGTCAACCAGTCCTTTCTCCTTTCAGATACTGATGGGCCTGCTGTGCAGTCCCAACGTCTTCTGCTTTTTATTTTGAAACACCAGCGTTGGCAGATTTTGTTGGGCAGGAGGCTGTTATTACTGCTCAGCCACAGTCTCTGCCGCTTAAACCACTTCTTTTTTTCCTCTCAATCCTTTGCAGTTTTCAGAAACCAGCGCCTGGGGGGGTCAAACAGTCGCAGAGAACTTTCAATTGCTGCTGACATGCTGAGGAGGGTGATTGGTTGCCACCCTGTCATCAGCTCGAATGTCTCGTGAGGTTATTTTCAATCAAGCCTGAGTGTCCTCAATCGCATTTGAAGGTTCTGCATTCAACCAATTGGAACATTGTATTACAACTGATTAAATACCTCATCCAGCATAGTAGGGGAAAGTTTGGATGAAAGCTGGCTGAGAGAGATTTAAAAGCAAAGGAAAAAGATTGCCAGTCTTTAATATTGTTACTCACCCACTGCTAGTTATAGCTAAAAGATGTTTTTTTTAAAGAGAGATTCACATTCTACATTAAACTGACACGGGGTGTTGAACTAGCCAAATTCAAGCTGGGCCGACCTTGTTGAATTTCCTGAGCTCAGCCTCATTAGGTATGCAAGGCAAGCTCCTGTCCTGATGTCGGCCCATCGGCAAGATCTCACTATCAGCAGGGAAAGGAAGGGGGGGACGGGGGAGGGCAGGAATGAACATGCAGGTGCGTTTCTTGAAGGCCACGGGGATCATTCTGACTTTGTGCGGTGGTGTAAGTGGGTGATAACGTATCGGCAGCCCCGCTTTACATCTCTCGCCATTTTTAGTTCCATTGACGTCAACAGGAAAGATGTAAAACTGGCTGCCGATTTGCTAGCGCCCATTTAACACTATCGCTAAGAGTCAAAATGATCCCCTACAGCCGCTGTTTAAAGGAGCTCTGCTTGATTCTTTCAGGATAGGGACCGAAAAAGACCTGGGTAAGGAGGCAGGGCACCTCCATTTTCAGCTGCTGCCCTGGAGGTGCATCTGCCAAAGTAAAGTTAGCCCTTTATGCCATGTTACCAAATATATTAGTTCTGTTCTCCCTACCTAAGGAAAGACTTACTTGCCTTTGAGGGAGTGCAACAAGGGTTCACTGGACTAGTTCCTGGGAAGAGGGGATTGCCCTATGAGGAGAGATTGCATAGACTAGGCCTATATTCCATTTGAGTTTAGAAGAATGAGAGGTGACCTCATTGACATATAAAATTATTAAGGGTTAACACTGAGAGAATGTTTCACCTGGCTGCAGAATCTAGAACACGGAGTCACAGTCTCGGAATAAGTGGTCAGCTATTTAGGACTGAGATGAGGAGAAATTTCTTCACTCAGAGGGTGGTGAATCTTTGGCATTCTCTACCCCAGAAGGCTGTGGATGCTCAATCGTCGAGTATATTCAAGACAGCCATCGATAATTTTTTGGGAACGAATGGAATTAAAGGATATGGGGATAGTGTGGGAAAGTGGCATTGAGGTAGATCAGCGATGATGTTTGTTGACTGGCGGAGCAGGCTCGAAGGGCCAAATGGCCAACTCCAGCTCCTATTTCATATGTTCTTATGTGGGCAAATTAAGCCTAGCATTTAGAGTTTCTTCTCACCTTGTTACATAATGGTGGGACTGCAGGGCTTTCTAAGCTTCACTTGCATACCCATACTGCAGCAGGGCACACGATAATACTGCTGCTGTTGTTATATTACCATTTAGGATGGTGAGCGCTAAAACAACCTTACAACGTGACCTAGCAGCACGTCAACATCTACTCACACGCAAGGTGAGGTGCAGGGTGGGCACTTGGGTGTCATTACACTGCTGTTCAAACTCCCACTGTCTCAACATTACTTCTCTGTTTGCTGGACAAGGCAACATGCAGAGTTTAGAAGAATGAGAGGTGATCTTATCGAAACAAAAAAGATACATGAGGGGGCTCGACAAGGTAGATGCAGAGAGGATGTTTCCACTCATGGGGGAATCAAGATAGGGGGCATAATTTCAGAATAAGGGATCGCCTATTTAGAACTGAGATGAGGAGGAATTTCTTCTCTCAGAGGGTCATAAATCTGTGGAATTCTCTGCCCCAGAGAGCTGTGGAGGCTGGGTCATTGAATATATTTAAGGTGGAGGTAGACAGATTTTTGAACAATAAGGGCGTGAAGGGTTATGGGGAGCGGGCAGGGAAGTGGAGCTGAGTGCATGATCAGATCAGCCATGATTTTATTAAATGGCGGAGCAGGCTCGAGGGGCCAAATGGCCGACTCCTGCTCCTATCTCTTATGTTCTTATGTGATAGGAGGGAGCCAACCTAAGCGGGAGGGGGGCCCGGGAATTTTGAACCATTTAGCTGATTTGAACAGACATCAGGAGCTTGAGAGCATAAAAGGGAAGATTCTTGCTGCAGCAAGTGGCATGTCCACTCTGGGGAGTTGAGCGGGGATGGCGAGGTTTGGATAGGCAGTTAGAGGAGTGTCCAGTTGATGACCCAGAGAGTGGTGAACCTGTGGAATTCTCTACCGCAGAAAGTTGTTGAGGCCAATTCACTAAATATATTCAAAAGGAAGTTAGATGTAGTCCTTACTACTAGGGGGATCAAGGGGTATGGCGAGAAAGCAGGAATGGGGTACTGAAGTTGCATGTTCAGCCATGAACTCATTGAATGGCGGTGCAGGTTAGAAGGGCCGAATGGCCTACTCCTGCACCTATTTACTATATTTCTATGTTTCTATGATGCACAACACCAAAAGTGAGCAGAGCAGAAGCAGGAACCTGCTGACCAGGAGACCAGCTCAAGTCCTTCCTCAGCTGCAGAGCAGGGATTTAGACCTCATGTGGCCTATATTTGTTTTTTAAATGGATGTGATCTGTATTGGTTTAGAGGAGGAGGAAGAGAGAAAGGGGAGGGACAGGAGGTGGAGCAGGGGGAGGAGGGAGGGTGTTGGGGAGAAAGGACAGACGAGATGAGGTGGAGATAGCATGTGCTGAGGGGTAGGACTTAAGTTGAGAGTTAGGGTTGAGTTGATGGTTAAAGCTAACTGCACAAAGGCCCTTACTTGGGTCTATCTACCACACTTCTGATTCTAAGACGTCCCCAAGGAAGTTGCATCAATAAAATGTGTAATACAGGGCGGAAATCACATTAATGATACAATTCCAGAAATAGTGCACAATTATAAAGTCGCAAAAATTAAGGAGATGTGATTTCCCTAACGACAAGTGTAATAGCTTCATAACTGAACATCACCAAACAGACTTGGGACGACAGATGTATCAGTAATGCACCTTGCCCAGCCATTACTCTGCGTGTAACTAATTAAATTCTCGTGAGGTAAATTAATTGGTTAGTATTTTATCAATAAGAGTTTCCCTTATCTTGTTAATTCAATCACTTTTTAATTACTAACTACTAATCTAGTGCATCCCACTTAAGTGATTAGCTGATGGCTCAATGGGCCCAAGTTTCCAATGCTGGAGAAAACGGCACACCTCCGAGATTTACGTGACTGCCTGGGATAAAAAGTGTGCCGGAATTCTACCGAGGAATTCTCCGGTCGTCCTGGTGCAGCAGAGTCTCCCTGGGGCGGAGCAAGCCGATCGCAGCCAGCAGGGAGGCGGGGCTAGGGATCAGTGTTCTTCTGAGTGCCTGCAGCGTTGTGCAGGCGTGTTGGAGCATGCGCGCCTGCGCAATGGCTCAGCAGGGCGTTTTTCCCCCAGTCTGTTTTAGAATGGTGCGGGTACTGGGGAGGGATGGAGGAGTGTGGGAAGGGGGCACTGGGGAGGTGATCATGGGGGAGAAGCATGGGAAGGGATGGAGGAGCGTGGGTTGGGGGGCACTCAAAATGATCGAAGGGCCAGATGAGAGAGCAGGGGAGCCTCCGTCCAGCCTCCCCCCCCAGCATTCAGCCCCACACCCCCCCCCACACCCCCACCGCGTTCAGCCCCACCCCCTCCACAGCCCCCCTCGCGTTCAGCCCCCACGCTCCCCCTACGTTCAGTCCCCCTCACACACCCCCCCACCACCACACCCCCCTCACACACACACACACCCCACACATACACACCCCCCATACACACACACACACCCCCCTCACACCTCCCCTCCACACACACACCCACACACACACACCCACACTCACACCTCCCCCCACATACACACCCCCACATACACACCCCCACACACACCCCCACACCCCCCCACCCCCCCCACACGCCCCACACCCCCCCCTCACATCTCCCTACCCCCACACCCCTCACACATGCCCCCCACACCCCCCCCACTCTCACGCCCCACACACCCCCCCCCACACACACACACACACCCACACCCACACCCACACACACACACACCCCACGTACACCCGCTCCCCCAACACCCCCACCCTCCCCCTCACCCCTCACTGTCAGATACAGAGAGAGACAGAGACACTGATAGAAACACCTTCCCTTCACATAAAGGTAGGATTTCTATTTTTTTTATTGATTGGTTGCTTATTACTTTGGTCTTGGTGCTTTAGGTGCAGGGTTCCTTCTATTTTTTATTAATTAATTGCTTATTACTTTTTGTGCTTCGTAAATGTACTGCTTTGTTTTGTGCTTAATGCTTTAAATGTATTTTGCTTCTTTAATGTTGTTGTGAAGGTGTTTATGGAAAATCCTCTAACTTCCCTTTCCCCCATTGCGATGTTGATGTGTCCTTTGTGTTTAATGCTTCACACCCGCCCCGCCCCCGGCTCTGGCTGTGCCTGCACTAAGATTTTTCAGAACTTACAAAAGTGGACACTTATTCCATTCTAAGTTAGTTTGAAGTAAGTTTTTGCTGCCGAAACTTGCAAAACAGGCCTAAGTGGCTGGACACATCCCCTTTTGAAAAAAAACGGAATTAAAATGAACCTAAACTAACTACTAGAACTGGAGCAAACTAAGTGCCGAGAATTGCGATTTCTAAAATACTCCAGACTAAATTAGTTGCTCCAAGAAAATTGGAGCAACTCCACCCGAAATTTGGGCCCAATATTTTTGTTGAATAGAAACACAAGATCCCAAAACTCTTTCTATCTGCACCCAATATTCACAGTGCATTCTGGTGAATGACTTTTTGGGTAGATTATGCACATGGCCACAGTTATAGGAACACAACTCAAGTATGTTCTGCCATTCAATGAGATCATGGCTGATCTGCGACCTAACTCCATATACCCGCCTTTGACCCATATCCCTTAATACATTTGATTAACAAAAATCTATCAATGTCAGATTTAAAATTAACAATCGATGTCACATCAATTGCTGTTTGTGGAAGAGAGTTCCAAACTTCTACCACCCTTTCTGTGCAGAAATGTTTCCAAACTGTACACCTGAAAGGTCTGGTTCTAATTTTTAGACTGTGCCCCCCTAGTCCTAGAATCCCCAACCAGCAGAAATAGTTTATCTCTCTCGGCCCTGTCTGTTCCCCTTAATATCTTGAAAACTTCAATCAGATCATCCCTTAAGTTTAAAGTTACGGCTCAAATTGGAGTTCCAAGTCTTCTGTGAATGTACTGCACAAATTGGATTATTGTAACAATTACAATGAATGAAAAGTAACAATAATATGAACGACATTGAATGTTCCCCATTACACACAAAAAATCCTCGGAACAAAATGTTAGTGAATGGGGCTTGAGTGGTGCAGTGAGTGAGTGGGTTGCCCTTACACCTGTGCTGACTGGGTTTAAATCTAGCCCAGAGTCCTCTCTGTCAGCTGCAAGGACCCTACGCATAAGGAGGTCGGGCAGCATCAGCCCAGTAAGATTAGTCCCACATCATGAAACTGCTGGGCTCTAAGGGAATCAAGGGATGTGGGGATTGGGCGGGAAAGTGGAGTTGAATTGAATAGCAGCCATGAGTTTATTGAATGACGGAGCAGGCTCAAGGGGTTGTAGGGCCTACTCCTGCTCCAACTTCTTATGTTCTTATGCCTGTAACTTGTTACCGAATGAAGCGCCAAACTGAAAGCTTCACCGAGTGAGACCACAAGGATTGCTGATGTAGGAAGTGCAACAATTCACACAAGTGCATTAGAAGCTGATTGTTTGAAGTTCGAGCCTGGTTGTATCCGGGAGGGCACGGAGCACCTTGAGTCTCGTCGCCGACAGCATGAGAAAACAAGCGCAGGCGGAAGGAGCATACGGCAAACCAGACTCCCCACCCACCCTTTCCTTCAATGACTGTCTGTCCCACCTGTGATAGAGACTGTAATTTCTGTATTGGACGGTTCAGTTACCTAAAAACTCACTTTTAGAGTGGAAGTAAGTCTTCCTCGATTTCGAGGGACTGCCTATGATGGTGACTGTTATATATGTGAACTTGTATTTACTCTGTACAGCCACCAGAGGGCTTATCCCCTGGAGTCCCAAGGGATCCCATAATCCCTTGGGAGCACAGGTATTTAAGGAGGCCTCACAGGTTGGAGAGGCATTCTGGAGACCTGCAATAAAAGACTACGGTCACACTTTACTTTGAGCTCACAGTGTTCAGCCTGACTCTTTCTCCATACATAACAACTGGCGATGAGATACAGATAGCGAACCCAAAGATGAGAACAATGGGCATCCTGGAAAAATTCTCGGAGAGAGAGAGAGATGATTGGGAAACTTTTGTGGAGCAACTCAACCAATACTTCGTGGCCAATGAGCTAGATGAGGAAGAGAACGCTGCCAAACGAAGGGTGATCCTCCTCACCGTCTGTGGGGCACCAACGTATGGCCTCATGAAGAATCTGCTCACTCCAGCGAAACCCACGGAGAACTCATAAGACAATTTGTACACAGTGGTCCGGAAGCATTTGAACCCGAAGGAAAGCGTTCTGATGGCGAGGTACCGGTTCTACACCTACAAAAGGTCTGAAGACCAGGAAGTGGCGAGTTATGTAGCCGAGCTAAGACGTCTTGCAGGACATTGCGAATTTGAAGGACATTTGGAGCGCATGCTCAGAGACTTTTTCGTACTTGGCATTGGCCACAAAACCATACTTCGCAAACTTCTGACTGTAGATACCCCAACCTTGAGTAAGGCCATAGCGATAACCCAGGCGTTCTTTGCCACCAGTGACAATACGAAGCAAATCTCTCAGCACACAAGTGCTGCTACAAGTACTGTGAACAAAGTGATGTTGTTTTCGAATCGTAACGTACAGGGCAGGTCACACATACCTGCAGCTGCATGTCCGCAGATGTCTCAGAGTCTACTATCAAGGGTGATGAATGCAAGGCCATTAACACCTTGCTGGCATTGCGGGGGTGATCATCGTTTCCATTCATGCCGATTCAAAGGGTACGTTTGCAAGGGCTGTGGAACAATGGGACACATCCAACAAGTGTGCAGGCGAGCTGCAAACCCTGTTAAATCTGCAAACCACCATGTTGCAGAGGAAGACAGATCCACGGAGGATCACAACGAACCAGAGCCTCAGACCAAGGAGGCAGAGGTACATGGAATGCACACATTCACCACGAATTGTTCCCCGATAATGCTGAATGTTGAACTAAATGGACTCCCAGTGTCAATGGAGCTGGACACGGGCGTGAGCCACTCCATCATGGGCAAAAAGACTTTCGAAAGATTGTGGTGCAACAAGGCCTCAAGGCCAGTCATAACTCCAGTTCGCACGAAACTAAGAACTTACACAAAATAACTGATTTCTGTAATCATCAGTGCTATCGTAAAGGTTTCCTACGATAGAGCGGTGCACAAGCTACCACTCTGGGTGGTACCAGGCGATGGTCCCACACTGCTCGGCAGGAGTTGACTGGGAAAGATACGCTGGAACTGGGACGATGTTCGAGTGCTATCGCCCACTGATGACACTTCGTGCGCCCAGGTCTTAAACAAATTTCCTTCGCTGTTCGAATCAGGCATCGGGAAGTTTCAGGGAGCAAAAGTGCAGATCCACCTAATTCCGGGGGCATGACCCATTCATCACAAGGCGAGAGCAGTACCATACATGCAAAGAGAGGGCATCATTTCAGCGATCGAGTTCAACGAGTGGACCAGTCCTATCATCCCAGTCCTCAAGGGAGACGGCACCATCAGAATCTGTGGCGATTACAAAGTAACAATCAATCACTTCTCCCTGCAGGACCAATCCCTACTACCAAAGGCCGACGACCTCTTTGCAACGCTGGTGGGAGGAAAGACGTTCACGAAGCTGGATCTGACTTCAACCTACATGACGCAGGAACAGGAGGAATCATCGAAAGCCCTCACCTGCATCAACACGCACAAAGGTCTTTTTGTTTATAACAGAAGCCCGTTTGGAATCCGATCAGCGGTAGCGATATTCCAGAGAAACATGGAAAACTTACTGAAGTCGGTCCCCCACACAGTGGTCTTCCAGGATGATAGCTTGGTCACAGGTCGGAACACAGTCAAGCACCTGCAGAACCTGGAGGAGGTTCCTAGCTGACTTAACCGCGTGGGGCTCAGGTTAAAATGCTCGAAGTGCGTTTTCCTGGCGCCTGAAGTGGAGTTCTTGGGAAGGAGGATTGCGGCGGACGGCATCAGGCCCACCAACGTGAAGACGGAGGCAGTCGAGAACGCACCGAGGCCACGGAACATGACGGAACTGCGGTCGTTTCTGGGACTCCTGAACTACTTTGGTAATTTCTTACCGGTTCTCAGCACACTGTTAGAACCACTGCATGTCTTACTACGAAAAGGGGATGAATGGGTTTGGGGCAAAAGCCAAGAAAATGCCTTTGTAAAAGCGAGAAAATTGTTATGCTCAAACAAATTGCTTGTGTTGTATGATGCATTTAAGCGTTTGGTATTAGCATGTGATGCGTCGTCATATGGCATCGGCTGTGTATTGCAACAAGCTAATGATTTCAGGAAACTGCAACCAGTTGCTTATGCATCCAGGAGTCTGTCTAAGGCTGAGAGAGCCTAAAGCACGATTGAGAAAGAAGCGTTAGCGTGTGTCTATGGGGTAAAGAAAATGCATCAATACCTGTTTGGGCTAAAATTCGAATTGGAAACTGACCATGAGCCACTTATATCCCTGTTTTCTGAGAGTAAAGGGATAAATACCAACACACCGCCTGCATTCAGAGATGGGCGCTTACATTGTCCGCATACAACTACGTCATCCGCCACAGGCCAGGCACAGAAAACTGCGCCGATGCTCTCAGTAGGCTGCCATTGCCCACCACGGGGGTGGAAATGGCGCAGCCCGCAGATCTAGCCATAGTTATGGAAGCATTAGAGAGTGAGTAATCACCCATCACTGCCTGGCAGATCAAAACCTGGACAAGCTAGGACCCCTTATTATGTCTATTCAAAAGCTGTGTGCTTCATGGGAGCTGGTCCAGTGTCGCAGTGGAAATGCAGGAAGAGATAAAGCCGTTCCAGCGGCGCAAAGATGAAATGTCCATACAAGCAGACTGCTTTCTGTGGGGCAATCAAGTAGTGGTTCCCCAAGAAGGGCAGAGACACCTTCATCAATGACCTCCACAGTACCCATCCAGGCCTCGTAATGATGAAAGGGATAGCCAGATCCCACGTGTGCTGGCCCGGTATCGATGCAGACTTAGAGTCCTGCATTCACAGATGTAATACATGCTCGCAGTTAAGCAATGTACCCAGGGAAGCGCCGCTAAGTTTATGGTCTTGGCCCTCCAAACCATGGTCTAGGGTACACTTCGACTATGCAGGCCCGTTCTTGGGTAAAATGTTCCTTACATGTATTCCAAGTGGATTGAATGTGAGATAATGTCGGCCAGCATGTCCGCTGCCACTACTGAAAGCCTACGAGCCATGTTTGCCACTTACGCCTTACCCGATGTCCTAGTGAGCGACAACGGGCCATGTTGAGTTCAAAGAATTCATGACCAGTAACGGGATCAAACATGTCACATCTGCCCCGTTTCAACCAGCGTCCAATGGTCAGGCAGAGAGAGCTGTGCAAACCATCAAGCATGGCTTGAAGAGGGTAACTGAAGGCTCACCTATCTCGAGTCCTATTTAGCTACCCCATGAGACCCCACTCACTCACTGGGATCCCAACTGCTCATGAAAAGAGCACTTAAGACAAGGCTCTTGTTAGTTCACCCTGATCTACATGAACAGGTAGAGAGCAAGCAGTTTCAACAAAATGCATACCATGATAGTGCAAATGTGTCACGCGAGATTGAAATCAATGATCCTGTATTTGTATTGAATGATGGACAAGGTCCCAAGTGGCTTCCCGGCACTGTCATGGCCAAAGAGGGGAGGAGGGTGTTCGGGTCAAACTTTCAAATGGACTCATTCATTTGGACCAACGCTTGGACCAAATCAAACTCAGATTCACGGACTATCTTGAGCAACCCACCTTGGACCCTTCCTTTTTTGATCCCCCAACATACATACAGTGGCAACTGGCACCACGGTTGACCACGAAGCAGAACCCATCATCCACAGCCGCCCAGCAGGGCCCAACACACCAGGCAGCCCAGCAAGGCCAGCTGAACAGCAGTCCAGCGAGGGCCCAACAAATGATTCAACAATACCAGCTTTCACACCGAGACGATCAACCAGGGCAAGAAGGGCCCAGATCGACTCACGTTGTAAATAGTTAGACTATTGACTTTGACGGGTGGGTGGGGCGGGGGGGGCAGTGTTGTTCTATATGTGAACTTGTATTTACTCTGTACAGCCACCAGAGGGCTCATGCCCTGGAGTCCCAAGGGATCCCATGATCCCTTAGAAGCATAGTATTTAAAGAGGCCTCACAGGTTGGAGATGCACTCTGGAGACCTGCAATAAAAGACTACGGTCACACTTTACTTTGAGCTCACAGTGTCCAGTCTGACTCTTTCTCCATACGTAAAAATGACTACAGTTAAGGCAGCATTGCTTTGTAATAATGTTTACTTCGGATTGTTTAGGTGACCACAGTGGAAAAGTGGTCTATTCGCTCATATTGATACCTTTTCAGCTCAGTAAACACTTAAGTTCCTCCAAACATTGATATCATTAAATGTTTTGGGCCTGTATATCTGTAAGAATATAATATTGTAGATTGTGCAGTTACTCCAGATTATCTCCCTTCCCCTCTGAGACCAGCTGTGCATGCATATGAACATACGGAAATAAGAACACAAGAAATAAGAGCAGGAGTAGGACATTTGGCCCATTGAGCCTGCTCCGCCATTCAATAAGATCATGGCTGATCTTCTGCCTCAACCCCACTTTCCCGCACTATCCCCATATCCCTTGATTCCCTCAATATCCAAAAATCTATTGATTTCTATCTTGAATATACTGAAAGACTGAGCCTCCACAATCCTCTGGGGTAGAGAATTCCAAAGATTTACCACCACCTGAGTGAAGAAATTTCTCTTCATCTCAGTCCTAAATGGCCGACCCTTTATTCTGAGACTGTGACCCCTGGTTCTAGACTCCCCAGCCAGGGGAAACATCCTCCCTGGATCTACCCAGTCAAGCCCTGTAAGAATGTTTATATTTCAATGAGGTCACCTCTCATTCTTCTGAACTCTAGAGAACATAGTCCTAATCTACTCAATCGCTCATCATAGGAGAATCCCCGCATCCCAGGGGGATGCCGGCAGGGAAAGACCAGCTAGTCCATGAAGCCTGCCTCAGACTCATAATGATTAAAGTATCATGGATAGGCACTTCTTATTCCCCGCAACCATGTCATCTCCTGGGAGAGGAAAAAAAAGCAGGGCCAATAATGGAAAAAATGCTCTGGAAAATTCCTCTCCAATACCCTCACATGATTCAAATCAATCCCAGAGATCACATGGACTATGTATTATCTGTAATTCACTTACCTTCTACATGATGCAATCTCTGCCCCATCAATAACCAGTTTAGCTTCTCAGCCTCTTTCCTCTGACTCATTTGAAGCACAGCCATGCACTGAGGATCTGGTCTATTTAGCCTGAGTGCTCTGGCAGATCTGACCCAACCCATCCCATGGGTGTCAGCTGTGGCTCAGCGGGTAGCACACATTGGTTTCTGAGTCAGAAAGTTGTGGGTTCAAGTTGCACTTCAGGAACTTGTGCATGTAAATCTAAGCTGACACTGCAGTGCTGAGGGAGTGCTGCACTGTCGGAGGTGCTGTCTTTTGGATGAGACATTAAACTGAGGCTCCATCTGCTCTCTCAGGTAGACGTAAAAGATCCCATGGCATTATTTCAAAGAAGAGCAAGGGAGTTATCACCAGTGTCCGGGACAATATTTATCCATCAATCAACATAACAAAAGCAGATTACCTGGTCATTATCACATTGTTGTTTGTGGGAGCTTGCTGTGCGCAAATTGGCTGCCGCATTTCCCACATTACAACAGTGATTACATTCTAAAAGTACTTCATTAGATGTAAAGCGCTTTGGGACTTCCAGTGGTTGTGAAAGGCGCTATAGAAATGCAAGTCGTTCTTTCTTTCTCCTTCTCCCCTCCACTTCCGCTCAGCCCCCACCACCTACCTCCCCTCCAAGCACCACTGCAGAGATGAGATTTGGGAAATTAAATGCGACAGTAAAATTAAATATAAAATTAGAAGTGGATTTGCAAGAAAATAAAGAGCGAGAATCAAAGGAGGAAAAAGTAGATCAGAAAGAAAAAAGCAAAGCAAGTTCATACCGCTGAACAAATACAGAATCAAAGTGTGCAAGAAGCACTCTGACTGGCAAAGAAAGGAAGAAGAAAATACATAGAACTACTGATACTGTCATGTATTCTACAAGGCTACTGTTGATACTATCTCAAGGTGTGCCACCAGAGGGCACAGCAGTGGGAGACTCGAAGGTTACCTGTACAGGTGTGCCTGGCCTAGTATAAAAGGCAGGCCACCAGGTGTGATCCTCACTCTGGAGTTAACTAATACAGGACTAAGGTCACTACAGTTCAAGTACAACTCACTGCCTCAAGGAATCATTGTTAGAGCATCTAAGGATGCGGAGAGATCTCAAACTGTATGACAGATATAGTTGCAAAGTGTGCAACATGCAACATCGAAGAGAGAGGAACAAAGAGATGTATACAAGATGGAGCCAGAATGAAAAAGGACTCAGAGGTAAGAAAGAGATGACAGTAGAAAGAGTCTCAGAGGCAGAGGGAGAAAGACAGAGAGACAGCAAGATTGGAAGATAAGTACAATAACTGAGAAAAGGAGACACAAAAAAGACTTGGACCTGGATTTATATAGCGCCTTTCATGACCACCGGAAATTCCAAAGTGCTTTACAGTCAATTAACTGCTTTTGGAGTATCGTCACTGTTGTAATGTAGAAAACGCGGCAGCCAATTTTCACACAGCAAGCTCCCACAAACAGCAACATGATAATTACCAGATAAACTGTTTCTGTTATGCTGATTGAGGGATAAATATTAGCCAGGACCCTGGGGTTAACTCCCCTGCTCTTCTTCGAAATAGTGCCATGGGATCTTTTACGTCCATCTGAGAGAGCAGACAGGGCCTCGGTTTAACGTTTCATCCAAACGACGGCACCTCCGACAGTGCAGCACTCCCTCAGCACTGCACTGGAGTGTCAGCCTAGATTTATGTGCTCAAGTTCCTGGAGTGAGACTTGAAGACACAATCTTCTGGCACAGAGGCAACTGTGCTACCCGCTGAGCCACATCTGACAAAGAGATAAAGAGATGTAAGTATTATTTTCTTCTTGTCCATAAGCAATGCTACAGGGAAATCAACTATTATTCACATTCATAAATTTCTAACATTTTAGTGTGGGTTTGTGAAAAGTGGATATCTATGCAGATTCTGTGACACTTATTTTACAGATTCACACTCTGAATTTACTATTAACTTCTGCTCGTATTTTGCTGTTAAATTGGACCTGAGATGTTATGAGGACCATTGAACTGTCCACTTGGTATAAGGAGAAAGTGGGATAAGCATGGATCACTTGCGGAAACTTCTCATTTTCTTTGATCAAACCCTACTGTGCAGTAAATGAACATCAGGAACTCCAAAAATCGTAAACGTGTTTGCCCAAGGCTGTGCATGTCTGTACACACATAGTTGTGATGTTGCCCAGGCCCCAAGCTCCACCTGAACCTTTCTACCTCTCTACCTCTCTTTCCTCCTTCAAGGCGCTCCTTAAAACATACCTCTTTGACAAGCCCTGCGCTAATTTCTACTTATGCGGGTCAGTGTCAAATTTTTTATCTCATAGTACTCTTTGGGACGTTTCATTAAAAGGCACTATATAAATACAAGTTTTTGTTGTTTCTGTGGAGAATGTATGAATATTTTTGCCTCACACACAGTTGCATTTTGGAACAACTAGAAATGTGTCTTATAATACAGATTTCAGATATGCTGGTAGTTGATTCTTATCCGCACCTGTTTTAGTAAAATTGCTATCCGATTGAGCTTCGCCTGGAGTAGTATTTATTCCCATTGTACCGCCACTAACTGATGAGGAGCCAACCTGTGCAATGCTAACTCTACCTCTGGGATCTGAGTTCAAGCACCGGTTCAGAGTGATAGGATAAAAGCTTCCTCTCTCTGCTGGCTCGTATTGATTCGAAATGAAATGAGCTTGAGAAGTCTCTATCCTGCTACTGGGGGAAGTGAGCGCACAGCACTAATTGGCAATCTCATTCACAGAAGCTGAACGAAGGGTTGATTGGTGTGAGAAATAAAAATGTCGCACTGGTGTAGCCGGATGTGTTCTTGGGAGGTTAGCCATATTATTGAGGCAGAGCAAAGGAAGCTTTTGTCTGCCTCTGGGAGTTTTGGACATCAATGCTGAGCAATCATTTTGAGAAAAGAAATTGCCTCCCAACTTTAATACTCTCCATCTTGAGTTGCGCAATAAAGGGAAAATTACCGAGGTGAATTTTAAAAATTGCAGAGCTCGCAATGTTATGTATTTAAAAAAAATAAAGACAGGCAAACATAAATGTAAACTTCAAAAAATACTACATTGGCTGTAAAGCACGTTGGGACAGCCTGAGGTTGTAAAAGGCGTTATGTAAATGCAAGTCTTTCCTTTTTCTTTTCAAACTGTGTATGCATCCGTGCCCAATATCTCAACCTGAGGGAATATTGCAATAATGTAAAATGTAACCCGTAATGTGCAGTCAGTAAAGACGTCACATTTCTAAACTTTGAATGTTATCCTTAAATATCTTATTACTAGAAATCAGCAATTTCCAAAATAAATGAAAAATAAGCCTTTATATAACATCTTAACCCGTGCTAAATGATGAATTCTGCAGAATGCTTGGTATGTACTTCTCTTAAATGCCCGTCTTGGATTACGGTTTGCAAATGATGGAGCTTGACGGGAATGCATTCATATCCTGCTATACAGCATTCAATAACATGTTTTGCTTCGTGTCACGGACAATTCCCCTTGAAACGTGATGGGTACAACTGGACCATCTGGCAAGCTGGTGTTGCATTGTCAAAAGAAATCTGACTGGAAACCTACAAGAGTGAATGGTTCCTCAGAACACACATCTATTGTGTACCCGGAAGGCAGATTTATGCTTTCTGGTGAAAGGAAAGTATCAGACACACTGGCAAAAATGCACATGCATTCTGCTTCTCACAGCTTTCAGCTGCTTGGTACCGAATAGGATAAATGAGACTGACATGTACATCTTCCACCTGGCTTGTTGAAATGGTTAAGGAACATTCATACATGCTTCAGGTGGCAGGTACCATGCAGGGAACTACACATCCTCGCAAAGACTGCTTTTTGACAGATGTTTCTTTTTGTGAATACAGCACAAAAGCAAGCTTTAACATCTGGTTCTCATTTACACTGGTTAACTTAAAACTAAAAGTTGACAGCTTTGTTTTTATTATAACTTTTATTTTCAGTAATAAATGATTTGTTTTGAAAACTGTTGCACATAATTACCACTTATAGATAGGCATATATCTGATACAATCCCATTTGAGCCCAATTATTAAGCTTACTGAGACTGTTAAAAGCCCCATTAAACCTGCAAGAGGAAATGTGAAAACATCATGATAGAATAAACCTTGACAGCCACGATCCTTTTGCTCCCGCAGAACGTTTAATTGGTTTGCTTGGTTATTGCCAGTGCATTGGAAATCAATAAATATCATGTGGGTGTGCAGGAATCTCCACTCTAATGGACATTTGAATAATTGAGGATGAACATTTCTAAACACATATGGAATAACATAGGATTACATAGGATACACAGCACAGAAACAGGCATTTAGTCCAACCAGTCCATGCCAGCCTTTATGCTCCACTCGAGCCTCCTCCCGTCTTTCCTCATCCAACTCTATCAGCATAACCCTCTATTCCCTTCTCCCTCACGCTTCTCCCCTTAAAAACTATTTGCTTCAACCACTCCCTGTGGTATCGAGTTCCACATTCTCACCACTCTTTGGGTAAAGAAGTTTCTTCTGAATTCCCTGTTGGATTTCTTGGTGACTATCTTATATTGATGGCCTCCAGTTATGCTCTTCCCCACAAGTGAAAACACTCTCTCTGTATCCAGTCTATCAAAACCTTTCATAATTTTAAAGACCCCTATCAGGTCACCCCTCAGCCTTTTTTCAAGGGAAAAGAAGCCCAGCCTATTCATCCATTCCTGATATGTATACCCTCGCATTTCTGGTATCATTCTTGTAAATCTTCTCTGCACCCTCTCCAGTGCCTCTACGTCCTTTTTACAATATGGCGACCAGAACTGGTGCTTAAGTGTGGTCTACCCTAGGTTTGATACAGGTTTAGCAACACACCTAACGTCCCTACTTTTCAATTCTATCCCTCTAGAAATAAACCCTTGGTTGGTTGGTTCGCTTTTTTATGGCCTTGCTAACCTGTGGCGCAACTTTTAATGATTATTGTATTTGTACTCCGAGATCCCTTTAAAAGGACAAAGGGTGTTAAAAAAACAAGCCTGAAGGCTTTGTGTCTTAATGCAAGGAGTATCCGCAATAAGATGGATGAATTAATTGTGCAAATAGATGTTAACAAATATGATGTGATTGGGATTACGGAGACATGGCTCCAGGATGATCAGGGCTGGGAACTCAACATCCATGGGTATTCAACATTCAGGAAGGATAGAATAAAAGGAAAAGGAGGTGGGGTAGCATTGCTGGTTAAAGAGGAGATTAATGCAATAGTTAGGAAAGACATTAGCTTGGATGATGTGGAATCTATATGGGTAGAGCTGCAGAACACCAAAGGGCAAAAAATGTTAGTGGGAGTTGTGTACAGACCTCCAAACAGTAGTAGTGATGTTGGGGAGGGTATCAAACAGGAAATTAGGGGTGCATGCAATAAAGGTGCAGCAGTTATAATGGGTGACTTTAATATGCACATAGATTGGGCGAGCCAAACTGGAAGCAATACGGTGGAGGAGGATTTCCTGGAGTGCATAAGGGATGGTTTTCTAGACCAATATGTTGAGGAACCAACTAGGGGGGAGGCCATCTTAGACTGGGTGTTGTGTAATGAGAGAGAATTAATTAGCAATCTCATTGTGCGAGGCCCCTTGGGGAAGAGTGCCCATAATATGGTGGAATTCTGCATTAGAATGGAGAATGAAAAAGTTAATTCAGAGACCATGGTCCAGAACTTAAAGAAGGGTAACTTTGAAGGTATGAGGCGTGAATTGGCTAGGATAGATTGGCGAATGATACTTAAGGGGTTGACTGTGGATGGGCAATGGCAGACATTTAGAGACCGCATGGATGAACTACAACAATTGTACATTCCTGTCTGGCGTAAAAATAAAAAAGGGAAGGTGGCTCAACTGTGGCTATCAAGGGAAATCAGGGATAGTATTAAAGCCAAGGAAGTGGCATATAAATTGGCCAGAAATAGCAGCGAACCCGGGGACTGGGAGAAATTTAGAACTCAGCAGAGGAGGACAAAGGGTTTGATTAGGGCAGGGAAAATGGAGTATGAGAAGAAGCTTGCAGGGAACATTAAGGCGGATTGCAAAAGTTTCGATAGGTATGTAAAGAGAAAAAGGTTAGTAAAGACAAACGTAGGTCCCCTGCAGTCAGAATCAGGGGAAGTCATAACGGGGAACAAAGAAATGGCAGACCAATTGAACAAGTACTTTGGTTCGGTATTCACTAAGGAGGACACCAACAACCTTCCGGATATAAAAGGGGTCAGAGGGTCTAGTAAGGAGGAGGAACTGAGGGAAATCTTTATTAGTCGGGAAATTGTGTTGGGGAAATTGATGGGATTGAAGGCCGATAAATCCCCAGGGCCTGATGGACTGCATCCCAGAGTACTTAAGGAGGTGGCCTTGGAAATAGCGGATGCATTGACAGTCATTTTCCAACATTCCATTGACTCTGGATCAGTCCCTATCGAGTGGAGGGTAGCCAATGTAACCCCACTTTTTAAAAAAGGAGGGAGAGAGAAAACAGGGAATTATAGACCGGTCAGCCTGACCTCAGTAGTGGGTAAAATGATGGAATCAATTATTAAGGATGTCATAGCAGCGCATTTGGAAAATGGTGACATGATAGGTCCAAGTCAGCATGGATTTGTGAAAGGGAAATCATGCTTGACAAACCTTCTGGAATTTTTTGAGGATGTTTCCAGTAAAGTGGACAAGGGAGAACCAGTTGATGTGGTATATTTGGACTTTCAGAAGGCTTTTGACAAGGTCCCACACAAGAGATTAATGTGCAAAGTTAAAGCACATGGGATTGGGGGTAGTGTGCTGACGTGGATTGAGAACTGGTTGTCAGACAGGAAGCAAAGAGTAGGAGTAAATGGGTACTTTTCAGAATGGCAGGCAGTGACTAGTGGGGTACCGCAAGGTTCTGTGCTGGGGCCCCAGCTGTTTACATTGTACATTAATGATTTAGACGAGGAGATTAAATGTAGTATCTCCAAATTTGCAGATGACACTAAGTTGGGTGGCAGTGTGAGCTGCGAGGAGGATGCTATGAGGCTGCAGAGTGACTTGGATAGGTTAGGTGAGTGGGCAAATGCATGGCAGATGAAGTATAATGTGGATAAATGTGAGGTTATCCACTTTGGTGGTAAAAACAGAGAGACAGACTATTATCTGAATGGTGACAGATTAGGAAAAGGGGAGGTGCAACGAGACCTGGGTGTCATGGTACATCAGTCATTGAAGGTTGGCATGCAGGTACAGCAGGCGGTTAAGAAAGCAAATGGCATGTTGGCCTTCATAGCGAGGGGATTTGAGTACAGGGGCAGGGAGGTGTTGCTACAGTTGTACAGGGCCTTGGTGAGGCCACACCTGGAGTATTGTGTACAGTTTTGGTCTCCTAACTTGAGGAAGGACATTCTTGCTATTGAGGGAGTGCAGCGAAGATTCACCAGACTGATTCCCAGGATGGTGGGACTGACCTATCAAGAAAGACTGGATCAACTGGGCTTGTATTCACTGGAGTTCAGAAGAATGAGAGGGGACCTCATCGAAATGTTTAAAATTCTGACGGGTTTCGACAGGTTAGATGCAGGAAGAATGTTCCCGATGTAGGGGAAGTCCAGAACCAGGGGTCACAGTCTAAGGATAAGGGGTAAGCCATTTAGGACCGAGATGAGGAGAAACTTCTTCACCCAGAGAGTGGTGAACCTGTGGAATTCTCTACCACAGAAAGTAGTTGAGGCCAATTCACTAAATATATTCAAAAGGGCGTTAGATGAAGTCCTTACTACTCGGGGGATCAAGGGGTATGGCGAGAAAGCAGGAAGGGGGTACTGAAGTTGCATGTTCAGCCATGAACTCATTGAATGGCGGTGCAGGCTAGAAGGGTTGAATGGCCTACTCCTGCACCTATTTTCTATGTTTCTATGTTTCTATGTTTCTATTCTGCAAGCTTTTTGTCGTCTTCTTCCTTTGCATTAACACTAACCTCCCAATTTGGTGCCGTCTGCAAATTTTGAAATTTGAAATAGTAATATAATTGAAGTATAGCAATATTCTTGTGCTACCTTCATCTCACACTGTCTGAAATTTGGTACGAAATTTAGGGGGAGAAATTCAGTCACGCTGCTATTGTGGCGTTAATCCAGGCGGAGCAGTACTTTTAGTACTTTGAAACTATTTGCGCCTCCCACTCAGAAATTCATCAGAATCGGTCAAAGAGCTGACAGAGGCGACAAATCAGACGTTGCAAGCCAGAGCCTGGGGGACAATAACGAAAGTTTGGTCGGTACATTTTGTGGGCCCATTGCGCATTAGCGGAATTCCGAATTAGATCGCGGAAAAGCCGAGTCTGAAAGGCACGACATAGTAATGTACCCATTAACGTTTTTAAAATCACTTGTTTTCAACCTGCACGGTTATGTCTGTCTGCCGCTGCAAACTCGGAAGCTCATGCACCGTGCTCTGTGTAAACATTGCACTGACTGTGACTTCCGAGGGAAGCGCTTCCTCATCCCTTTAAGTAGCCACCGATTAACAACTCTGCAAACCTGGACCGACTGTTTTTCCAGACTTTGTTCTTTGCAGGCGCTCAATGAGGTGCACATACCGAATTTAGCGACCGGGGCACAAGTGTGCGCGTTGCGCCAGGAATATGTCATGATCGTCAGCAACTGAACACTAGTGCTCTGTGCCCCCGGTGAGCCTCTAATGAATTTTCCGTCGGGGCGCTAAACGCTGCATGCCCAGTTGCTAAGCTCTAAAGCTTGCATTAACGCCCCCTCTGGACACTAACTGAGGCTAAAGACCTTGATCTTTCATGAGAGAACTGCTTGAAAAAACGCTGGTGCTGTGTCAGTCCAATTGGCTCCACGTTAACAAATTATTTGTTTCTCCATTGTAACAAGCTCCAGGGTAGTAGTAGTGTGCCCCTTGTACTCGAGGATGACAGTGCCTACAATAAATGAAGAATAAGTGCGTGATAGATGACTATGCAGGTTGATATGTGACAGACATTGTCTACGAGAACCATGTTCCCGAGGAGTGCTCCTGTTAATCCCTCTGACATTGCTGATCCTGCGGACTCTTGCATCTGGTTTTCCCACTGACGCGACGTTGTTGCTCAAAGCCCCTCACTCCTTCTCTCACTTCGGCACACCATTGCCCTCTGTTGGTGGCCAGGGTTTTCCAAGTGGCAATCACCATGGTTCACTTCTTCAAGTCCTTCCAACCCCTTTGTTGCCCAAGCTGCTTTCTTCTACAATCCACCAGTTCTCCATAAAGCGCTCACTTTGCCAACTGCATGTCGTTCATCTTAACAACATGTCCAGCCTGGCAGATGTGGCCATTGATTGTCGTAGCTTCAATGCTGGTGCTGTCAGCATGTTCAAGTACATTGTTCTTACTGATCTTGTCCTGCCACCTAAAATGTAAGTGTGCCTTTGCTGAAACCTTTCCAGCAATTGAATTTGCCTTCTATAGTGTCCATGATTTGCATCCATGTCGGAGATTATTAAGGACAATTGCTTTGTAGTCTTTAGTTTAGTGGCAACCTTGATATTACCAGAGTACTGTGCTTATCTAATCAACTTCTTTTCCCAGCTACAAATGACGCATTAAAATCCCCTTAGGTACATCTGGCCCATGCAATTGCTCATCTGGAAATTCTGGATGACAAAGGTATAATAGTGTTCCATTTCATAGTATCCTTCACCTTCAACTTGTATCCTTCATCTTCAACTTTATTCATACACGTTTCCAGCATGCATGTAATAACATTCTCTGGGAACCACAACGAAGATCTTCCATGTAGAAACCCCATTTCCTGTGTGACCACAGATACCCAAGACCCTATCGAAGTTAGTTGCTCCAATTGCCAACTTGCATTAAGGTTGCTGATCTTCTAGGAATGCCCTGGAGTCTCCAGGAATGAATCTTCTGGAAATTACTGCAAGCAACCCGAAAGAAAAAATCATAGAGGAATTAAAAAAATGTTTTTTTTGTAGTTTTCTTTGAACATTTTAATTTATTAGTTATAAAAATATTGGCAATGGGGAAATAAAAGGTTGTTTGAGCTGGCGAGTGGTTGGAGATGGAAGGCCAGAGGATTGGGAAATTTTTAGAAACCAGCAAAGGACAACTAAAATAATAGAGAGTGAAGATAGCTTATGAGAGTAAACTGGCAAGAAATATAAAAGCAGACAGTAAGAGCATTTATCGGTATATAAAAAGGAAGTGAGTAGCTAAAGTAAATGTTGGTCCCTTAGAGGATAAGACTGGGGAATTAATAATGGGAAACAGGGAAATGGCAGAGACTTTGAACAAATATTTTACATCGGTCTTCATTATAGAAGACATGAAATGCACCTTAATAATTGATAATCAACGGGCTATTTGGGGGAGGGGGGAGACTTAAAACAATCACTATCACTGGAGGAAAAGTACTACGCAAATTAATGGGACTAAAGGTAGACAAGTCCCCTGGACCTGATGGCCTGCATCCTAGGGTCTTAAAAGAGGTAGCTGCGGAGATAGTGGATGCATTGGTTGTAATCTACACAAATTCCCTGGATTCTGGAGAGGTCCCAGCAGACTGCAAAACCACAAATGTTATGCCCCTATTTAAGAAAAGAGGGAGACAGAAACCAGGAAACTATAGACCAGTTAGCCTAACATCTGTCATTGGGAAAATACTGAAGTCCATCATTAAGGAAGTAGTAGCAGGACATTTAAAAAATCATAATGCAGTCATGCGAAGTCAGCATGGTTTTATGAAAAGGAAATCATGTTTGACAAATTTGCTGGAGTTCTTTGAGGATGTAACTAGCAGGGTGAATAAAGGGGAACCAGTAGATGTTGTGTATTTGGATTTCCAGAAGGCATTCGATCAGGCGCCACATAAAAGATTACTGCACAAGATAAGAGTTCACGGGGTTGGGGGTAATATATTAGCGTGGATAGAGGATTGGCTAACTACAAAAAGCAGAGAGTTGGGATAAATGGGTCATTTTCAGGTTGGCAAACTGTAACTAGTGGGGTGCCACAGGGATCAGTGCTGGGGTCTCAACTACTTGCAATTTATATTAAAGACTTGGATGAAGGGACCAAGTGTAATGTAGTCAAGTTTGCTGATGATACAAAGATAGGTGGGAAAGCAAGTTGTGAGGAGGATGCAAAAATCTACAAAGGGATATAAATAGGCTAAGTGAGTGGGCAAAAATTTGGCAGTTGGAGTATAATGTGGGAAAATGTGAGGTTATCCACTTTGGTAGGAAAAATAAAAAAGCAAATTATTATTTAAATTGGGAGAGATTGCAAAATGCGGAGGTATAGAGGGATCTGCGGTTCCTTGTACATGAAACACAAAAAGCTAGCATGCAGGTGCAGCAAGAAATTAGGAAGGCAAATGCAATGTTGGCCTTTATTGCAAGGGGCATGGAGTATAAAAGTAGGGAAGTCCTGCCACAACTGTACAGGGTGTTGGTAATATGACACCTAGAGTACTGTGTACAGTTTTGGTCTCCTTATTTAAGGAAGGATATACTTGCACTGGAGGCAGTTCGGAGAAGGTTCACGAGGTTGATTCCTGAGATGAAGGGGTTGTCATATGAAGAAAGGACGAGCGGGTTGGGCCTATACTCATTGGAATTTAGAAGACTTAAAGGTGATCTTATTGAAACGTATAAGATTCTGAGGGGGCTTGACAGGGTAGATTCATAGAGGATGTTTCCCCTCGTGGTGGAATCTAGAACTAGGGGGAATAGTTTCAGAGAGTTGTAAATCTTTGGAATTCTCTGCCCCAGAGAGCTGTGGTGACTGGGTCATTGAATATATTTAAGGCGGAGATAGACAGATTTTTGGGCGATAAGGGAATAAAGGCTTATGGGAACGGGCAGGGAAGTGGAGCCGAGTGCATGATCAGATCAGCCATGATCTTAGTAAATGGCGGAGAATGTTTGAGGGGCCAAATGGCCCACTCCAGCCCCTATTTCTTATGTTCATGGCTGGTCTGCGACCTAACTCTATATACCAGCCTTCAGCCCATATCCCCTAATACCTTTGGTTAAAAAATTGATCAAGCATCAATTGTTGGTTGCGGAAGGGAGATCCAAACTTCTACCACCCTTTGTGTGTAGAAGTGTTTCCTAATTTCACTCCTGAAAAGTCCAACTTTAATTTTTGGATAATGCCCCCTAGTCCTAGACTCCCCAACAGCGGAAAACAGTTTCTCTCCATCTACCCTATCAATTCCCTTTAATATCTTGAAAACTTTGATCAGATCACCACTTAACCTTCTAAATTCTAGGGAATACAACCCTAATTTGTGTAATCTCTCTTCGTAACTTAATCCTTGAAGTCCGGGTATCATTCTGGTAAACTGACGCTGCACTCCCTCCAAGGCCAATATATCCTTCCTAAGGTGTGGTGCCTAGACCTGCTCACAGTACTGTAGGTGTGATCTAACCAAGGTTTTGTATAGCTGCTGCATAACTTCTACCCCCTTGTATTCTAGTCATCCAGATAAAAAGGGCAGCATTCCGTTAGCCTTTTTGATTAGTTTCTGTACCTGTTCATGACATTTTAATGATCTGTGTACCTGGACCCCCCCAAGTCGCTTCAGAAATCCATTGTGTTTAACTTTTCACCATTCAGATACTAGCCTGCTCTAACCTTTCTAGGTCCAAAGGGGATGTGCTCACATTTGCTGATTGGCATTGGCCAATTGTGTTGCGTCAGTAATCCCTGTAAATTCAGCCTTCAGAAAGAAAAGAGGAGGCACCATGAGAGAGAAAATGGAAGGGAGGTACGAGGGCAATAACCCGCAAGGGCAACATTTTCTACATGTCACTGACTTGACCACAGGGGCTTTAGGCCCAGGCTGAGGAGACTCCAAGCCACGAACTTCCAATTGTTCCTCTTCAGCCGCACAGCCTTCGGATCAATTCTCAGCCAACTGACCTTTGCCAGCCATCCGTCTCGGCCTAGCTGACTCAATTCCCCAGCTTGAAAACAAAAGCTGCAGCAATCGGAGAAGCAGAGAGGAACTGGAAAATTAGCTTTCACTGCACTTTGCTAATCAGAACAGCTTTACTCACTGCATATTTTAATCGCTAACAGGTCTGGCTTTGAATAGCCTAGCTGCAATTTACACCATGCCAAAACAGCTTAACAGGGAATATATTCACATTGGTTATTTTACATAAACTGGTAAACATTATATTCTACTATGGGTGTTCATAAAGGAGAATTCAAGTTGAGACTTGCATTTATATAGCGCCTTTCACAACCTCAGGACGTCCCAAAGTGCTTTAAAGCCACTGAAGTACTTTTGGATGGTAGTCATTGTTGTATTGTAGGAATCGTGGCAGCCAATTTGCACACAGCAAGGCCCTACCAACAGCAATATGATAGTGACAAGATAATCTGTTCCTTTTTTAGTGATGTTGGTTAAGGGATAAATATTGGCCAGGACACCGGGGAGAATTCCGCTGCTCTTCATCAAAATGGTGCCATGGGATCCTTTACATCCACCTGAGAGGACAAACGGGGCCTCTGTTTAACGTCTCATCTGAAAGATGGCACCTTTGACAGTGCCGCACTCCCTCAGTACGGCACTTGGAGTGTCAGCCTAGATTTTGTACTCCAGTTTCTGGAATGCGTCTGTAAACCCACAACTTTCTGACTGAGGGGCAATAGTGCTACCCACTGAGCCATAGATGATAGTATAATGGTCACAATAAAGTATGGGGTGGAAATTCTCTTTATAATGCCGCCAGTTAGCACCGGTGCTAGGCGGTTAACGGGTGGCAAATGCTGACCGTCAGTGTTAAGCGGCATCCACGAAAGCTCTTTGGTAGAGGTGCCAAGAGGTAACGCTGCGCCGTCTAACGCCACCCACGTGGTGACGTCACCCAGTGTGCGATGCCCCCTTGGTGCCGCTCCTGCAATATTTGGTTTGTTTGGTCGCCTAACGGCAAGGCATCTGCACTGCCTGGGCAAAGTGGAGGGAACATCGGGATGCTCGGGCCAGAAATCAAGGTAAGTTTTTTTTTATTGATTTATTTCATCTGCTTTTCATTAGTTGTAACAGTGGGGACGTGTGTGTGTGTGTGGGTCGGAGAAGTGTGAGATTTTTTTTACCCGGTTTTTCCCCTGGCATGCCGGCAGCCTCCCGTTGCGAAATTGAGTCGGCCTCCTGAGCTACCGCCCCATTGGCACCAAGGATGAGTGTGCAACACCATGTTTAGCGTTGCTTGCTCATCTTTGGGAGTTAAAACTGAATTTGGCAGTTTGAGACTGCACCTCACGCCCGGTGGTAAGCTCAGCACTCAGGCAGTGGCACCGCCTCAAACATGGCCATAACCAATTTCGACCCCATGTCTCTGCTTCAACAGCTTTGCATGTAGTTAAATCCACAAACACAAAAGAATGATACAAACGCATTCTAACCATACAAGAAACATTCCTATCAAACCCTGGACATATATCATTCCCAAGTCATATTTTATTTCCTGACGTAGGAAGAAGAATTAACACATGCTGTGATTCAGTCCCAGCCTCGCCTGACATTCCCACTCACTGGCTAGCATTTGTAAAATATAACTTGAGCGCAAGAACGGTACAGCAGCAAAGCACAGTGTTTCAGGAAACAATTTACTCATCCTGACCGATTCTACAGTAATTGAAAAGAAATTCAGAATGCTGAAATTTAGCACGTTCTAAGAAAAATAGCTACATTTAGCTTACCAAAGTCAATTTTTAACATTCAGTTTTCTAGTAACCAATCTTTTTTTAATGCATTTAAGAAAAAAGTGTGCTTGCATTACCAACGACAAGACAGTTTTGAGATTCCTTAAAGAGCGCAGGATCATTAAATTGCCTCTGCTATGAAAATTATTGAAGAAGCTGTTGAATTAATCCATTTAGATAAATAGCTAACGTTCTTGGCTGGAGTCGTTTTGTCTGCGGGCGTTAAGACAACCATGCATACTTAGTGCTGAATTATTAGTAAGGCATTTCCTTTATTTTGGCTCAGCAATTTACTGCCGCCAGAGAGTTAAGTCTTTCAATGGAATATAGCACGTACTAATGCCAATTAAATAACTTTTTAATCAGAGACTAGAAACTTGATCTTTGCTCGTGAGCGTGATTAAGGTTCTGCTGCTGGAACGTTGAATGCAGAACAACTAATGTCTAAGGTATTTTTCAGGCATCAGGAATTCATATTTTGGAGATTCATTGAAAAAGGACACAGTAGGCTCTAATAATAATGGTAGCCAACATGCACAGGCTCAAAATATTCCAAAAATTCAACAACATTTCCAAATCGAAGAGAAAATCACATGATTACCATTTGCACCCAAATGACACAGCCTTGCTTGACCCCGGTCCGGACATGGATTGGGTCTCTGGTGGATCCATTAGTCAGGATCATGGCTTGTATATCATCGTTGAGCAGACATAGGATGGTGACAAACTTTTGAGGCCAGCCGAAATGGAGGGGGACACTCCATAATCCCTCACAGTTGACAGTGTCAAAGGCCTTTGTGAGGTCAAAGAAGGATATTTACAAGGGTTGGTGCTGTTCCCTGCATTTCTCTTGTAGTTGTCGCGTGGTGAAGATCATGTCCATTGTACCCCTTAGTGGGCGGAATCCGCATTGCGATTCTGAGAGGAACTCTTCAGTCATTACAAGAAGATTAAGGGATGATCTAAAAGAGGTCTTTACCATTATTACATTAATTGATAGGGTAGATAGAGAGAAACTATTTCCTCTGGTGGGGGAACTCCAGAACAAGAAGGCATAACCTTAAAATTAGAGCTAGGCTGTTCAGGGGTGATGGCAGAAAGCACTTCTTTTCACAAAAGATAATAGAAATCTGGATCTCTCTTCCCCAAAAAGCAGTTGAGGCTGGGGATCAAGTGAAACTTAGAAAACTGAGATTGATAAATTTTCATGGAACCAAGGCGGGTAGATGGTGTTAATAGTCAGATCAACCATGATCTACTTGAATGGCAGAACATGCTCGAGGGGCTGAATGGCCCACTCCTGTTCCTATATTCCCATGTTACGGACTGCAGCATTTCAAGATGAAGGACATGACCTTGTCAGGAAAATTTTAACCTAATCCGGCCATTAGGAAAGTGACAGGATCGGGTGGAACACTGTCTTGTACCCCGCCCGGTTTTACCCTCCATCGAAGTCCGTGGCGTGTGAAATCGGCGTTTAGAATCCCCCCCGCCGCCCCCGACCCATCTCTGGCTACCTGCACTGATTTCTTAAATGTAGGTAAGGTTGTCCTGTGCCTAAAAAAGTGGCTACATACACTGACCTAGGTTAGTTTGGAGTAACTTTCAGCTTAGACAAATTTGCTTCTATCCTGTGATCCTGTGGGAGTCCCATCTGGCAAAATGGTTCCATGGATACGCACTTGAAGTGCTGTAACCTGCAAGTCTACAAACCAAGAGCTGGACAGTGGGATTAGGCTGGATAGCTCTTTATCAACTGGCGCAGACACGATGGGCCGAATGGTCTCCTTCTGTGCTGTAAATTTCGATGATTCTAACTCGGGAGGAAAGCTTCACTCATGTTCTGAGAATGTTGAAGGGAGAAATTCAGAGTGATGGATCACTCTCATCTCAGCGATGCAAAATGGGTGGCTTCAGTCCTGCATGCCAATCATACAACTGGTACAGACTATGGGTTAAGGAGTGGAGAGAGAGGAGTGGGAATTTAAAATGGAAACAGCTTTTGAGTTGTAACTTCTATGTAAGTAAGGTACAAAGAAAAATATATAATATAACATAAACACAGAAAATGCTGGAAATACTCAGCAGGTCAGGCAGCATCTGTGGAGAGAGAAACAGAGTTAACGTTTCAGGTCGATGACCTTTTGTCAGAAGTGGAAAAAGTTAGAGATGTGACAGATTTTAAGCAGGTACAAAGGCAGGGAAAGTGGGGAGGAGAACAAAAGGAAAGCTCTCTGATAGGGTGGAAGGCAGGAGAGATTAAATGACAAAAGGTATGATTGCACAAAGCGAAACGAGCTGGTAATGGGACAAGCTAAGAAGCAAAAAATGGGTCTAGGAGAGATGTAAATGTTCCCTCTCAGCGTCGGGCAGTCATGGGAAAGGGCCACTCACCAGCGGTTACACTGTAAATACCACACATACACAGAAAGTTAAAGGGTTCGCATTAAAAGAAACAGGCAGTGCAGAACAAAACACAGCGTACGGGGAGCACTGACACTTCCATTGCTATTTTCCGAAGAGTTTTAGTTCTCAGTTGAATAAACACATCATTTAAACAGAAATAAACTTGATGGACCCTGAAATTATTAGTCACACTTGTAGAAATAATTAGGCATCATAAGGCAGTATAATTATTACAATTACTGCAAATGTACCCAATTAACACCTCTTGGAATATATACTGCTCCTTGATTCTATTTCTGGCTCGAGATCACAATATAATTGTACCTAAGTTTCCAAGCAGTTTGTATATGGTCTAAGACTTTGGCTGACTGGTTTGAACAGAGATGAAGATCAGGCGCGCGAATCATTCATATCAGACATGTAATAAGGAGTAATAGATAAGAGCAATCTACTCTTACTGTTAAATGTCAATATTATTGGAAAAGAAGCTGCACATTTCTCACAGATGATTCTTATCCGGGTTGCTTTAGATTTGGAAAACTCAGTTCACAAATAAATTGCTGATTAGAGGTGGCGGAAATTGGTACGCATTTCACCCATTTATCGGGCTTAAAAATGGCCGCTGGGTATACCAATTTCTGGATGTGAGGGCCTGCGCTCGCTATAGGGCAACGGCATGGTAACTGTCATGTTGAACAGCGCTGCTTTCAGGCACCTTGGCGGTCAGCTAAAAGCAGCGCTGGCCCGATTATAGAAATACAAAAAATAAGACATGCATTTATATAGCGCCTTTCACGACATCCCAAAGCGCTTTACAGTAAATGAAGTACTTTTTTGGAATGCAGTCACTGTTGTAATGTAGGAAGCACAGCAGCCAATTTGCGCACAGCAAGCTCCCACTATCAACAATGTGATAATGACCAGATAATCTGTTTTTGTTACATTGATTGAGGGATAAATATTGGCCAGGACATCTGGGATAACTCCCCTGCTATTCTTCAAAATAGTGTCATGGGATCTGTTACACCCACTTGAGATGGTCAGCTGAAAGACACCACCTCCAACAGTGCAGCATTTCCTCAGCACTGTACTGCAGTGTCAGCCTATATTTTTGTGCTTAAGTCCCTGAAGTGGGACTTGAACCCACATATTCTGACTCGGAGGTGAGAGTGCTACCCACTGAACCACAGATGACACTACAAACAAAGGTCTTGTGCCTGAGGTAGGATCCTTCTGCCATATAGAGCAAATACCCAGACAGGTGTTTTTGTTTCGACAGTGGCCTTACCAGTGGTCTTTAAACGCCACGAAAGGAACACAAAGGTAAGTTTTTAAAACCTATCTGAATTAAAACTGCGGGCCGCTGCCGGCTTGCACTCGCGCCCCTTCCCTCTCTCCCAATCACCTCATCCACCCCAACCATCCACTCTCCCACCACACCACCCCACACCTCTCTGCTTGCCTACCCACTCCCTGACTTACAATAGGCCCTCGACCGGTCAATGTTACCCCTTCCCTCGAGCAACGAACCGCCTCTTGGGGCAAGACTGGTGGCCACTGAATGCCAGTCACATCTGTGACCGATGAAGAAAGGCGATGACTACCGCGTGGTCCTTTTTCCGAGCAGTGTAAACATGGCGGGCGTTGTTACTGGTCGGTTCACGTCTGACAATGGGGACAAACAGATTTACAGGTGAGGAAGTTGGTTTGTAGTAATTTTTTGGGTTTGGGAAATTTTAATGACTGCTTAGTGTAACGTTTAAACCTTAAAATTAATGGCCCCAAGTTTCCACATGATTTGCTCCTGATTTTTAGGAGCAACTGGTGTAGAACGGAGTATCTTAGAAATCGGAATTCTCCACATTTAGTTTGCTCCAGTTCTAGTCAGGTAGAACAGTTTCACTTTGGAACAGAATTTTTTTTTCAAAAGAGGGCGTGTCCGGCCACTTATGCTTGATTTCAAAGTTTCGTGAGTGAAAACTTACTCCAAACTAACTTAGAATGGAGTAAGTGAAGATTTTTGTACGCTCGAAAAAACCTTGTCTACACTTTAGAAAATCAGGCGTAGGTTACAAATCAGGCGTAGGGAATGGGGGGGGGGGATGTTTAAAGGGAAGTTTGCAAACATTAAACACTTCAGTTTTACAAATAAAGAGCCATCATCAATAATAAATGATAAATACATCAATAAATCAACCAATAAATTAATCAAGAAAAAATGAATAAGAATTTTTTTTTAAAAATCAATAAATAAAACATTTTCTACTTACCGACTGCAGCACCGGGAGCCCTCCAACAGCGTGCTGGGATGCCCCCCTCAGTGTGTCTCTGTCAGTGTCTCTATCTCTCTGTCTGTCTGTGTGTCTCTCATTCTCTGTCTGTCAGTGTCTGTGTTTCTGACAGCGAGGGGAGGGGGAGGAGGGGGGTAGAGGGAGCGAAGGGGGAGGGATGGGGGAGAAGGGGGAGGGATGGGGGAGATGGGGGAGAAGGAGATTGGGGGGGGAGAAGGAGATTGGGGGGGGAGAAGGAGATTGGGGGGGGAGAAGGAGATTGGGGGGGGAGAAGGAGATTGGGGGGGGAGAAGGAGATTGGGGGGGGAGAGAAGGAGATTGGGGGGGGAAAGAAGGAGATTGGGGGGGAGAGAAGGAGATTGTGGGGAGGGGGAGAAGGAGATTGTGGGGAGGGGGAGAAGGAGATTGGGGGGGAAGAAGATTGATTGGGGGGGGGAGAAGGAGACTGGGGGGGAGAGAAGGAGATTGGGAGGGGTGGGGGGGAAGGAGATTGGGGAGGGGGGAAGGAGATTGGGGGGGTGGGGGGGAAGGAGAAGGGGGAGGGAGACTGAACGGGCCGGGCCCGAGACTTCGGGCAGGGCCCGTCCCCAGCACCAGATTTACAGGTAGGTGGCGTTGGGTCGGGTCGGGGGGGTGGTGGGAGGGAGGTCGGTTCGGTTCAGGTCGGGGGGGGGGGGAGGGAGGGAGGGAGGGAGGGAGGGAGAGGGAGGTCAGGTCGGGGGGAGGGAGGTCAGGTCGGATCCAGTGCGAGGTCGGATCCAGTGCGGGGGTGGGGGCGGGGGGGAGCGGGTGTCGGGTCCGGTCCGGGGGTGGGCAGCGGGAGTCGGGTCTGTTCCGGGGGCGGGGGGGTGGGGGGAGCGGGTGTCGGGTCCGGTCCGGAGGCGGGAAGCGGGAGTCGAGTCGGGTCGGGAGGAAGCAGGAGCTGGCCGTGGGAGGAGCCTTATTCACGCAGCCCCAGTGAGGCCATTCGGCCAGGGCTAGGGGCTGCGTGCTTCGGGCCCCTCCCACACAGTTCGGCGCCTGGAGCTACTGCACTTGCGTGCCCACTGTAGCGTGCATGTGCAGAGCTCCCGGCACTATTTTCAGCGCAGGGACCTGGTTCCGCCCCCTACAGCTCCTGCTGCGCTGCGCCGAGGGCCAGAGGACCTGCAGGGAGGTGGAGAATATGGAGGGGTTTTTTAGGCGAACTTTGTGGCGTGAAAAACGGGCATCCAGGTTGGGACTGCGCCGTTCTAGGCGCGGCTTGAAACTTGGGCCCTATTAGTGGTAAATGTAGAACATCGCAAATAACAGATGGCATTTCAGGTTATTTCCAAGTCCTTTTATGGATATGTATAAGGCGTTCTCTATAGTCTCCAGCACAGAGAATCATTGAAATTTACGGCACCAAATGAGGCCATTCAGCCCATCGTATCTATGCCAGTCAAAAAGGAGATATCCAGCCTAATCCCACTTTCCGGCTCTTGCTCCATAGCTGTAATATATTCACAGAGCACAAGCACATACAGCTTCTAACATGGCAGGCAGCTCTGTCGGAAGCTTCTGGAACAACCTGGTCTGTTTAATTATTAACTCTGTAGTTGCAGTACACAATAAGTCCACATCCACAGTGTGGAGCTACAAACATTACAAGCTCACAGACATTACACTTCACCCTCCTTAATGAAGAAGTTATTATAACAACATCATACATAACTTACATGTTTGTATATGCAACAGGATATAGACTCATTTTTTCCATATTTACAAATTTAACTTAACCACTTGTTTTCTGTTTTGAAGAGGATATGTTCGCTCTCGAACAGAACCTTCCATGTCTGTAGGTAAAATATGATCAATATGAACAAACCTAACCTGTCCATTATCAAACATCTTTACCAAATATGTGTGAGGACCACATATCTTCACTACTCTTCCTAGTGACCACTTTAACCATTTATGGTGATGGTTCTTCACTCTCACCTTCTGGTTTAATTTCACACTTCTCTCTTTTACTCTACCACTATCTTGATTCTCTTTCTGTCTTAATTGTGTCTCTTCTACGGATTGTGCCAAATTTGGCTTTAACAACGAGAATCTGGTTCGTGGCTATCGTTTTAGGAAAACTCTGCTGGTGTTCCACCAGTAGTTGTATGAGGAGTATTACGATATGTAATTAGAAAATTAGCCAATTTGTGATCCAATGACAACTGTTGTTTCTTTGGATTTGGATCTAACATCTGTTTTATGAGAACACGTTTTACAACTTGTCCAGTGCGCTCTGCTGCAGCATTCGAAGCAGGATGGTATGGTGGAATCTTGGTATGTTTCACACCATTTTTGCTCGTGAACTGTGCAAATGCTTCGGAACTAAATTATGGTCCACTATCTGAAACAATTATTTCTGGGAGGCCAAATTAAGAAAATAAACTTCGCAAAATGTCAAATGTTTTACTTGTTGTTATTTTCCACATTGGAAACATCTCAACCCACTTCAAATGGCTATCAATCACAATGAACAATTGTTGTCCTTCTAACTCAGCAAAATCAATATGTAGCCTTTGCCACACCCTGGGTGACCATTTCCATGGCTGTAATGGTACTGATAGTGGTTGCTTGATTACCGATTGACATGTCATACACTGACTCATGATGTACTCTATATCTTTATCAAGACCTGGCCACCATAAGTAACTACGCAAAAAACTCTCAGTCAAGCACATGGGAAAATTTTAAACGACAGCAAAGAATGACTAAGAAAGCAATAAAGAAAGGAAAGATAGATTATGAAAATAAACTTGCGCAAAACATAAAAACAGATAGTAAAACCTTTTACCGATATACAAAGCGGAAAAGAGTGACTAAAGTAAATGTTGGTCCCTTAGAAGATGAGAAGGAGGATTTAATAATGGGAAATGTGGAAATGGCTGAGACCTTAACCAATGATTTTACTTCGGTCTTCACAGTGGAAGACACAAAAACCATGCCAAAAATTGCTGGTCACGGGAATGTGGGAAGGGAGGACCTTGAGACAATCACTATCACTAGGGAGGTAGTGCTGGACAGGCTAACAGGACTCAAGGTAGACAAGTCCCCTGGTATTGATGAAATGCATCCCAGGGTATTAAAAGAGATGGCGGAAGTTATAGCCAATGTATTCGTTATAATCTACCAAAATTCTCTGGATTCTGTGGAGTTAGCATCGGATTGGAAAATAGCTAATGTAACGCCTCTGTTTAAAAAAGGGGGCAGACAAAAGGCAGGTAACTATAGGCCGGTTAGTTTAACATCTGTAGTGGGGAAAATGCTTGAAGCTATCATTAAGGAAGAAATAGCAGGACATCTAGACAGGAATAGTGCAATCAAGCAGACGCAACATGGATTCATGAAGGGGAAATCATGTTTAACTAATTTACTGGAACTCTTTGAGGATATAACAAGCATGGTGGCTAGAGGTGTACTGATGGATGTGGTATATGTAGATTTCCAAAAGGCATTCGATAAGGTGCCACACAAAAGGTTATTGCAGAAAATAAAGGTACACAGAGTCAGAGGAAATGTATAAGCATGGATAGAGAATTGGCTAACTAACAGAAAGCAGAAAGTCGGGATAAATGGGTCCTTTTCGGGTTGGAAATCGGTGGTTAGTGGTGTGCAACAGGGATCGGTGCTGGGACCACAACTGTTTACAATATACATAGATGACCTGGAAGAGGGGACAGAGTGTAGTGTAACAAAATTTGCAGATGATACAAAGATTAGTGGGAAAGCGGGTTGTGTAGAGGACACAGAGAGGCTGCAAAGAGATTTGGATAGGTTAAGCGAATGGGCTAAGGTTTGGCAGATGGAATACAATGTTGGAAAATGTGAGGTCATCCACCTTGGAAAAATAACAGTAAAAGGAAATATTATTTGAATGGGGAGAAATTACAACATGCTGCGGTGCAGAGGAACCTGGGGGTCCTTGTGCATGAAACTTTTTTAGAGTTTACCTTTAGAACAAAAAACATTAAACCGTGCCACCCGACCTGGGTGACACACGAGACATTTACAAGGCCCTTTTTTTTTCCTTTTTTTTGTGTTTTTCTTTTTTTTTGTTGTTTTTTTTTGGGGCACTAAAATCACCTTTTTTCCCCAGTGCCCCCTATAAAAGGGAAGGGGACACTAAAAGCACCGGCAATAAACAAATTAAACTTGAATCCAAAAAAGTTAGTTTGCAGGTGCAGCAGGTAATCAGGAAGGCGAATGGAATGTTGGCCTTCATTGCGAGAGGGATGGAGTACAAAAGCAGGGAGGTGCTGCTGCAACTGTACAAGGTATTGGTGAGGCTGTACCTGGAGTACTGCGTGCAGTTTTGGTCACCTTACTTAAGGAAGGATATACTAGCTTTGGAGGGGGTACAGAGACGATTCACTAGGCTGATTCCGGAGATGAAGGGGTTACCTTATGATGATAGATTGAGTAGACTGGGTCTTTACTCGTTGGAGTTCAGAAGGATGAGGGGTGATCTTAAAGAAACATTTAAAATAATGAAAGGGATAGACAAGATAGAGGCAGAGAGGTTGTTTCCACTGGTCGGGGAGACTAGAACTAGGGGGCACAGCCTCAAAATATGGGGGAGCCAATTTAAAACCGAGTTGAGAGGAATTTCTTCTCCCAGAGAGTTGTGAATCTGTGGAATTCTATGCCCAAGGAAGCAGTTGAGGCTAGCTCATTGAATATATTCAAGTCACAGATGGATAGATTTTTAACCAATAAGGGAATTAAGGGTTACGGGGAGCAGGCGGGTAAGTGGAGCTGAGTCCATGGCCAGATCAGCCGTGATCTTGTTGAATGGTGGAGCAGGCTCGAGACGCTAGATGGCCTACTCCTGTTCCTAATTCTTATGTTCTTTTGTTCTTATTCCCAGGTGCTGGTCATGGAGGTCTCCTAATAATTTGGACCTGAATTTATTTGGTATACCATTCTTGTACCCCACATGAAACAATATTTATCGACTGATAATTCATTCCTTCGAATGAAGAATGGATGTATATCTTTGTCTGTTACCTGGTTTGGCCATCCATTTGCAATATACTCATACACCTTTGACATCACTGGGTCACATTTGGTTGCTCTACCAATCTCTTCAGCTCTGACTGGCAGTTCATCAATGTATGAAAAAAAAAACACTTCTTCTCTATCGGGTGTAACTTGTGATGAGGAAGGCAATCTAAACATTGCATCAGCATTACTGTGATCAGTTGATCGTCTATATTCAATATCATATGTATATGCTGACAAAATCAAAGCCCATCTCTGCAGTCGGGCTGCAGCTAATTTTGGAACTGGGGACTTTGGATGGAGGATTGCTGTTAGGGGCTTATGGTCTGTAACGATGGTAAACTTATGACCATACAAGTATTTGTGGAACGTCTTGACCCCAAAAATTAATGCCAAAGCTTCTCTTTCAATTTGCGCATAATTATTCTCACTGGCACTGAGAGTGTGTGAAGCAAAAGCAATTGGTCTCTCCTCCCCATGCTTGATACATGAGAGATCACTGCCCCAACTCCATATGAAGAGGCATCACATGCTAGCTTAATCTCCTTTGATATGTCATAGTGAACTAACATGGTGCTCTGTACCAATTTGCTTTTACACTCCTTGAATGCTGTATCACATTCTTTTGACCACTTCCATTGGACCTGTTTTATCAAAAGTTCATTCAGTGGATGTAGTACTGTAGTTAAATTTGGTAGGAACTTCCCATAATTGTTCAAAAGACCCAAGAATGAACAAAGTTCAGTGACATTCCTGGGAGTGGGTGCATTTCTAATTGCATCCAGCTTTCCCATGGTTGGATGTACCCCATCTTTGTCTACTCTGTACCCCAAGTACTCCACTGAGTTTTGAAATAACTCACATTACGAGCAGATACTCGTACTCTGTGCTTCTCTAGCCGTTTGTGGACTTAATTCAATATGTTATTATGAATTTGCCTATTTGGTGCTGAAATTAGTATGTCATCCAAATAACATACTACCCCTTCAATACCTTGCAAAATCTGGTCCATCTTTGGAATATGGCAGGAGCAGAAGACACTCCAAATGGTAACCTATTAAATTGATACAGGCCTAGATGAGTATTTATAGTCAAGCATGACTTGGACTCCTCATCTAGTTCAAGCTGTAAGTAGGCATTTGTAAGATCCAGTTTTGAGAAGATCTGACCACCTGTCAGTGTTGTGAACAAATCTTCTATATTCGGCAATGTATTGGGGACATTACCCTCTACTTTACGGTTTACGGTTACCTTATAATCACCACACAATCTTACCTTACCATCAGACTTAGGTACAACAACAATGGGTGTAGCCCAATTACATCGATCTATCTTACAAATAATGTTCTCAGTCTCTAGTCTTTTGAGTTCTTGCTCTACTTTCTCCTTGAGTGTATATGGTACAGAACGTGGCTTTTAGTAAACCGATCTAGCGTCCTTCTGTACCCTGACACTCACTTTGAAGCTTTGGATCAGACTGCCCATTTCGCAGAACACCTTCGGATACTACTTGATCACATCATCCGTTTATGCAAATCTCGCTTCAACACGGAATATCTCACTCCAATCCAACTTCAGTGATCTCGACCAATTTCTTCCTAGTAAGGCAGGCTTGTTTCCTTTCACTACTATTAGAGGCAAATTCTGAAATTGATCTTTATATTTCACTGGTACGGTGATACAACCTACCACAGGAATTTTCTCTCCCGAGTAGCCTCGCAGCTCTATCTTGGATTTCCCCCCAAGGGAAATCATGCAATTTGTCAAGATATAGCAACTCCGGTACCACACTCACAGATGCACCCATGTCGATTTCCATTGGTATCTTGAATCCCGCAACAGCTATGTGGATTTTGATAGTTTCCGAATCGCTGTCCATTAACCTCGTGCTCCTGATGGCATGTAACTCAAACATCTCCTTGTACTGTTGTTGTTCTTCCATGCTATGTAGTCTCTGGGGATTTCTACTCATAGCTTTGAACGCTGGACTCATAGCTTTGAAAGCTGGTTTACCCTTCAGTCAGCATGCCTTTGCAAGATGTCCAATCTTTGCCTTCATGTATGGATATCTTTGAGCAATGTGTTGTCCCAGGCACCTATAGTACGACTCTGACGCTCTGTTAGAATTTCCAGTTACTGAGACTTTGGGCCCCCAAAGTCTTTTACTTTGAATCTGCAGGCGATTCACCTCGGTTGACTGACGACCATAATTATTATGCAATTCTCGGGAATATTGATCGGCCATGCCCATCGACCTCGCTGTCTGACAAGCAATCTCAAAAGTCAAGTCTTCCGTCATCAATAACTTTCTTCTGAGCGCATCATTTTTCACCCCACAAACTAAACGATCCCGCAATGCTCGGTTTTGAAAGTTTCCGAAATTACAGTGAATCGATAGCTTTTTTTAATGCTACAATGTAATCACTGATGCGTTCACCAGCCTTTTGATTTTAGTATAACGAAACAATAACTTTCAGCAATTTCTAACGGTTTGGGGTTATAGTGTTGCTCCAGCTTTGTTAAAATCTCTAAGCGATGTGTCCTTTGGCTCAGCAGGCACAAGCAGATTTACCAGAGTTTCAAACAATGCTGGTCCAGCTTCCGATAAGAAGATAGCTCACTTCCGTTCCAATATCACCTGATTCTGGACTGCATTGTCTGGAACTTTGATTATGTTATTTGCAGTGAAATGCATTTCTAGCCAATCCACATACACTTTCAAACGTTCCCGGTCATGTCTATATTCACCCAAATGTCCCATTACACCTGCGGGTGCTGCCATTTTAATATCTAGCTGTTCACACAGTGTGCTGTATTTTACCTCGGATTTTGTAGCTTTTTCCAAAGGCAGAGAAGCTCCCAAAGTCTCTCTGCCGGCTGGCTGAATTCCTTCACCAACAAAATTTCAGCTTTAAATCATCCGAAAAATCCCATCTCACCGCCAAATGTGATATATTCACAGAGCATAACACACACAGCTTCTAACATGGCAGGCAGCTCTGTCGGAAGCCTCCGGAACAGCCTGGTCTGTTTAATTATTAACTCTGTAGTTGCAGTACACAATACATCCACATCCACAGTGTGGAGCTACACACATTACAAGCTCACAGACATTAAAGTAGCCTTGTAGATTACGACACTTCAAGTGCACATCCAAGTACTTTTTAAATGCGATGAGCATTTCTGCCTCTACCATCTTTTCAGGCAGTGAGTTCCAGACCTCCACCACTTTGTGGGTGATAACATTTCTCCTGAACTCCCCCCTAATCATTCTACCAATTATTTCAAATCTATGGCCCCTGGTTATTGACCCCTCAGCTAAGGGAAATAGGTGCTTCCTTTCCACTCTAGCTAGGCCCCTCACAATTTTATATACCTCAATTAAATCTCCCCTCAGCCTCCTCTGTTCCAAAGAAAACAACCCCAGCCTTATCCGATCTTTCCTCATAGCTAAAATTATCCAGTCCTGGCAACAGCTTCATAAATCTCCTCTGTAGGTACAATCACATCTTTCCTGCAATGTGGTGACCAGAACTGTACGCAGTACTCTAGCTGTGGCCTAACTACTGTTTTAGACCAGGACAGAATTCTATTACACAGGCAACTTTCCTCTTCCCATGGCCCTTTGCTCTGTTACTGAGTTCGGATCTGAACAAAAGTATGTTATTAAAACAATTAGGTGGAAAGAATTCTATCTGTTTGCTCAAAAAATTCATAGCTGAGATAAAAAGATTGATGCTGTTCTTTCTTTGATGGGGAGATGAATTGAAATCATTCCGATAAGTTCTCAGTGGATCTGATTCAATAACCCAAACTGGCAAATCTAACTCTGAGGTTGTAATTGTAATATATTTATGCTTGAGGTCATCTGACACCAGAGGGCGCCACTGTCGGATATCATGCAGGCAATACAGGAAGTCTTATCCGAAGTGGGAATAAAAGAGATCGGGTATACACTCGAGGCAGTTTATAATAACAGGACTCTTGTGTTATTACATTTGGTGATGAGATAAACTAAGCACTTTCCTATTTGCAATGGGCACTATTGGAATTCTGCACAAATTCGTGGATGGCGAGGATTGGGTGGATTTTGTCGAACGCCTGGATCAATGTTTTGTTGGCAACAAAATGGAGGGGGAGGCTGATGCAGTCCGTCGCAGAGCGGTTCTCCTTACCATCTGTGATCAGAAGGTTTACAGCATCATGAAGAACCTTCCCTCGCCTTTACGTCCAAATATTTGGCGCGTGACCATCTAAAGCTGAAGGAAGGGATCATTATCTCACGCTATCGCTTCTACATGCATGTCCGTGCTGAGGGCCAGGACGTGTCGGGATTCGTCGCCGACCTACGATGTCTTGCTGAGCCGTGTAAGTTCGGGAACATGCTGAAAGACATGTTGAGAGACTTTTTTGTGATAGGCATCAACCATGATGTGATTCTTCGGAAGTTATTGGCCGAAGAGAAACTGGACTTGGAAAAAGGCCATCGCGATTGCCCAGGCATTCATGACGACTGATGAGAGCTTGAGACAGATACCATCCAAAGGTCGGAGCTCCACGGCAGGCTTGTCAGGTACTGTAAACAAGATTGTGTCATCTTCTGGCAAAGCTGCTCATGGCAGGACCAAGTCAACTATTTACGTGAAACCTGTAGCTGCTCAGAGCTCGACAACTGGTATGAAGCTGAGTTCACCCTGTTGGCATTATGGGGGCAATCATCGGCCTCATCAGTGTCAGTTTAAACAATACTCCTGTAATGGCTGTTCAAAAGTGGGACATCTCCAGAAAATGTGTCCACAACTGAGCAAGCGTGCTGCTGCTGCTGCTCATCATATTGTTGATGATGACCAGTCCAGTGCTGACTTTGATACACAACTTGAGGAGGAACTGTATAATTTGTATTCGTTGTCATCAAAGAACCAGCCGATAACTGTTAATGTGAAGTGGAATGGCGTGCCTGTATCAATGGAGCTGGACATGGGTGCAAGTCAGTTGATCATGAGCCAAGTGACATTTGACAAGCTGTGGGACACTGAGGGTGTGAAGCGTAAGCTGAGTCTAGTCAAGACCAAGTTCCGTACTTGTACGAAGGAACTCATACCTGTGATTGGCAGTGCAGTTGTCAAGGTGTCGTATGATGGCGTGATCCAAGATCTACCATTATGGATCGTCCCAGGTAATGGTCCAACACTGTTCGGTCAGAATTGGCTCGAGAACATCAAGCCGAACTGGAGTGCTGTCAAAGCGTTGTCCTTGGTGGATGACACTTCTTGTGCTCAAGTTTTGAAGAAGTTTCCTTCTTTGTTTGAGCCTGGCATTGGTAATTTTACTGGAGCCAAGTTGCAGATTCACCTGGATTCTGATGCAAGGCTTGTCTATCTCAAAACTCAGTCTGTCCCTTATATGATGAGGGAGAAGATTGAGATTGAGCTTGACAAACTCCAACATGAATGAGTGGCCAGCCCTATTGTTCCTGTATTGAAGAGTAATGGCACTGTCAGGATTTGCGCAGACTACAAGGTTACTATTAACTGATTCTCGAAACAGGTTCAGTACCCATTACCGAAGGCTGATGACCTATTCACCATGCTAGCTGGTAGAAAGTCATTCACTAAGGTAGATCTGATGTCACCTACCTGACAGGAGCTCGTTGATAATTCGACGAAACTGACCTGCATCAACACCCATAAAGGACTGCTTGTCTACAACAGAGTGTCTTTTCGGAATTCGTTTGGCTGCAACCATATTCCAGAGGAATATGGAGAGTCTACTGAAGTCCGTTCTAGAACTGTCGTGTTTCAAGATGACATTCTGGTCACAGGTCGTGACACTGCTGAACATCTGAACGATCTTGAGGAAGTTCTACATCGTCTAGACAAAGTGGGACTCAGGCTGAAATGTTCGAAGTGTGCCTTCATGGCACCTGAAGTTGAATTCCTTGGTAGGAAGATTTATGCTAATGGAATCCGGCCGACTGATTCAAAAACCAAGGCCATCAAAAATGCACCCAAGACTCAGAATGTGACTGAGCTGCGTTCGTTCCTTGGGCTACTCAACTACTTTGGTAATTTCTTACCCAGATTGAGCACTTTATTATAGCCACTGCATTTGCTACTCAGAAAAGGTAACAATTGGGTCTGGGGTATGTCTCAAGATGGAGCCTTTGAGAAAGCTAAGAGTCTGCTCTGTTCAAACAAGTTACTTGTTCATTATGATCCGTGTAAACGTCATGTATTAACCTGTGATGCTTCATCATATGGTGCTGGCTTTATACTCCAACAAGCCAATGTGTCGGGTAAGCTACAACCTGTTGTGTATGCTTCGAGAAGTTTATCAAAAGCGGAAAGAGCTTACAGCATGGTAGACAAAGAAGCTTTGGCCTGTGTATATGGTGTAATAAAGATGCATCAGTACCAGTTTGGTGTATGTTTTGAACTCGAAATGGAGCACAAGCTACTCACTTCATTGTTTTCTGAAAACAAAGTATTAATACCAAAGCATCGTCCCATATTCAGAGGTAGGCATTGAGATTGTTGGCTATAATTACATTATTCGTCATAGACCCGGCACTGAGAATTGCGCTGATGCACCGAGTCATTTGCCTTTGCCTACACCTGATGTGAAAACGCCTCAACCCGCAGATCTAATGTTGGTAAAGGATACTTTTGAGAGTGAAGGAACTCCTGTCACTGCTCAACAAGTTAGGATCTGGACCAGCCATGACCCCATTTTATCGGTTGTGAAACGTTGTGTCCTCAGTGATGAATGGTCTGCCATATCTATGGAGATGTGTGAAGAGACCAAACCTTACACCCGTCGCAAAGATGAGCTGTTCATTCAGTCAGATTGTTTACTGTGAGGTAATCGTGTCATCATGCCTGAGAAAGGTAGAGAAAGATTTGTATGTGAGCTACATAGCACTCATCGCGTATTGTTATGATGAAAGCCATTGCTAGGTCTCATGTATGGTGGCCTGGAATTGACTTTGATCTGGAATCATGTGTGCATCAGTGCAATACTTGCATGCAGCTAAGTAAAGTACCAACGGAATCTCCATTGAGTCTTTGGTCGTGGCCATCTAAACCATGGTCGAGGATCCACATTGATTTTGTGGGTCCATTCCTTGGAAAGATGTTTTTTGTTGTGATGAATGCTTATTCAAAGTGGATAATGTGTATCTGTAAAGCATTCACTCCCATGTTCCGCCATCAGGGAGCGCATCCCCTGAAGTCCCAAGGGATCCCAGCATCCCTTGGGAGCACTGTATATAAGCTGGCCCCTAAGGCCTGTTCCTCATTCTGGGATGTTTTAATAAAGACTGAGACCACTGTTACCTTAACCTCCCTGTGTGCAGTCTCATCTGTGTTAGGAACACAATAACTGGCGACAAGTATACGAATCCAACGCAAAGATGCAGCAAACTGTGGGCATCCTGGAGAAGTTCTCGGAGAGTGAGGACTGGGAAGCCTATGTCGAACGGCTAGACCAGTACTTTGTAGCCAACGAGCTGGACGGAGAAGGAAGCGCTGCAAAAAGGAGAGCGGTCCTCCTCACTGTCTGCGGGGCACCGACCTACAGCCTCATGAAGAATCTTATGGCTCCGGTGAAACCCACAGATAAGTTTTATGAGGAGCTGTGTACACTGGTTCGGGAGCATCTTAACCTGAGGGAGAGCGTGCTGATGGCGAGGTATCAGTTCTACACATGCCAGCGATCTGAAGATCAGGAAGTGGCGAGCTACGTCGCCGAGCTAAGGTGACTTGCAGGACAATGTGAGTTTGATGGCTACCTGGAGCAAATTCTCAGAGACTTTTTTGTACTGGGCATTGACCACGAGACCATCCTATGAAAACTTTTGACTGTAGAGACACCGACCCTCAGTAAGGCCATTGCGATAGCACAGGCGTTTATGTCCACCAGTGATAACACCAAACAAATCACTCAGCACACAAGTGCTAGCAATGTTCATAAATTAACTGGAACTGTGTTTGCGAGCAGAAATTTACAGGGTAGAAACCACGAGTCTGCAACTGCCAGCAGGCCTCAGGTGACCCAGATGACTCAGAGTCCGGAAGAAAGGATGAATGCAAGGCAATTCACACCTTGTTGGCGTTGCGGAGGCTTCCATTCAGCCTATTCATGCCGCTTCAAAGGGTATGTTTGCAAGACGTGTGGAACAATGGAGCACCTCCAATGAGCTTGCAGACGAGCTGCAAGCTCTGCAAAACCTGCTAACCACCACATTGCAGAGGAAGATTGGTCCATGGTGGAGCAAAGCAATTTCGAGCCTCAGAGAGAGGAGGCAGACGCTGAAGTACACGGGGTGCACACATTTTTGACGAAATGTCCACCTATAAAGCTAAATGTAAAATTGAATGGCTTACCCATAGCCATAGAATGGGACAGTGGCGCTAGCCAATCCATCATAAGTAAAAAAATGTTTGAGAGACTGTGGTGCAACAAGATACTCAGACCAGCCCTGAGCCCCATCTACACGAAACTGAGAACGTACACCAAAGATCTTATCACTGTCCTGAACAGCGCCATGGTCAAGGTCACCTACGAGGGCACGGTGCATGAACTGCCACTCTGGATTGTCCCGGGCGATGGCCCCACACTGCTTGGAAGGAGCTGGCTGGGCAAAATCCGCTGGAACTGGGATGACATCCGAGCGCTATCACATGTCGATGAGGCCTCATGTACCCAGGTTCTTAACAAATTTCCTTCCCTTTTTGAGCCAGGCATTGGAAACTTTTCCAGGGTGAAGGTGTGGATCCACTTGGCCCCAGAGGCACGACCCATTCACCACAAGGTGCGAGCGGTACCTCACATGATGAGGGAGAGAGTGGAAATCGAGCTGGACAGGCTGCAACACGAGGGCATCATCTCCCCAGTGGGGAGTGGGCCAGCCCGATTGTTCCAGTACTCAAAAGTGATGGCACGGTCAGGACTTGCGGCGATTATAATCGTTTCTCGCTACAGGACCAATACCCAGTACCTAAGACAGGCGACCTATTTGCGACTCTGGCAGGAGGCAAGACGTTCACCAAGCTCGACCTGACTTCGGCCTACATGACGCAGGAGCTGGAGGAGTCTTCGAAGGGCTTCACCTGCATCAACATGCACAAGGGACTGTTCATCTACAACAGATGCCCGTTTGGAATTCGGTCGACTGCAGCGATCTTCCAGAGAAACATGGTGAGCCTACTCAAGTCGGTACCACGCATGGTGGTTTTTCAGGACGACTTATTGGTCACGGGTCGGGACACCGTCGAGCACCTACAAAACCTGCAGGAGGTTCTCCAGCGACTGGATCACGTAGGGCTGTGGCTGAAGAGGTCGAAATGCATCTTCATGGAGTTTTTGGGGAGCAAGATCGCGGCGGACGGCATTCGGCCCACAGACGCCAAGACAGAGGCTATCAGGAATGCGCCCAGGCCCACAGAACATCACGGAGCTGCGGTCGTTCCTGGGACTCCTCAACTATTTTGATAACTTACTACTGGGGTTAAGCACCCTCTTAGAGCCCCTAAATGTGTTATTGCGTAAAGGTGAGAACTGGGTATGGGGAAAAAACAATTGCTTTTGAGAAAGCCAGAAACATTTTATGCTCCAACAAGCTGCTTGTATTGTATAACCCGTGTAAAAGACTTGTGCTAGCATGTGATGCGTCGTCGTACGGAGTCGGGTGTGTATTACAACAAGCTATTGTTGCGGGGAAGTTGCAACCTGTCGCCTATGCCTCCTTGTCTAAGGCTGAGAGGGCCTACAGCATGATTGAGAAAGAGGCATTAGCGTGTGTATTCGGGGTAAAGAAAATGCATCAGTACCTGTTTGGCCTCAAATTTGAGCTGGAAACTGATCACAAGCCCCTCATATCCCTGTTCGCTGAAAACAAGGGGATAAATACTAATGCCTCAGCCCGCATACAAAGGTGGACACTCGCGCTATCAGCGTATAACTATACCATCCACCACAGGCCAGGCACCGAGGACTGTGCGGATGCTCTCAGTCGGCTACTATTGCCCACCACGGAGGTCAAAATGGCGCAGCCTGCAAACTTGTTGATGGTGGCGCAGCCCGCAGACTTGTTGATGGTCATGGAAGCATTTGAAAATGATAAATCACGTGTCATGGCTCACCAGATTAGGACTTGGACCAGCCACGATCCTCTGCTGTCCCTAGTAAAAAAACTGTGAACTGGAGCTGGGCCAGCATCTCCGTTGAAATGCAAGAGCTAATCAAGCCGTTCCAGCGGCGAAAGGATGAGCTGTCCATTCAGGCAGGCTGCCTGTTGTGGGGTAACCAGGTAGTGCTACCCAAAAAGGGCAGGGAGACGTTCATCTCGGATCTCCACAGCACACACTCGGGTATAGTAATGATGAAAGCGATAGCCAGATCCCACGTGTGGTGGCCTGGTATTGCCTCTGACTTAGAGTCCTGTGTGCGGCAATGCACGTGTGTGCTCACTTGAGCAATGCACCCAGAGAGTTACCACTAAGTTTGTGGTCCTGGCCCTCCAGAGCATGGCCGAGGATCCATGTCGACTATGCGGGCCCGTTTCTTGGTAAAATGTTCCTGGTGGTGGTAGATGCTTTTTCAAAATGGATTGAATGTGAAATAATGTCGGGAAGCACCGCCACCACCACCATTGAAAGCCTGAGGGCCATGTTTGCCACCCACGGCCTGCCTGACATACTGGTCAGAGACAACAGGCCATGTTTCACCAGTGCCAAATTTAAAGAATTCATGACCCACAATGGGATCAAACATGTCACCTCGGCCCTATTTAAACCAGCCTCCAATGGGCAGGCAGAGCGGGCAGTATAAACAATCAACCATGGCCTCAAATGAGTCACAGAAGGCTCACTCCAAACCCGCCTGTCCCGAGTACTGCTCAGCTACCGCACGAGACCCCACTCGCTCACCGGGGTGCCCCCGGCTGAGCTGCTCATGAAAAGGACACTTAAAACCAGACTTTCGCTGGTTCACCCCAACCTTCATGGTCAGGTAGAGAGCAGGCGGCAGCAACAAAATGTAAATGATGGTCGCGCCACTGTGTTACGGGAAATTGATCTGAATGACCCTGTGTATGTGCTAAACTATGGACATGGTCCCAAGTGGATCACGGGCACGGTAATAGCTAAAGAAGAGAGTAGGGTGGTTGTAGTCAAACTAGACAATGGACAAATTTGCAGAAAGCACCTGGACCAAATGAGGCTACGGTTCACAGACTGCCCTGAACAACCCACAGCAGACACCACCTTTTTCGAGCCCACAACACACACCCAAAGGATCAACGACACCACCCTGGTCCAGGAAATTGAACCCATCACGCCCAACAGCCCAGCAAGGTCAGGCTCACCCAGCAACCCTGCAGGGCCAACAACATGCCAGCCCAACGAGGGCACAGCCAACACACCAGAACAGACATTTGTACCGAGGCGGCCCACCAGGGAAAGAAAGACTCCCGACCGCCTCACCTTGTAAATAGTTTTCACTTTGACTTTGGAGAGGAGTGATGTTGTGTATCTGTAAAGCATGCACTCCCATGTTCCGCCACCAGGGAGCGCATCCCCTGAAGTCCCAAGGGATCCCAGCATCCCTTGGGAGCATTTTATATAAGCCGGCCCCTAAGGCCTGTTCCTCTTTCTGGAGTGTCTTAATAAAGACTGTTACTTTAACCTTCCTGTGTGCAGTCTCATCTGTGTTAGGAACACAATAGATAGAGTGTATTATTATGTCATCCAGTACACCTACAGCCACCATTGAGAGCCTTCATGTCATGTTTGCTACTCATGGTTTACCTGACATTGTTGTGAGCGACAACGGATCTTGTTTCACAAGTCTTGAGTTTCAGGAGTTCATGAAACTCAATGGCATCAGACATGTGAGGTCAGCTCCATTCAAACCTGCTTCTAATGGTCAAGCAGAGCGTGCTGTTCAAGCTATAAAACAAAGTATGAAATGTGTAACTCAGGGTTCACTTCAAACTCGTTTGTCATGTCTATTGCTCAGTTATCGGACAAGACCTCATACTGTTACTGGTGTTTCCCCTGCTGAACTATTGATGAAGAGAAGTCTCAAGACCAAGCTTTCACTTGCTCATCCTAATTTGAATGATCATGTTGAAAACAGACATCAAAGTCAGCAATTGTATCATGATCGTGCTGCTGTCTCACGAGATATCTCTATCAATGATCCAATGTTTGTACTGAACTATGGTCGACGTCTAAACTGGATCGCTGGTACTGTTACAGCTAAGGAGGGTAACAGAGTGTTCATTGTCGTGCTCAAGGATGGCCAAACATTCAGAAAACATGTTGACCAGGTAAAACTGTGGCACACAGATAAACTGGAACCGTTTGAGGAAGATCCAGAGGCCTCTGTTGTCATTCCTGAACCAGGACCTTCAGTCTCTGATATTATTACCACTCCCATCAGAACTGTCACTCAGCCTCCAGTCACAACTGATTTAGAACGTTCACTTAGAACTAATGTTGAACTGAGACGATCAACTGGTGAGCGGAAAGCCCCAGATCGTCTTGTATTGTAAAGTGGCTGATATTAAGATCTTGAAAGGGAGATGTTGTAACATATTTATGCTTGGGGTCACCTGACACCAGAGGGCGGCACTGTCAGATGTCATGCAGGTAATACAGGAAGTCAACTCTTGTACTTATCCGAAGTGGGAATAAAAGAGATCAGGTACACACCCGAGGCAGCTTATAATAACAGGACTCTTGCGTTATTACAGTAATGTATGCCCACAGGTTTGTAGAGCTGTTTCGATTGGTCAAGGGGGTCGTTCAGCCCGACTGCCTGTCTCTCTTCTGTGGCTACGCTCACGCCAGCATGTCCCTGGAGATGGAGCACACAGTATCCACCGGTACGCTCATGGCCTTCCGCAAGAGGTGGGCACCGTAGGGACTAGAGTGCATCATCACCTCCGGCAAGTTTTATTTGGAAATTTGTGGGTTCAAGTGCCCTTGCTAAAATGGGACACTTGATTTAAAGTTCTAATTAAAATAGTTGTAGAGCTGCTGAGGTAGAAATTGCCCCCCGCTCAAAACGGGGTGCTCACACTGCGGTTCGATGGTTTTTAACCACAACTATATTTCAGTACGCCTCTTGAGCGACATTCGGCACTTTGTGTTGTTTTCTCTGCGATCCGGAACTCAATCATAATGGGGGTGGTAGCAACGCCTGAGGGACGGAAGTTGGGGGCGGTGCGGAGTGACCGCCGCGATGACATCATCACGCTGCCGCGTCACCACGGCTCTCCCCTTCACTTAAAGGGGAGAGCCTCTGCGATTATAAAACTTCAGCCCACTGGGCCACCAGGGAGGGTTTCGGCCAGGCCTGTGGCCTGGCACCCAACCAGGCTGCCTGCTGGCAGCCTAGCCGAACCCGGCCGCGTAATTGTCAGGCTATCGGCCGACAAAACCAAAACATGGCGGCAGCGGCAGTGAGCCTTCCCCTTTAAGGGAAGCTGCACCGCCATTGCAGAAGGCCACAGCCTCACTGGACCACCGGGAATAAGGTTGTTTTGGCACCACATGACAGGCCGAAGGTTTTCTGAGGGGAATGTCGCCATCAGCGGGTTTGATCGGCGGTGTGCATGGTGATGCACTTACCATGGATTGGCATCAGCGGAGCAGTGCGGTGGGGGGGGGCGTCGGGGCACCGCCGAGAAAACTCGGGAGGGCAGTTGGGCTAGCAGTGGCCATTCTACCAAAGGTCGGCGGCCACTCCACTCCACAGCGTGACTGCCAATTTGCGGTGGCAATAGGCCTTAAGGAAAGGGGCAATTTCAGCCTCGTTGCATTGTGAATGGCTTAGCCAGTCACATGATGTTCACAAGATTCAATAAAACCCCAGTCAGTTGGGTCTAGGTCATCCACAATGGGGTATGCAGTTGTGAGCCTGGTGGATAAACTGGTAATAAGTAGTTTGATTGTTAAACCTTTGTTAATCAACCAATTAGTTCTTAATAGAAATGTGTTGCAATGAATTCGTAAGCAAAGAACCCATGAAGCAAATCCATTACAGAGATAGTTATTGTGCTCCTTTCTGGGGTGTAGCCTGAAGTGTTTCCACGTGGAGGGCTGCATCCCAAGCACATTCATAACTACAGGGTAGTTGCAAAAGAACACCAATGAGAGTAAGGGAGTGAGACCATCAGTTAAGGCTAGGGTTAAGTTTAAACTCTGCAGGGATCATTTATCAATTGCCGATTCAAGTCTGAAATATTTTACAACAATATGGAAAAAAGTATCTTCAGATCACAGGAGCTAGGTTCTTATTAGAAGTGATTAGTCAGTTCGAACGGAGAAAAGTTTAGCTCTGAAAAATTTGACTGTGGGCGTGCGTGTGGGCAGATCAGTTCGTTTTAACATAACTCTGAGAAAGCAGATGGTAGAAAAACATGAAATGTTGTATACCCGTGGAGAGCAAGTTGTTGGAAGTTGAATGAAGTTTTTCTGCAATGAGACTTGTTTTCCGTTTAAGATTGTCCTTGTACAAGACCTTGGTCAGACTTCAGTTAGAATACTTTGCCTAGTTTTGGTCTCCTCACGTGGTGGGCGAAATAGAGGCTTTGGAAAGGGTGCAGAGGAGGGCAACTAGATTAATTCACAGTTTGAAGCATCCCAGTCATCAAGATAGGCTAAAAGAGCTGGGATGCTACTCTTTAGAGAAGCGTAGACTTTGGGGTGATCTAATCAAGATCTATAAGATGATGAAGTGAATAGATTGTGTTGGAGTTGACAGCTTGTTCCAATTAAATAGGTTAGGGAGGAACCGGGATCACAATTTTAAGTTGTATAAGGCCAGCTCTATGTTAGATGTCAGGAGGTGGTTCTTTTCCCGGTGAATAGTGGACCTCAGGAACAAGCTGCTATCTCGTGGGACAGATGCTAATTCGTTGAATTTCTTCAAGCGAGAGCTGTACCTGTTTCTGACTGGGGTGGAGATCACCTCTCACAGAAGGTCAATATTGCAGGCAGTTCAGTGCCAGACTCCTGGACTAGTTTCCATAACCTAGATGGGTTGGAGAGGTACACTGAGCTAGCCTTACTGTAGCCCTGTAGGTTGCGGCACTTGAAGTGCATATCCAAGTACTTTTTAAATGTGATGAGAGTTTCTGCCTCTACCAGCCTTTCAGGCAGTGTGTTCCAGACCCCCACCACCCTCTGGGTGAAAAAAGTTCTCCTCAACTTCCCTCTAATTCCATCTACCAATGACTTTAAATCTATGTCCCCCTGGTTATTGACCTCTCTGCTAAGGGAAATAGGTCCTTCCTATCAATTCTATCTAGTTCCCAATCAAAAAGGCTGATGGAATAATGTCCTTTATCTCAAGTGGGTTGGAATATAAAAGTGAAGAAACTATCCCTCTGTTGAGCTGGAATTAATTCCAGCTGGAGCCGCGATCACCTCTTACAAAACATACGTGATGCATCTATTGGGCGAGAGTGATCTCCTGGATTAGTTTCAATCAACTAATGGGATCGGAGAGGAATTTCCCAGATCTCTTCTGCCCAAATTGTCCTGTGTTTTTAAATCCGGTTTTTTGCCTCTCCTTGATGGTCACATGGATTTGGTGGGGTGGAGGCAAGTATTTGGCAAGTACAAAACAACGTGTTCAGTTACTCTTGCATTATCAAAAGTTGGAAATAGAAGCAAGAAATGCAAAAAAAAATGCAGAGGTATTCTGTATATAAAAAATATTGTTAGCATTCTACAAAAATGGTGCAGTGGTTATTTAATATACAGATAATTATTTTTATAGTTATTTTAAAGTATCACCATTTTGTGGGACAGGCGGAATGGACCAGAGGGTCTTTTCCTCTCTGTCATCGTTCGTACATTTGTAAGATTAAATATGGAAACCTGGCTTCTTCTATTTAAAAAAAAAAAGAAAGAAAGACTTGCACATCTATAGCACCTTTCACAGCCACCTCAACGTGCTTTACAGCCAATGAAGTACTTTTGGAGTGTCATCACTATTGTAATGTAGTAGCCAATTTACACACAGCAAGCTTCCACAAACAGCAATGTGATAATGATCAAATAATCTGTTTTTGTTATGTTGATTGAGGGATAAATATTGGCCAGAACACCAGGGATAACTCGCCTGCTCTTCTTTGAAATAATGCCATGGGATCTTTTACATCCACCTGGGAGAGCAGAGTTTTAATTTTAACGTCTCATCTGAAAGACAGCACCTCCGACAGCGCAGCACATCCTCAGCACTGCACTAGAATGTCAGTCTAGATTTTTTTGCACTCAGGTTTTTCATGTGGGACTTGAACCCACAACCTTTTGACTCAGAGGTAAGTGTGCTACCCACTGAGCCATGGCTGACACTGAAGAAACATGAGCCATTTAAAAATCTCAAGGCTTTAGTCTCCGACTGTTCACGCTGCTGCAGCTACTCTTCTTGCTACCGTTTGCACTGTACTGATCCTGTTATTGCCGCTGTCATTGCCTCCATTTCCATTAGCATTGATGCTGCTGCTGTTGTTGTTCATGCCCTATTGCAGCTGAACGACTGAACATCACCCCAAGAGAAATAAAATATTCCAGCTGCACCATTCCCTGCCACATGCATTGAGCACAAAGATAGATCATTAATTTTAATTCATCTATATTCTTGTTGGACCGGCCATACATTCTCTAATTAACTGAGTTGACGTACATTACATTCTCTTTGATCTACAGCATGGGTGCTTTCTTTCCAGCCCCGCAGCTATCTAACCAGAATTGTAGGGACAGTTGTGAAGTAAACCTAAAGAAGAGACATCACCGACAGGATTCACTACAGTTAATACGGTCTCGAAGCACCAGTCTATTTAACTGGACTAATTGTTTGGAGAGGGATTAGATGTATAAACAAACCAGCCTAACAAAGGGACATCTTGGATTACTCTAGTGACAGACTGTATTTGCCTTAGAATTGTGATTAACATTCCCACAGGTGCCTCTGTGTGGTTTGTATGTGTTTACCTGATCCTAGGACAGTCTACAATGGCAAATAAGCCCCAAACACCCATCTAATTTAACTACTTCCTCCAATTCTGGCCTCATGCGCATCCCTTATTTTCATTACTCCACCACTGGGGTCTGTGACTTCAGTTGCCTGAGCCCCAAGCTCTGGAAATCCCTCCCTAAGCCTCTCCGCCTCTCTACCTCTCTCTTCTCCTTTATGACGCTCCTTAAAACCTACCTCTTTCCTGTCTGAATATCTTCTCATATGGCTGGGTCTCAACATTTTTTCATTGCGCTCCTGTGAAGCTCCTTGGGACGCTTTACAAAGAAAAAGGCTCCATATAAATGCAAGTTTTTGTTGTTGTAGTTGAATCAATTCTAAGGTCAAAATCCACAGTTCCATTCATTATATTTGACCAAGTAGTATGCAGGAGGTAGTTTCCTGATTGTGTAAAGTTGTGAGGGGAATTGAGCTCTGTAGTTATTAAATGAGGCTTGTTCCCAATGATGGGTGAGGGATGCAGCATCCACTTTGAAGCCTTGGAGGGATGTGAAATTTTAAATGTTACTAAAAAGTGTTTTCATGCTTGACATTGCTTGCAACTTAAATGTACCTAGCTCTAGGTTTCTTCAATGCCTCACTGGGTAAAGATATTAGTGTAGGATTGAGCCAAACAGACAGAGAAGGTCTCTGATTTAATCCGTGGTCAGTACTGAGTTAGTTGTTTTCAGCTGGAATAAGGTTGGGGCCTACAAGAGGTATGACCGCATCTGGGGCTGGGGAGAGTAAAAAGCAGCTATGATTTCTACTCGATTGTTCTCTAGTGACTTGTGCTGAACAGCGTGTGCATGTTGGTGTATGCACATCTCAGGGCTGAAATTGCCCCTCTCCTTAAGGCCTGTTACCACCACAAATTGGCGGCCATGTTACGGAGTGGATTGGCCGCCGACTGTTCGTGGAGTGGCCTGCTGATAGCCCAATTGTCCTCCCGAATTTTCTCGGCAGTGCACAGATCCCCACCTTTACCGCTCCGCTGTTGCCGATCCGTGGTAAGTGCGTCATCACCGTGCACACAGCCGATCTACCCCCTCGATGGCGGCATTCCCCTCGGAAAATCTTCGGCCCACCCGGCGGTGCCAAAACAAGTTTTGTCCCGGTGGTCCAGTGAGGCTGTGGCCTTCTGCAATGACGGTGCGGCTTCCCTTAAAGGGGAGGGCGCACTGCCGCTACCGCCATGTTTTTGTTTTGTCGGCCAACTGCCATGTTTGGCCCGACAATTATGCCCCCGGGTTCGACTGGGCCACCAGCAGGCAGCCTGGCACTCCCCTCTTGGCTGACAGGCCGCTGGCCTGGCCGAAACCCTCCCTGGTGGCCTAGTGGGCCAAAGTTTTATCATCGCGGAGGCTCTCCCGTTTAAGTGAAGGAGAGAGCCATGGTGACGCGGTGCCATGATGACATCATCGCGGCGCTCGCTCCACACCGCCCCAAACTTCCGCCCCTCAGGCGTTGTCACCGCCCCCATTAAGAGCGACTTCCAGAGCCAAGGAAAAAATACAACAGAGCTGAATGTCGCTCAAGAGGCGATCTGAACCGCAGCTGCTGTAAAAACCATCGGTTGGGGGCCAATTTCTACCCTCTAGTTTCTATTTACACATGTCCTTCAACAAGAAGGAACCAAGTAAATGTTCTTCCTGGAGAGATTCCTGCATCCAAAACTAACATCTGAGCCCTGGGAGAGCATCATGAGCAACATCTGGTCGAAATTCTGTAGGATGTCTCCCAGTCTCCTCTCATCATTTTGACAGAAGCTCCTGCTTGTGCCATTATCCTCAGTGTTTCCATCGCGGTGTCAGCCATGGTTCATGCCTCCAAGCCAGAAAGTTGTGGATTCAAGTCCCACTCCAGAGATGTGAGCAAACAAATCTAGACTGACACTCCAGCACCGAGGGTGTGCTGCAATATCGGTGGTGCCGTCTTTTGGATGAGACGATAAACCGAGGCCCTGTCTGCCCTATCAGGTGGATGTGACCGATCCCATGACACTATTCGTAGTCTTAAAAATGTTATTATCTTACTTTGTGGTTTCCTCACTTGTGTTTGTTTAACTACTGTTGCCCAATGCTTACTCAAAGTAGAAACGGGGCAGATTTATGTGCAAAGTACAAATGACTCCTACCTGGGGCATTCGATAAGTAAATGAGGGAGAAAGGAATGGAAGGATATGCAGAGAACGTTAGATGAAGTAGGGTGGGAGGAGGCTCATGTGCAGCATAAACACCAGCACGGACCAGTTGGGCCGGATGGTCTGTTTCTGTGCTGTAAATTCCATGTCATTCTGTGCAACACAATTAATTCATGACATTTGGACTTGATTTGATAGCTAAATTTATGGCCAGTGAATTTAGTGCTGTATTATAAACAAAAAGGCTTTCACTGTCACAATCCAGATTTACAGTGAATTTGCCACACTAAGACCAATCAACAAGAAACCTGAGACCTGACTAAGTATAAAAATAGCAGAGTTTGCAAGCTAATAGGGAGAGAAATATTTTGCTTAGTTCATCTCTATTGTCCCTTCAAGATACACTTGTAGTTTTTAACCATAGGACACTCACTGGCCAGTTATCCTTCACATTTTATATCGAGACAGAGTTATAGGATCATAGAATCATAGAAATTTACAGCAAGGAGAAGGCCATTTCAGGCCATCGTGTCCGCGCCGGCTGACCAAGAGCTCCAGCCTAATCCTACTTTCCAGCGCTAGGTCCGTAGCCCTGTAGGCACTTCAAGCGCACATCCAAGTATTTTTTAAATGTGGTGAGGGTTTCTGCCTCAACCACCCTTTCAGACAGTGAGTTCCAGGCCCCTACCACTCTCTGGGTGAAGAAATTTCCCTTCATATCTTCTCTAAACCCCCCCCAATTACTTTAAAACTATGCCCCCTGGTTGTTGACCCCCTCTATCAAGGGAGACAGGTCCTTCCTATCCACTCTATCCAGGCCCCTCATAATGTTATACACCGCAAGTGATGATGGTTGAAGGACAAATATTGGCCAGGAGAACTCCCCTGCTCTTATCGAGAAAGAATTGAATGTGCTGTTGGCACTTAATTAACATTAAAATGTGGCCATTTTGACATCAATTGTGTCCGATATTTCAGGTGCAAAGTCATTCAAACTTACTTTGCCAAACGGAGAAGGAACAGGCTTGAGGGGCTGAATGGCCTTCTCTTGTTCCTATGTTCTTATGTGTGAAAGCACCTTGAGTAGGGAGTCTCGCACTACTTTATTGTTGCTGTTGGACTGCAACAAGTGAACAGCAATGTGTAAAACACTCATAGATGGTCCATTTGTCAACATGAAAGACTTGCACGTATATAGTGCCTTTCACAACTTCAGGACGTCCCCAAAGCGCTTTACAGCCAATTAAGTGCTTTACAAGTGTAGTCACTGTTGTAAAGTGGGAAATCTGGCAGCCAAGTTGTGCACAACAAGCTCCCACAAACAGCAATGAGATAATGACCAGATAATCTGTTTTAGCAATGATGTTTGAAGGATAAATATTGGCCAGGAGAACTCCCCTGCTCTTCCTCGAGAAAGAACTGCATGTGCTGTCGGCATTTCATTAACATTAAAATGCGGCCAGCATTCAGATGCTGGTAAGCGGAACTTGGTATTCCCTTCCCTTTGAGCAATGTGGGGCCAGCATTGTGTTAAATCTTAGGCTTTGTGGCCCTATGTCACTCTAAACAAGTATGGTCTCAAACTGGTACTCATAATGCAACAGTGCCATTCGGGAATGATTCTGTAAATTTCCAAACCTGAATTAATGGAACAGATGGAAGCATCCCTCTGCCATATCAGAAACCTGTTACATTTTATATTTAGTAAACTTTTTGCTTGGCTTATTTATATGATCAGCAGCTGTACAATTTGGCGTGTGAATGTGTGTGGGTTGACCAATTTTTGTTAGCATAGCATTGGGAACCAGATGGCCCCCCCCAAATTTTAAAATGAGAAGCTGGGACGTTGATGATCTCAATTTTGTGCCATTGGATTCTAAAAGTAAAGAAAGGCTTTCATTTTTATAGCGCCTTTCACGACCACTGGAGGCCCCAAAGCACTTTACAGCCAATAAAATACTTTTGGTGTGTGGTCACTGTTGTAATGTGGGAAATGTGGCAGCCAATGTGCGCACAGCAAGCTCCCACAAGCAGCAATGTGATAATGACCAGATAATCTGTTTTTTTTGAGGGATAAATATTGGCCAGGACACCGGGGAGAACTCCCTTGCTCTTCTTCAAAATAATGCCATGGGCTCTTTTACATCCACTTGAGAGAGCAGACGGAGGGAGCCTTGGTTTAACGTCTCATCTGAAAGACGGCATCTCCGACAGTGCAGCACTCCCTCAGAGAAACAGGGCTAATGAGCTGAGTTAAGCAGTACACAAGTGAGGTTCTATAAATGTCCATCCTAAACTTTTTCGCGTTCTCTGAAGTTGGTTTGCGCGCAATATTGGGGAAGGGAAGACTGAGAAGAAAATCCTCATCAAATGCGACAAATCTCAGTTACGCCACTATCAGGTGACTTTGGGCTGTGTTGCATGATGCGGCTAAATCCCGGAAACTCACGCAAGCTTGTCTTTTGCATGGGGGCGGAGCTATACAAACGAGTGCCAGAGGGTTTCGGCAGACATATCTCGGAAGCGGCACAAACGATGGAGGAAATTCCCATGCAGCGATGTTTCAGAGTAAAGCATAATTGTCCTCGGAGGGGGCGGGGGGAGGGAGGGGGGAAACAGCGCAACTCCACTCTTTTATGCCAAAGTTACACTGAAACCTTCCAGGAAATTCTGGGCCCATATACTTTCCATCCCAAAGACTGCTTACTTCCACCTCCACAATATTGTCTGTCTCCGTCTCTGAAATTTCTCAGAATTTCTGCCCCCCCGGCTCCCCCATCCAAATTAGCCTTGGTTTTTATCTGTTTTTTTGGCTCTCCCAGGACATCACATGGTTTTGGGTGGGGAGGAAAGTGTATATATTGTGATACACAAAGGTATCGCAATCGTGGGCGACAGGCTGGATGGACCAGAAGGTCTTTACCTGTCCGTCATTTTTCGCATGTTCATATATCAATGTTTTTGTCACCTCCAGACTCCAATGCTCTCCTTGCTTGCAACCCATCCTCCTCCATCCGCCCTTCATAATCTCCAACTTATCCAAAATTCTATTGCAGGCGCCTTCACAAAATCCTGCTTGCCTGTAGAAAGAAAGAAAGACTTGCATTTATATAGTGCCTTTCACGACCACCAGATGTCTCAAAGTGCTTTACAGCCAATGGAATACTTCTGAAGTGCAGTCCCTGCTGTAATGGAGGAAACGCAACAGCCAATTTGTGCACAGCAAGCTCCCACACACAGAAAAACATAACGCTATCTGATGCACAAAGGTTCTTTACTCCTGTCAAGAGATGGCGTTTTACTGTTTGTATTAAAGGCACTATATTTAAGGCGGGAGAGAGGTGCCAGGTTGCGGGGTTTGGGGAGAGAGCTTCACAAGACAGGGGTGTAATGAAACCTTATGACCACAGTACCCACTGATCGGCATGGTTCCTTGTTCTACAACACTTCAACTTTAAAATCTTTATCCTCATCTTTAAATCCTTCCGTGGCCTCACTCTCTGCACCCTTCTCCAGTGCCATACATCATCCCGTGCAGGTTCAGCAAGTAATCAGGAAGGCAAATAGAATGTTGGAGTATAAAAGTAGGAAAGTCCTGCTACAACTGTACAGGACGTTAGTGAGTGGAGTGCTGCGTACAGTTTTGGTCTTCTTACTTAAGGAGGGATATTCTTGTGTCGGAGGCAGTTCAGTGAAGGTTCACGAGGTTGATTCCTGAGATGAAGGGATTGTCTTATGAAGAAAGGTTGCGCAGTTTTGGCCATTACTCATTGGAGTTTAGAAGAATGAGAGGTGATCTTATTGAAACATTTAAGATTCTGAGGGGGCTTGACAGGGTAGATGCAGATCCTCGTAGGGGAATCTAGAACTAGGGGGATTCATTTCAGAATAAGGGGTCGCCCATTTAAAATGGAAACGAGGAGGAATTCTTTACCCCAGAGAGCTGTGGAGGCTGGGTCATTGAACATATTTAAGATGGAGATGGACAGATTTTTGAATGATAAGGGAGTCAAGGACTATGGGGAACGGGCAGGGAAATGGAGTTGAGGCCAAGATAAGATTTGCCATGATCTTATTGAATGGTGGAGCAGGCTCGAGGGGCCAAAAGGCCTACTTCTGCTCCTGTTTCTTACTTTCTTATGTTCTTATCCTCTTCTCCTCTGATTCCAATCTTTTGCATAATCCCCTTCCTTTCACACAACAGTTGATGGCAGAGTCTGCAGATGCCTGGAACTTCCTCCTCGTCCCCCCCCGCCCCTGGCCTCTTGACTTCATCTTCTCTTTTAAGAATTTCCTCCAAACCCATCTCCTTGATGCTCACTTTTGGTTGCTCATACTGCCTCCTTTCCTGCTTCAGTATCCATTGTTCCACGCACGTATCTGGGAGGCACTTTAAGAAGCTTTTTATATTAAAGACACTATATAAATGGAATCGGCCCTCCCTATCACTGCAATCGTTTTCAGCATCACAACCCCGTAAGATGTCTGCGCTCCTCAAATTCTGGCCTCTTGAACATCCCTCATTATAACGGCTCAACCATCGATGGCTGTGCCTTCAGCTGTTTGGGCCCTAAGCTCTGGAACTCCTTCCCTAAACCGCTCTGCCTCTCCATCTCTCTGCCTCTCTTTCCTCCTTTTAAGATGCTCCTTAAAACCTACCTCTTTAACCAAGCTTTTGGTCATTTGCCTTAATTTCTTCTTTTGTGGCTTGGTATCAAATTTGTCTATTTTGTCTTGTAACACTGTTGTGAAATGCCTTGGGACGTTTTACTACGTTAAAGGCGCTATATAAATAAACGTTATTATTATTATTCATAAATATGTCAATTGCTGTAATACTGTGGTACCTGCTATCATAGTATATTACACTTGGGCCTAGAAATCTATCTCGGGCAGTGTCGCAAAATGGGCAGCATCAGACTGCAATGCAACTGAATGTCAGGCGTTATAACAGACGGCCGATCCCATCCCACCCATTCTCCACCTTCGCCCGAGACACATTTCTAGGCCTAGGTCACCTTCCAAAACTCGTGAAAATTTATATATAACTCTAATGCCAAGTGAGCATATTTATAATGCACCCTTTTCAAAGGTATTAATTATTCATATATGATTAGCCCATGTAGACTTAGCTCCCTTTGCTAAACCTCAGCGTTTTCCAACTATTTAGCATATTTATTCCTGCTCATTACCGCTTATCTCATGTTAATAATGTAGCACAACCCAACCACGGCTTTCAGACAAAACACTAAACACACTGTGGAAACCTGCAGGAACATTGCTGGGGTTCGCTAATCACTACACAGTGAGTGAAAGCCTTGACAATCACAAATTCATGTTTAAAAAAAAAAACTCTGTTTTTATCCAGACAAAAGATAATCGCTATCTAATGCACAAAGGTTCTTTACTTCTGTCAAGCGATGGCCCTTCAGCTGCCTATCCCTAATATGAATTGTTGAAGAGTTACAGCTCTCACGCATTCACATGAAATAACCATTTAATTGATGCTTTATTTTTAAATAGTTTTAATTACATGATGCCATGATTTACCTCCGTGATGGGGTCCTGATGAGTCATGCCACCACCTACCCAGGCGTGCACATAACATTCATCGGGTGGAGCTGATAGTTCAGCCGTTATAGATTCGGCCCGATTTTCATCCCACGGGCGGGTTCTGCCACGGGCGGGTGATCGCTCTGCCAGGCTAACACCGGTGCAGGAAAGCTGAAAATTCCACATTCTATCCTACGTAAACTTGAGGCCATCCAAAACTCGGCTGCCCATGTCCTAACTCGCACCAAGTCACGATCACCCATCACTCCTGTGCTTTCTGACCTACATTGGCTCCCGGTTAAACAACGCCTCGATGTTCAAAATTCTTATCCTTGTTTTCAAATCACTCCATGGCGTCACCACTCCCTATCTTTGTAATCTCCTTCAGCCCCACAACCCCTCAAGATGTCTGCGCTCCTCAAATTCTGGTCTCTTGAACATCTCTCATCAACCATCAGTGGCTGTGCCTTCAGCTGTTTGGGCCCTAAGCTCTGGAACTCCCTCCCTAAACCTCTGCGCCTCTCCACCTCTCTTTCTTCCTTTAAGACGCTCCTTAAAACCTACCTCTTTAAACAAGCTTTTGATCATCTACTGTAATTTTTTCTTTTGTGGCTCGATGTCAAATTTATCTGTTTTGTCTTTTAACACTGCTGTGAAGTGCCTTGGGATGTATGTTAAAGGCGCTATATAAATAAAAGTCATTATTATTATTACTATTAATGTACCCCATGGCATCAATTGTACCAGCAGCACAGTGAACTGATTGCACCGATGCAGTCACTATAACAACTTGCATTCCGATAGCGCTCCTCACATACTGCACCGCATGTGCAGAAAGACAGAGAGAAAGGGTAGATAGAGGGAAGACAAAAATACAGGAAAAGGAGTTAGCCAAACACACAAACTAATAGGAGGATTCAGGAGGCTATCGAAGGCATGGAGGGAGAGGTGTCGGGGTTGTGAGTTTGGGGAGAGAATTCCGCAGGACAGGGGTGTAACAAAGTCGAAAGTTAACCACCAGTGGTGGAGTAGTAGAAGCAGGGCTGAGGAGTAAAATTCTGTCAGAGGGGTGGGAGGCACACATGGAAACATACGGTTAGATGGGATCACTGAGTGAGTGTGGGGTGAGGCCATGGAAGAATTTGAAAGTGAGGACAAGGATCTTAAAATCAATTCAATGGGGCACGGGAGTCAGTGGCAAAGACTAGAAGGATGGCTTTATGTAGAAGGATAAAGCCACACTTTATGTAGACTGCGACGCAGGTGTTTTGGATGAATTGTCATTTCTGGAGGATTCAGGTTGGCTAGGACGGCCTTTGAGAAAAGTGCTAAAAGGTATGCAGTAGGGTTTTGTCAGCAGTGCATTGCAATGTTTCAAGGTCGTTTGACCATTTTTCCACCAAAAGGATTTTGAAAAAAAAATTGCTCATTTTAAGGGCTGTGTTTTAACACAAAGTAGGTTTACAGAGGATTAGAAGTCAGTCAATTTTAACCAATAAGGGAATTAAGGGTTACGGGGAGTGGGCGGGTAAGTGGAGCTGAGTCCACGGCCAGATCAGCCATGATCTTGTTAAATGGCGGAGCAGGCTCGAGGGGCTAGATGGCCTACTCCTGTTCCTAATTCTTATGTTCTTATGTCAGAAACGTATTGGAATAGTTGAGTCTGAAGGAGACAAAAGCATGGACGAGAGTTTCAGCAGTGGATGGGCAGAGGCAAGGGCGGAGGCGGGCGATGCTAAGGAAGTGGAAGTTGGTAATCTTTATGATGGCGAGGCTGTGGGGGTCAGAAACACAGCTCAAAATTCAATAGGACATGGAGAGTGTGAACCTTTCAATCTGAGACAGCGGCCAGGGAAGGGGATGGCATCAGTGACAAGGGTATGGAGTTTGTGTCACCGGCCGAAGATGGTGGTTTTGGTCCACCCATTATCAAGCGAAAGGAAATAATGGTTCCTCCAAGACTGGATATCAGAAAGTCAGTCTGACAATACTGATGCGGTGGGGGACGGGGCAGGGGGATTGAGAATGTTGGTGTAGAGGTAGTCATCAGCATAGATGTAGAAGTTGATTCTATGTCTGCGGATGATGTCACCAAAGAGGGGATGCAGATGAAGATGAGGAAGGGTATAAGGATAGATCCTTAGAGGACTCCAGCGATAACAGTGTGGGGTTGGGAAGAGAAGTCTAGAGATGCTGTAGCTGAGATCAGATAGGTAAGAATAGAGCTAAGTAAGACCAGTCCTACTAAGCTGCACAACGGAAGAAAGACAACAGCACCAATAATTTTTATTTATATAGCGCCTTTAATGTAGTAAAACGTCTCAAGGCGCTTCACAGCTATGTTATAAGACAAAACAATTAAGGCACTGGAAGAGGATGGAGTGGTCGACTGTGTGAAAGGCTGCCAAGTTGAAGACGACAATGAGGAGTAATACAGTGTGGTCAGAGTTACAGAAAATGATATTTGAGACTTTAGTTGGGGCCATTTCAGTGCTGTGCCAAAGGCAGGTATCTGGTTGGAGAGATTCAAGGTTGGAGTTGTATGAAATTGAGGCAAAGATTTGGGATGTGATAAGTTACGTTCAAGGACATTGGAAATGAAAGGGAGATGAGAAATGGGGCAGATGTTTGTGATGAAAAGGGGGTTCTAGGTTATTTAGGAGGGGGGTGTGATGATAATGATTTTTAAAGGGAGGTGGAGAGTACCAGAAGTGAGGGAACCATTTACTTATGTTAGTTAGCAATGTGTGGGGAGTGGGGGGATGGGTCAGGGGCAGGAAAATAAATTGGGTGGTCATCAGTTTAGTGGGAATGGGTCAAGGGCGTAGGAGATGGATCTTATGGGTGAGATCAGCTCAAAGAAGGCACGAGAGGAGATGGAAGGGAAACTGGAGAGAATTGTGGGTGATTTTAACCTCCATATTGATTGGATAAATCAAATTGGTGAGGGTAGCCTTGAAAAACAGTTCATAGAGTGCATAAGGGATGGGTTCCTTGAGCAGTATGTAACGGAACTAACTGGGGGCAGTCTATCTTAGATCTGGTCCTGTGTAACGAGACAAGATTACTAAACAATCTAGTAAAGGATCCCCTCGGAATGAGTGATCATAGCATGGATGAATTTCAAATTCAGATGGAGGGCGAGAAAGTTGGATCTTAAACCAGCGTACTAAGCTTAATAAAGGAGGTAACAAAGGTATGAGAGCAGAGTTGGCTAAAGTGGACTGGGAAAATAGATTAAAGTGTAGGACGGTTGATGAACAGTGGCGTACATTTAAGGAGATAATTCATAACTGTCCTCCTCACTGGAATATATTTTTCTTGAAAGGGTGTAAAAGAAAAGATAGCCATCCGTGGCTAACTAAAGAAATAAAGGATGGTATCCAATTAAAGGCATAGAAAGTGGTCAAAACTAGTGGGAGGACAGAAGATTGGGAAGCTTTTAAAAGCCAGCAAAGAACGACTAAAAAAAATGATTAAGAAAGGGAAGATAAACTATGAAAGTAAACTAGCATGAAATATAAAAACAGATAGCAAGAGTTTCTACAGGTATATAAAAAGGAAAAGAGTGGCTAAAGTAAATGTTGGTCCCTTGGAGGACGAGACCGAGGAATTAGTGATGGGGAACATGGAGATGGCAGAAACTCTGAACAAATATTTTGTATCGGTCTTTACGGTAGAGGACACTAAAATATCCCAACAGTGGATAGTCAAGGGGCTATCTGGGCGGAGGAACTTAACACAATCACAATCACTAAAGAGGTGGTACTCAGTAAGATAATGGGAGTAAAGGCGGATAAATCACCTGAACCTGATGGCTTGCATCATGGGGCTAGATTTTCCACATTTTTTGCATGCTTAACGCCCACTTAACGTCCATTTTACCGCTGAAATGCCCATATATCGCCCATTTAGCCACAAAATGGAAACTCACGGGCATTTTTCGGGAAATTATTGCCAAGCATTTGTTTCCCCATGTGAATAACGCTGAGAAAAAATAATACTGCCTGCCCACTTTTTTTGGGCGGAATCATCTGAATGGGCAAAATCAATGCCCAGAATATCGCCCAGCGTTAGTTTCCACACGGAATTAACACCAAGATTCAATAATACCGACCGGCTATTTTTTTTTGTCATAAAGATCATATTTGCCGAAACTAGCGGCCATGAGATCGCCTAGCGTCACTTTCACCACCTCATAGACATATCGCCCACAATATCGCTCACCCAAAAAAAAGGCCAGAAAAAGCGGAACTAACCAGAACTAATCACAGTGTTATGGATGCCCTGTTCTACATCACATGTCTCATCCTTTAAAAGGCTGCTGTGCGTCAACCTCGGGGGAGTTCATCAGATGTACTCTGGAGGTCATTGGAGTTGATGTGAACATCTGTACAAACATCTTGATCATACTGTGACCGACTGGAATTTAATAGGTGTCTTCGTCGGGACATTCATAGTTTGTGACCAATCGATGGAAAAAAGAGAGCTATTGCAATGGGGCTTGTCCTTTTTCATCCTCTCTTAATGACCAATTACATGCTGCAGGCTCGAGATGGGCGAAGGTACGCTCCACAGCATTATGTGCTCAATGTAAGATGTGCCAGACTGATGAGGAGGATCAGACGTTACACCCACCGCAAGTACAGGGATAAGCGGTCTAACCTCAACTTGCCCGACACCACCTGCCTTCGGAGACTGTGCTTCCACAAAGAGGTTATCACTGAGGTATGCCAGCTCATGAGGGGAGATCTGCAGCCTGCCAGCACCATCAGTACCGCGGCACTGTCGTTCTACGCATCGGGTTCTTTTCAGACCTCAGCTGGCGACATTTGCGGTCTGTCTCAGCATGCCACACATTGCTGCATTAGACAGGAGGGACTTGATCAGCTTCCCTATGACCAGGAAGGCACAGAGTGGGAGGGCTCGAGGATTCTCCAGATTTGCAAACTTCCCCAAGGTGCAGGGAGCAATAGACTGTACGCACATCGCGATGCGGGCAACTTTTCAGGATGCAGAGGTTTTCAGGAACCGCAAGGGATTCCACTCCCTGAATGTCCAGCTGGTTGTCGACCACCAGCAAATTATATTGTCAGTGAATGCTAAATTTCTGGGCAGCATCCTTGATGCTCACATCCTGCATTGAGAGCACTATATCTGACTTGTTTAACAATCAGCCACAAGGTCAATGGTGGATGCGTGGTGACAAAGGATATGGCTTTGCCATCTGGCTGATGAACCCCTGCGAGACACCCACACTGAAGCCAAGAGGCGATAGAATGAGAGCCACAGAGCTACTTGCAATATCACGGAGAAAACTATTGGAGTACTTAAGCAGCGCTTTAGATGCCTGGACCACTCAGGAGGCGAGCTCCAATACCACCCTGAGAAGGTAGCTCAATTTGTGGTGCTGTGCTCCATGCTGCACAACTTGGCTATCAGGAGGAGACAAGGCTCGCCTGATGAGTCTGACAGTCCACCTCACCAGAGAGAGGAAGAGGAGGATGAGGAGGCGGACGCTGACATCGGCACAGACAATCAGGCTGATGCTGAAGCCATGCCCCCGCCCCCCTGTAGGTCGCATGAAAGGGCCCGTGGTGGCCTGATAGCCTTACGTCAGGAGCTCATCAATTATCACTTTGCCTAAAAGAATGTTGGTGTTATTTACAAGGCTGACACACTGCTGGGTGTGCAGGTCATACATCAATGAGGGGTATCACCTTGGTGACAGTTAAAGTTTAAGTTGATGGAAGTTATGTCTCATTATACCTTTCAATGTTAAAGAATCACCAGCGTTTAACACTGCAGCTATCTGAGCCAATGCGCAACAAGGTTTTGTTAAATTAAAAAACATTTAACCGAACAGTTGTCTGAAATCATCAGTATTTCTGTAAAAACCAACCCTTCTCCTGCCCCCCCCCCCCACTTCTCCTCCCCACCTCCCCACCTCTACCTCTTCCCCTCCAAGCCACCTGGCCGAGGAGCTCCTCAGGCGATGCTTCATTGAGGGGGGGCTGGGGGGATGATGGCCGAACTGCTGCTTGGACAGATACGGGAGTGGACGGTCCCGAGATGGGAATGTGCACCGAGCCAGAAGCTCCTGGCTCTAGTGTGGTTGGCAATGGGGGTGCGGCACCTTGGGGTGCAGTGCAGCGCTCCGGGACCAATGAGAGCCCTCTGCCACCAGTGTTCCTGGCTACTAGCTCCACTATCCCATCCATGTTATATCTTATTTGTTGGACAAAAACTTGGTGCTAACTATGTTCTTGGTGGTTAGTAGGCTTTTTGCTACTGGTGAATCTCCCTCGTGCCTCCCACAACAGCCAAACAAGCACACACCACAGCCACACACGCTTTCAGTCCCTCTCAGCTCCCTCCCTCCCTGTCTCCTCTTCTGCGCATGTCATGATGACTTCCTTGACTTCCTGAATCATGGGAATCGAGCTTTGCCATGCCGTTGCTAAGGACAGCGACACTTTACGGCAGAAGGTCAGAGAGATTTAACGCTACCGCCCATTTCATATCGCACCCGGTAATGCCCAATTTCTAAAATGAGACTAGGTGCTATGAGAATGGGCGAGAAGCTTGCGATCTGAAAACTCATTTTTACCGCCCATGCCGGAAATAATGTCCATTTTTGGGCGATATGCACAAAAGTGTAAAATCTAGCCCTTTGGATCTTAAGAGAAGTAGCGGCAAGTAAAGTGGATGCATTGGTTGTAATTTACCAGAATTCCCAGGATTCTGGGGATTTCCCAGCAGATTGGAAAACTGCAAATATAATGCCGCTATGTAAAAAAGGAGGCAGACAAAAAGCAGGAAACTATAGACCAGTTAGCCTAACATCTGTGGTTGGGAAAATGTTGTCGTCCATTATTAAAGAAGCAGTAGTGGGACATTTGGAAAAGCACAATTTAGTCAGGCAGAGCCACCATGGATTTATGAAGGAGAAGTCATGTTTGACAAATTTGCTCGAATTCTTTGAGGATGTAACGAACAGGATGGATAAAGGGGAACCAATGGATGTGGTGCATTTGGACTTCCAGAAGGCATTTGACAAGGTGCACATAAAAGGTTACTGCATAAGATAAAGGTTCACGGGGTTGGGGGTAATATATAAGCATGGATAGAGGATTGGCTAACTAACAGAAAACAGAGAGCGGGGATAAATGGTTCATTCTCGGGTTGGCAATTAGTAACTAGTGGGATGCCACAGAGATCAGTGCTGGGACCCCAACTATTTACAATCTATATTAATGACTTGGATGAAGGGAGCAAGTTTGCTGACGATACAAAGATGGGAGGAAAAGCAATGTGTGAGGAGGACACAAAAAACCTGCAAAAAGACATAGACAGGCTAAGTGAGTGGGCAAAAATTTGACAGATGGAGTATAATCTTGCAAAGTGTGAGGTAATGCACTTTGGCAAAAAAAAAATCAAAGAGCAAGTCATTATTTAAATGGAGAAAAATTGCAAAGTGCTGCAGTACAGCGGAACCTGGGGTTCCTGGTGCATGAAACAAAAAAGGTTAGTATGCAGGTACAGCAAGTGATCAGGAAGGCCAATGTAATCTTGGGGCTAGATTTTAAACTTTTGTGCAGATCGCCCAAAAATGGGCGGTATTTCCGGTGTGGGTGGTAAAAACGGATTTTCAGATCGCCGGCTTGTCAAAGCTCCTAGTCTCCATTTAAAAAATTGGCCGCAATGCGAGCGATCTGAAATGGACGTTAGCGGTAAATCTCTCTGACCTTCTGCCGTAAAGTGTCACCGTCTTTAGCAACAGCATGGCAACACTCGTTTCCTGTGATTCAGGAGGTCAGGGGTCATTATTACATGCGCAGAAGAGGAGACAGAGAGAGGGAGCAGAGAGGGACAGAAAACGTGTGTGGGTGTGGTGTGTGCTTGTTTGGCTGTTGTGGGGGGCACGAGGGAAATTCACCAGTAGCAAAAAGCCTACTAAGCATCAAGAACATCGTTGGCACCGAGTTTTTGTCCAACAAATAATATATAACATGAAAGGGATGGAGGAGGCCCTGTAGCGGTTAGCCAGGAACACTGGTGGTAAAGAGTTCCTAGTGGTCCCAGAGCGCAGCACTGCACCCCAAGGTGCCGCACCCTCATTGCCAATGACACAAGAGTCAGGAGCAACATCTTGCTCCTGGCTCGGAGCACGTTCCCATCTCAGGACCGTCCTCTCCCATATCTGTCCAAGCAGCGGTTCTGTCGTCATCCCCCCATTGCCAATGAAGCAGTGCCTGAGGAGCTTCTCGGCTAGGCGGCTTGGAGTCAGGAGGGGAAGGGATAGAGGTGGAGAGGTGAAGCGGGGGTGGGTGGGGGGGGGGGGGGGTGGAGGGGCGGTGCCGAAGGGTTGGTTTTTACAGATATTCTTATGATTTCAGACAAATGGTCGGTTTAAATGTTTTTTATTTAACATAACCTTGTCACGCATTGATTCAGATAGCTGCACCGTTACACACTGGTGATTCCTTAACATCAAAGTGTATAATTACACTTAACTTTAATCAACTTAAACTTTAACTGTTACCAAGGCTATGCACACATTGATGTATGACCTGCACACCCAGCAGTGTGTCAGTCTTGTAAATAACACCAACATTCTTTCAGACAAAGCGCTCATTTATGAAATCCTGACGTAAGGCTCTTGTAGCTATGATGCCACCGTGGGCCCTTTCATGCGGTCTACAGGGGGGCGGGGGCATGTCTTCAGCGTCATCCTGATTGTGTGGCCCGAGGTCAGTGTCCGCCTCCTCATCCTCCTCTTCCTCTCTCTCCTGAGGTGGACCGTCACACCCTTGTGGCAATTCAGATGTTCACATCACTTCCAAAGACCTCCAGAGTACATCCGAACTCCCCCAAGGTTGAAGCAGAGCAACCTTTTAAATGATGTGACATGTGATTTAGAACATGGCGTCCACACCGCTGTGAGTAGTTCCGATTAGTTCCGCTTTTTTTCGGCGCGTGATATTGTGGGCAATATGTGTGAGAGGTGCTGAAAGTAGAGATTTACCGCTAACGTCCATTTCAGATCGCTCGCATTGCGGCCAATTTTTAAAATGGAGACTAGGAGCTTTGACAAGCCGGCGATCTGAAAATCCGTTTTTACCACCCACACCGGAAATACCGCCCATTTTTGGGCGATCTGCACAAAAGTTTAAAATCTAGCCCCAAGATTACTTAGGCCTTCCTGATCACTTGCTGTACCTGCATACTAACCTTTTTTGTTTCATGCACCAGGAACCCCAGGTTCCGCTGTACTGCAGCACTTTGCAATTTTTCTCCATTTAAATAATAACTTGCTCTTTGATTTTTTTTTTGCCAAAGTGCATTACCTCACACTTTGCAAGATTATACTCCATCTGTCAAATTTTTGCCCACTCACTTAGCCTGTCTATGTCTTTTTGCAGGTTTTTTGTGTCCTCCTCACACATTGCTTTTCCTCCCATCTTTGTATCGTCAGCAAACTTGCTCCCTTCATCCAAGTCATTAATATAGATTGTAAATAGTTGGGGTCCCAGCACTGATCTCTGTGGCATCCCACTAGTTACTAATTGCCAACCCGAGAATGAACCATTTATCCCCGCTCTCTGTTTTCTGTTAGTTAGCCAATCCTCTATCCATGCTTATATATTACCCCCAACCCCGTGAACCTTTATCTTATGCAGTAACCTTTTATGTGCACCTTGTCAAATGCCTTCTGGAAGTCCAAATGCACCACATCCATTGGTTCCCCTTTATCCATCCTGTTCGTTACATCCTCAAAGAATTCGAGCAAATTTGTCAAACATGACTTCTCCTTCATAAATCCATGGTGGCTCTGCCTGACTAAATTGTGCTTTTCCAAATGTCCCGCTACTGCTTCTTTAATAATGGACGACAACATTTTCCCAACCACAGATGTTAGGCTAACTGGTCTATAGTTTCCTGCTTTTTGTCTGCCTCCTTTTTTACATAGCGGCATTATATTTGCAGTTTTCCAATCTGCTGGGAAATCCCCAGAATCCTGGGAATTCTGGTAAATTACAACCAATGCATCCACTTTACTTGCCGCTACTTCTCTTAAGATCCAAAGGGCTAGATTTTACACTTTTGTGCATATTGCCCAAAAATGGACATTATTTCCGGCATGGGCGGTAAAAATGAGTTTTCAGATCGCAAGCTTCTCGCCCATTCTCATAGCACCTAGTCTCATTTTAGAAATTGGGCATTACCGGGTGCGATATGAAATGGGCGGTAGCGTTAAATCTCTCTGACCTTCTGCCGTAAAGTGTCGCCGTCCTTAGCAACGGCATGGCAAAGCTCGATTCCCATGATTCAGGAAGTCAAGGAAGTCATCATGACATGTGCAGAAGAGGAGACAGGGAGGGAGGGAGCTGAGAGGGACTGAAAGCGTGTGTGGCTGTGGTGTGTGCTTGTTTGGCTGTTGTGGGAGGCACGAGGGAGATTCACCAGTAGCAAAAAGCCTACTAACCACCAAGAACATAGTTAGCACCAAGTTTTTGTCCAACAAATAAGATATAACATGGATGGGATAGTGGAGCTGGTAGCCAGGAACACTGGTGGCAGAGGGCTCTCATTGGTCCCGGAGCGCTGCACTGCACCCCAAGGTGCCGCACCCCCATTGCCAACCACACTAGAGCCAGGAGCTTCTGGCTCGGTGCACATTCCCATCTCGGGACCGTCCACTCCCGTATCTGTCCAAGCAGCAGTTCGGCCATCATCCCCCCAGCCCCCCTCAATGAAGCATCGCCTGAGGAGCTCCTCGGCCAGGTGGCTTGGAGGGGAAGAGGTAGAGGTGGGGAGGTGGGGAGGAGAAGTGGGGGGGGGGGCAGGAGAAGGGTTGGTTTTTACAGAAATACTGATGATTTCAGACAACTGTTCGGTTAAATGTTTTTTAATTTAACAAAACCTTGTTGCGCATTGGCTCAGATAGCTGCAGTGTTAAACGCTGGTGATTCTTTAACATTGAAAAGTATAATGAGACATAACTTCCATCAACTTAAACTTTAACTGTCACCAAGGTGATACCCCTCATTGATGTATGACCTGCACACCCAGCAGTGTGTCAGCCTTGTAAATAACACCAACATTCTTTTAGGCAAAGTGATAATTGATGAGCTCCTGACGTAAGGCTATCAGGCCACCACGGGCCCTTTCATGCGACCTACAGGGGGGCGGGGGCATGGCTTCAGCATCAGCCTGATTGTCTGTGCCGATGTCAGCGTCCGCCTCCTCATCCTCCTCTTCCTCTCTCTGGTGAGGTGGACTGTCAGACTCATCAGGCGAGCCTTGTCTCCTCCTGATAGCCAAGTTGTGCAGCATGGAGCACAGCACCACAAATTGAGCTACCTTCTCAGGGTGGTATTGGAGCTCGCCTCCTGAGTGGTCCAGGCATCTAAAGCGCTGCTTAAGTACTCCAATAGTTTTCTCCGTGATATTGCGAGTAGCTCTGTGGCTCTCATTCTATCGCCTCTTGGCTTCAGTGTGGGTGTCTCGCAGGGGTTCATCAGCCAGATGGCAAAGCCATATCCTTTGTCACCACGCATCCACCATTGACCTTGTGGCTGATTGTTAAACAAGTCAGATATAGTGCTCTCAATGCAGGATGTGAGCATCAAGGATGCTGCCCAGAAATTTAGCATTCACTGACAATATAATTTGCTGGTGGTCGACAACCAGCTGGACATTCAGGGAGTGGAATCCCTTGCGGTTCCTGAAAACCTCTGCATCCTGAAAAGTTGCCCGCATCGCGATGTGCGTACAGTCTATTGCTCCCTGCACCTTGGGGAAGTTTGCAAATCTGGAGAATCCTCGAGCCCTCCCACTCTGTGCCTTCCTGGTCATAGGGAAGCTGATCAAGTCCCTCCTGTCTAATGCAGCAATGTGTGGCATGCTGAGACAGACCGCAAATGTCGCCAGCTGAGGTCTGAAAAGAACCCGATGCGTAGAACGACAGTGCCGCGGTACTGATGGTGCTGGCAGGCTGCAGATCTCCCCTCATGAGCTGGCATACCTCAGTGATAACCTCTTTGTGGAAGCACAGTCTCCGAAGGCAGGTGGTGTCGGGCAAGTTGAGGTTAGACCGCTTATCCCTGTACTTGCGGTGGGTGTAACGTCTGATCCTCCTCATCAGTCTGGCACATCTTACATTGAGCACATAATGCTGTGGAGCGTACCTTCGCCCATCTCGAGCCTGCAGCATGTAATTGGTCATTAAGAGAGGATGAGAAAGGACAAGCCCCATTGCAATAGCTCTCTGTTTTCCATCGATTGGTCACAAACTATGAATGTCCCGACGAAGACACCTATTAAATTCCAGTCGGTCACAGTATGATCAAGATGTTTGTACAGATGTTCACATCAACTCCAATGACCTCCAGAGTACATCTGAACTCCCCCGAGGTTGACGCACAGCAGCCTTTTAAAGGATGAGACATGTGATGTAGAACAGGGCATCCACACTGCTGTGAGTAGTTCCGATTAGTTCCGCTTTTTTTCGGCGCGTGATATTGTGGGCAATATGTGTGCGAGGTGCTGAAAGTAAGGATGGGCGACATACTGGACATTCGTTTCGGCAAATTTGATCTTGGTGACATGATATATTCACAGAGCACAAGCACACACAGCTCCTAACATGCAGGCAGCTCTCTCGGAAGTCTCCAGAAATTGCCTAATTCTGTTTAATGATTAACCCTGCACTTGCAGTACACAATATGTCCACATCCACAGTGTGGCGCTACAAATATTACAAGCTGACAGACATTACACTTCTCCCTCCTTAAGGAAGAAGCCATCATAACAAACATCATACATAATTTCATGTTTCTACACAACACAGGATATAAACTTAATTTTTTTTCATATTTACAAATTTAACTTCACCACTTGTTTTCTGTTTCGAAGAGGATACCTTCGTTCTCAAACAGAACCTTCCAAACATGGTGTCGAATCTAAACTCATTCGAGGCACATCCTGAGGAACGTTTTCCTCCACGGAATTTACTTGATTTTCATTTGAACTCACTCTAACTTCGGGCTTTTTGTTTTCCTGATCTGGACTCAGACTTTCATTCTGATTCTCTCCTGGATTTGTTTCCAGTACATTGGATTTAGGATTTGCTACTGGTGTACCAAAACTATCTGATGAGTCAGAAATAATTGAATCATTCCCACCTTCAACTCCTTCCATGTCTGTAGGTAAAATATGGTCAATATGAACAAACCTAACCTGTCCATTATCAAACATCTTTACCAAATATGTGCGAGGATCACATATCTTCACCACTCTTCCTGGTAACCACTTTAACCATTTATGGTGATGGTTCTTCACTCTCACCTTCTGATTTAATTTCACATTTCTCTCTTTTACTCTACCTCTATCATGATTCTCTTTCTGTCTTAATTGTGTCTTTTCTACGGACTGTGCCAAATTTGGCTTTAACAACGAGATTCCGATTCATGGCTGTCATTTGAAAAACAACTCTGCTGATGTTCTACCAATAGTTGTATGAGGAGTATTTCGATATGTAATCAAAAAATTAGCCAATTTGTGATCCAATGACAACTGTCGTTTCCTTGGATTAGGATCTAACATTTGTTTTATGAGGGCATATTTTATAATTTGTACAGTGCGCTCTGCTGCACCATTCGAAGCAGGATGGTATGGTGGAACCTTGGTATGTTTCACACCATTTTTGCTCGTGAATTGTGTAAATTCTTCTGAATGAAATTGTGGTCCATTATCTGAAACAATTTCTTCAGGGAGGCCAAATGAAGAAAATAATTTTTGTAAAATGTCCAATGTTTTACTTGTTGTTATTTTCCACATTGGAAACACCTCAACCAACTTCGAATGGCTATCAATCACAATGAGCAATTGTTGTCCTTCTAACTCAGCAAAATCAATATGTAGCCTCTGCCACACCCTGGGTTGCTATTTCCATGGCTGTAATGGTACTGGTGGTGGTTGCTTGCTTACCGATTGACATGTCGTAAACTGACTCACGATGTATTCTATATCTTTATCAAGACCTGGCCACCATAAATAACTGTGTGCAAAACTCTTGGTCAGCACATTCCCAGGTGCTGGTCATGGAAGTCTCCTAATAATTTGTACCTGAATTTATTTGATATAACCACTCTTGCACCCCATATGATACAATCTTTATCGACTGATAATTCATTCCTATGAATGAAGAATGGATGTATATCTTTGTCTGTTACCTGATTTGGCCATCCATTTGCAATATACTCATACACCTTTGACATCACTGGGTCACGTTTGGTTGCTCTACCAATCTCTTCAGCTCTGACTGGCAGTTCATCAATGTATGAAAAATAAAACACTTCTTCCCTATCGTTTGTAACTTGTGATGGGGAAGGCAATCTAGACATTGCATCAGCGTTACTGTGATCAGCTGATCATCTGTATTCAATATCATATATATATGCTGACAAAATCAAAGCCCATCTCTGCTTTCGGGCTGCAGCTAAGGTTGGAACTGGGAACTTTGAATGGAAGATTGCTGTTCGGGGCTTATGGTCCGTAACGATGGTAAACTTACGACCATACAAGTATTTGTGAAACTTCTTGACCCCAAAAATTAATGGCAAAGCTTCCCTTTCAATTTGCGCCTAATTATTCTCACTGGCACTGAGAGTGCGTGAAGCAAAAGCAGTTGATCTCTCCTCCCCACTACTTAATACATGAGAGATTACTGCCCCAACTCCTTATGGAGAGGCATCACATGCTAGCTTAATCTCCTTAGATATGTCAGAGTGAACTAACATGGTGCTCTCTGCCAATTTGCTTTTACACTCCTTGAATGCTGTATCGCATTCTTTTGACCACTTCCAATGGACCTGTTTTTTCAAAAGTTCATTCAGTGGATGTAATACTGTAGCCAAATTTGGTAGGAACTTCCCATAATAGTTCAAAAGACCCTAGAATGAACGAAGTTCAGTGACATTCCTCGGAGTGGGTGCATTTCTAATTGCATTCAATTTTTCCATGGTTGCTTGTAAACCATCTTTGTCTACTCTGTGCCCTAAGTACTCCACTGAGCCTCTAAACAACCCACACTTATGAACAGACACTCGCACTCTGTGCCACTCCAGCCGCTCGAGGACCCCACTCAAGACGTCACCATGAATTTGCCCACCCGGTGCCGAAATTAGTATGTCATCCAAATAACATACTACCCCTTCAATACCCCGCAAAATCCGGTTCATCACCCCCCCGAAACACAACAGGGGCAGAAGACACTCCAAATGGCAGCCCACCAAATTGACATAGGCCCAGATGAGTATTTATAGTCAAACATGACTTGGAATCCTCATCTAGTTCAAGCTGTAAGTAGGCATTCGTAAGATCCAGTTTTGAGAAGATCTGACTACCTGTCAGTGTTGTGAACAAATCTTCTACATTCGGAAATGCACCGGGGACACCACCCCCCAGAACCTGGTCTACGGTCACTCCACAATCACCACACAATCTTACCCTATCATCGGACCCAGGTACAACAACAATGGGTGTAGCCCAATTACATCGATCTATCCGACAAATAATGTTCTCAGTTTCTAGTCTTTTGAGTTCTTGCTCAACTTTCTCCTTGAGTGCATATGGTACGGAACGTGGCTTGTAGTAAACCGATCTAGCATCCTTCTGTACCCTGACACTTCCGTTTCACAGAACACCTTCGGATACTGCTTGATAACCTCTTCTGTTGATGAAAATCTCGCTTCCATACAGAAAATCTTACTCCAATCCAGCTTCAATGAGCTCAACCAATTTCTTCCTCGTAAGGCAGACTTGTCTCCTTTCACTACTATTAGAGGCAAGTTCTGAAATTTGATCTTTATATTTCACCGGTGCGGTGATACGACCTACCACAGGAATTTTCTCTCCTGAGTAGCCTCACAGCTCTATCTTGGATTTCTCCAGTTGGAAATCATGCAATTTGTCGCAGTACAGTGACTCCGGTACCACACTCACGGATGCACCCATGTCAATTTCCATTGGCATCTTGAATCCCGCAACATCTACGTGGAGTTTGATGCTTCCCGAATCGCTGTCCGTTAACCTCGTGCTCCTGATGACATGTAACTCTAACATCGCCTCGTCCTGTTGTTGTTCTTCCATGCTATGTAGTCTCTTGGGATTTCTACTCATAGCTTTGAACGCTGGACTCATAGCTTTAAAAGCTGGTTTACCCTTCAGTCGGCATGCCTTCGCCAGATGCCCAGTCTTTCTGCAGAAGAAACACTCTGCCTTCACATATGGACAACTTTGAGCAATATGTTGTCCCAGGCACCTATAGCATGACTTCAACGCTCTGGGAGAATTTCCAGTTTCTGAGACTTTCGGCCATGCCCATCTTTTACTTTGAACCTGCAGGTGATTTACCTCGGTTGATTGACAACCGTAATCATTATCTAATTCTTGGGAATATTGTTCGGCCATGCCCATCGACCTCGCTGTCTGACAAGCAATCTCAAAAGTCAAGTCATCCGTCGTCAATAACTTCCTTCTGATTACATCATTTTTCACCCCACAAACAAAACAATCCCACAATGCTCAGTTTTGAAAGTTTCCAAATTACAGTGCATCGATAGCTTTTTTAATGCTATGATGTAATCACCGATACTTTCATCAGCCTTTTGATTACAAATCTTGAAACGATAGCTTTCAGCAATTTCTAACAGTTTGGGGTTATAGTGCTGCTCCAGCTTCGTTAAAATCTCTTTAAGAGTTGTGTCCTTTGGCTCGTCAGGCACAAGCAGATTTACAAGGGTTTCGTATAATGCCGGACATGCCTCCGATAAGAAGATCGCTCTCTTACATTCCAACACAGCCTGGTTCTGGACTGCATTGTCTGGAACTTCGATTATGTTATTTGTAGTGAAATACATTTCTAGCCGATCCACATATGCTTTAAAACGTTCCTGGTCGTGTCTATATTCACCCAAATGTCCCAATAAACCTACCATTTTAACCTCTAGCTGTTCACACCATGTGCTGTATTTTACCTCGGATTTTTGTAGCTTTTTTTCCAAAGACAGAAACTTCCAAAGTCTCTCTGTCGGCTGGCTGAATCCTTCACCAACAAAAATTAAGCTTTAAATCATCCGAAAAATCCCACCTTCGTCGCCAAATGTGATATATTCACAGAGCACAGCACACACAGCTCTTAACATAGAGGCAGCTCTCTCTGAAGTCTCCAGAAACTGCCTAGTTTTTTTAATAAAATAATTTAATGATTAACTATGCACTTGCAGTACACAATACATCCACATCCACAGTGTGGCGCTACAAACATTACAAGCTTACAGACATTACAGATGACAAAAAACAGTGGCCGGGCAGTATTATTAAATCTCAGAGAGTTAATTATGTGCCATAAGTAACACAGGGCAACATTATGGGCATTGGGATTGCCCATTCTGATGATTCCGCCCAAAAAAAGTGGGCGGGTGGTATTATTATTTCTCGGCATTACGCACATGCGGAAAGTAATGCTCGGCGATAAGTGACTGAAAAATGGCCGTCAGTTTCCATTTTGTGGTTAAATGGGCGATATCTGGGCATTACATGCCATTTCAGTGTTAAAATGGCCGTTAAGTGGGTATTAAGCATGCAAAAATAATGGTAAATCTAGCACTTGGCCTTTTTTGCAAAGGGGATGGAGTATAAAAGCAGGGATGTCTTTCTTCAGTTATACAGGTGAGGCCGAACCTGGAATACTGCATACAGTTTTGGTTTCCATATTTAAGAAAGGATATACTTGCTTTGGAGGCAGTTCAGAGAAGGTTCACTAGGTTGATTCCGGAGATGAGGAGGTTGACTTATGAGGAAAGGTTGAGTAGGTTGGGCCTCTACTCATTCGAATTCAGAAGAATGAGAGGTGATCTTATTGAAACGTATAAGATTATGAGGGGGCTTGACAAGGTGGATGCAGAGAGGATGTTTGCACTGATAGAGGAGACTAGAACTAGGGGGCATAATCTTAGAATAAGGGGCCGCCCATTTAAAACTGAGATGTGGAATTTCTTCTCTCAGACGGTTGTAAATCTGTGGAATTCACTGCCTCGGAGAGCTGTGGAAGCTGGGACATCGAGTAAATTTAAGTCAAAGATAGGCAGTTTCTTAACCGATAAGGGAATAAGGGGTTATGTGGAGCGGGCAGGGATGTGGACCTGAGTCCATGATTGGATCAGCCATGATCGTATTAAATGGTAGAGCAGGCTCGAGGGGCCATATGGCCTACTCCTGCTCCTATTTCTTATGTTCTTATTGTGGGTTCAGGCAGAATCCTGGGGTGGGGGAGGTTGTGGGCAGGTTGGCTTGGTGGAACCCATCGTGGTTTGGCCGGTGGAGGAAAGCATAGCAATAAAAAGCTACCATATTAACGCTGATACTTCCAACTGATTCATGAAGGCTTAATGCACTGCAGCAACATGCTGCCTGCATTTCATTGGAGGGTCATTTTCTTCTACAACGAAATTAAATATAAAATATAAAACTAAGGAATATTAAACCTCTGGCACTCCGAATGTAGTATAGATTGGCAGACTAGTTTTCAATAATGGTTGAGACAAGCATTTCCCTGTCAAACCATCAGTACGGTCTCCTAATGATTCACATGGATGTAGCTTCACTGCTTAGGGATGCTGGTGCTGAGATACAAAGGAGCTGGGAGTGCTTTATTGTATAACAGCTGTAGCTAGATGATTGTCATCACTGCTCAACAAGGCAATATTACAATCAAGTTGATAAATTAATTCAAAATTGCACAGCAACATAAAAGTTACAAGGTAGCATTTTGACACAAAGCTTAAAGGATGCTCAGGGCTTTTCAGATCAAACTTCAGTTACATAGATCAACTGGAGAAGCTGGAGTTGTTCTCCTTGGAGCAGAGAAGGTTGAGAGGAGATTTGATTGAAGTGTCCAAAATCATGAGTGATCTCGGCAGAGGAGATGGAGAGAAACTGTTCCCATTGGCGGAAGGGTCGCGAGCCAGAGGACACAGGTTCAAGGTGATTGGCAGCAGAACCAAGGCGACATGAGGAAAAACCTTTTTAACGCAGCGAGTGGTTAGGATCTGGAATGCATTGTCTGAAAGGGTGTTGGAGGCAGATTCAATCGTGGCTTTCAAAGGGGAATTGGATAAGTACCTGAAGAAAAAGAACATTTTCAGGGCGACGGGGGAAGGGCGGGAGAGTGGGACTAGCTGAAGTGTTCTTGCAGAGAGCCGGCACGGGCTCGACGGGCCGAATGGCCGTCTTCCGTGCTGTAACCGTTCTATGATTCTATACAATCATAGAAGCTACAGCACAGAAGGAGGCCATTCTATAACTGGAGCTAACTACTCTAATTTCATTTCCACGCCCTTTCTCCAACATCTATTTTACATTGTTCCTTTTCAAATGCTTATCTAATTCCCTTTTAAAAGATTTGTGCACTGTTTGTGGTAAAGCATCTCCGTCATCATCGTCATAGGCAGTCCCTCGAAACGAAGATGACCTGCTTCCACGCCAAAAAAAAGGATGAGTTCACAGGTGTTTCGAATGAAGAACCCGAACTACATCCTCAAGGGTGGAAGATGCCTGTGCGTGGATTTTTTTGACGTGTGGTGACTGTTGCACACCAGCCACCACACGGGCTTGACAGAGCTAGGTCTTGGTCCAGTGGCAAAGATTACCCAAGACGACTGGAGACTTGCTCTGCTGGCCTGTGCTGCCGCTGGGCCCCTGGCCCCGAACTCACGCCTCCCCTGGGCCCAGATCACATCCCTCCACAGTCTCGCGCCGCTCCTTCGCCCCGATCTCGCCGCTCCTGCTGCATCTGCCCACGCTCCAATCACCGACCTGGACCTTGCTGATGTCACTGTTCGCTGCCATTGCCCCCCCTGCACCAACTCGCGCTGTACCTTGTAATGGCATGCCTCCACGCTGCTCATGGGCTTCCGCACGCCATTCCTTTTATGGCCCCGACCTGCCGCTGATGGTTTCTTGCAGGTCGGGGCCGTCACGCTGCTCCATGAGCCGCACGCCGCTCCTTTTATGGCCCCGATCTGCTTTTACGATCCAATAACCCTCTATGTGAAAAAAAATATTTTTGCTTCCCCTTTTGTCTTTCTGGTGATAATGGTAAATATATACCCCTCCTTCCAGATTCAGCAAGCATCGTAACTCCCTCAAAACCTTTCATGATTTTCAAAACCTCAATTAGATCTCTTTTGCAGTGAAAAAGCTCAAGTTTCGAGCCCTTATCACTTTAACTTCTCATTCCTAATTGTAGTGAATCTCATTGTACTTTTTCCATTGTGCTGATAGCGTTCCTATAATGGTGTATGTGGAACCGAACATGATACACCAGTTGTGGCCTAACCAATGTCTTGTACAAATTCAACATCTTTTTTTTGCTTGTCAATTGTCTGGAGGTCAATCTTTGGACACTGTGATGTCAGTAGTAGCCCGCAGCTTGGTTTGGAGAGGGGAAGACACAATCGGAAGGAAGGGGAGGCAATCAGGGGAGAGGGTAGCAATGGGAGGGGGCCTGGGACTCCACAATTTTAGCAGTGGGACCAATGCCAGCGCAGATTTAGTCTCCTATGTATCACATTATCAAACACCTGCTGCAAATCCATATAAACAACAGCCAACATATTCCCTTCATCCATGCTGTCTGAAATTTTCTTGAAAAATTCAATCAAGCTAAATCAATAATGTATTTTTAAAATTGCAAGTATTATGTGGCATTGCAGCTTGTAAGGTGATGGTTAATTTTGAATGATTGTCCAACAGCAAAAGATTTATATCTGTGATTTGTTTTTTGATAGATTAACATCACCAGAGAGATGTCCTTGTTCTTTCACCTACACTGTCATTCAATCAGCTTTGGTAGACATACAATTTTATATTTCTACTGTTTTATGACTTTTAACACCTACTTTTAACTCCCTGCCCGAGCCCTGAACTTGCATCTTTCTCCAGTTTCTCTCCTAGCTCCCATCATGCCCTTTCTGAGCTCATCTTGTCCATGAGACCCACCTCCTGCTCCCTCAACCTTATTCCCACCAAACTGCTGAGCACCCAACTTCCCTTCCTGGCCCCCACGTTAACTGATATTGTTAAGGTTTCCCTCTCCTCAGATACTCTCCCTCTCCCCTTCAAATCTGCCATCAACAACCCTCTCCTCAAAAAAAAACACCCTTGACTTGTCTGTTCTTGAAAACTACCACCTCATCTCTAACCTCCATTTCCTCTTCAAAGTCCTTGAACGTACTGTCGCCTCCCAAATCCGTGCGCATCTTTCCCGGACCTCCATGTTTGAATCCCTCCAATCAGATTTCCGCCCCAGAAGGAGGCCATCCTGCCCGACACGTCTAGTCCTTGTTTTAAATTTTACTTTGGACTGTATCATGTCTTGTTCACTAATATTCTTTGTGTATTTACTGCAGGAGTATCTCTTGTCTCCTGCGTCATTCCTCATTTGTATTATAGCCGTTGCCTCTTTCAGAGCTTTAGCTTATGGTTGATCTCGGCTTTGACATTATCTTCAGTGGGTCTTTGATTCCACTACTCCACAGCTTCTGTTTCCATCTCTCACTGGTTTATAGCCTGAAGCTGAATTTATATCAAGCTTTAGTTGTCCTGTCTATTTGTGTTAATTTTGTTTCCAGTTTCACTTGGCCGGCAAAAATCTTTCCTGTTTAACTATTATCTCCAGATTTTTACCTCTCTCAGCTGTGACCCTGGAGTCGGTTCTCAGATAGTGAGGTCTCACTGCCTCAATAATCTTGTGAAATTCCTCACCGATTAATATGTTCTATTTTAGCAACAGCTCTGTCTGTTCTATCAATAAAGAATATTAATGCAGTAACTGCATTGCCACTGGGCGCTAATTCTACTATTATCCCCAAACTTGCCATTCAAAGCTTTCCTCGGACTGGCTGTTGCTGACCCTGACTTACTTCCTAACTCCTAATTGTGGACAATTTACTGAATCAATTTTTAAAAATTCGTTCATGGGGTGTGGGCGTTGCTGGTAACGCCAGCATTTATTGCCCACCCCTAATTACCTTTGAGAAGGTGGTGGTGAGCCGATTTCTTGAACCGCTGCAGTCCGTGTGATGAAGGTACTCCCACAGTGCTGTTAGGGAGGGAGTTCCAGGATTTTGATCCAGCGACGTTGAAGGAACGGCGATACATTTCCAGGTCAGGATGGTGTGTGACTTGGAGAGGAACTTGGAGGAGATGGTGTTCCCATGCACCCACTGCTCTTGTCCTTCTAGGTGGTAGAGGTCACAGGTTTGAGACAGGCTGTTGAAGAAGCCTTGGCGAGCTGCTTGTAGATCTCATAAATGGTTTTGACTGCAGCCACGGTTCACTGGTGGTGGAGGAAATTAATGTTTAAGATAGCACATGGAATGCCAATCAAGCGGACTGCTTTGCTCTGGATGGTTTCGAACTTCTTGAGTGTTGTTGGAGCTGCTCTCATCCAGGCAAGTGGAGAATATTACATCGCACTCCCGACTTGTGCCTTGTAGATGGTGGAAAGACTTTGGCGAGACAGGAGGTGAGATACTTGCCGCAGAATACCCAGCCTCTGACCTGCTCTTGTAGCCACAGTAATTATGTGGCTGGTCAAGTTAAGTCTCTGACCAGGATGTGATTGGTGGTGGATTTGGCAATGGTAATGCTGTTGAATGTCAAGGGGCAATGGTTAGACTCTCTCTTGTTGGAGTTACTGTGTAGTATTGTTGGAGATAGTCATTGCCTGGCACTTGCGTGGTGCGAATGTTACCTGCCACATATCAACCCATAATGCATTTCTCTCTGGCCTGTAATATTTCCTGGTTCTCGGATTTTGCTCCACTACATGTTGATACATTTCAGTAAATTGGCCGAGCACTCTCCTTTTGTACGATATCTGGATTTTATACATTTCTTTCTCCCTATTTTTTGGTTCCCATAGTTACTGTGTAGTCATGACAGTTATTAATGTTCTGGGTCCACTCCCACCAGCCACCCCTCCCCCTCCCAAATTTGTTTGGATTCCAGTCATTTATATCTTCAGCATGAGAATCAGTGTCAACCTTAGAGAAGCTATCACCATGGGACTGGTGCAGAGAAGGACCACGAGGCTGATCCAGGTGTCAGTGGACCCTTTGGTCTTGGAAAACCACTGATTTTGGGTGTGGAGTGGTGGCTTATAGATGTATATAAGATATTAAACATAATAGATGAACTTACTCTGGAGCACTATTTAATGTTAAAGCACAACTGGAAGAGAATGCGTCATAGCTACAAACTGACAAAACACAATTAAAGCACTGCTTCATGTAATGTGGTTAATACAGGTACTTGGAATGGCCTCCCAGTGGAGGCTAAAGCCCTGGAATCATTTCAAGAGCCAGATGAATGCTGTGGTGGTCGAACCATAAGTTTCTTTAGAAGGAAGAGTTAGATGGGCCAAATGGTCATCCTCACCTGCAATTATTGTGATGTATGTGATCTATGGCCTCAAAGACATTTTCACAGGGTCAGAAACTGGCCAATCCCATCCACTGATGCCCGACAGGCTTTGCATTAACCCGAAAATAAATCACATTGGGCTTTCCTTGGTCACTGATAATTTACAGCCTCAGTAATAGTCGGCACTGTCTCGATGTATGTTTTTAATTTCTAACAGCACTTGTACTAAATGTTACTTTTTAAATACTTGGAGATAAGTTATAAGAGGAGGCCTGTTAATCAAACAATTAAACTGGACTCGCACTGCAAATTTTAATAATTCTTACTGTTTTGGAGAGTTATTATAATTATGATCCAATTGAAAAGAATATGTAAATCTGACGAAAGTGGACAATGGAAAAGAAAATCAGGTGGAGTACAAAAGGTGCTGCTAATTCATTATCACTCACTTTGAGCTTCCGTACCACGACAAATTTATACCCCTAGGGGCTTTGCTCATTTCGGGGTGGTAATGGCGGCGGGGCGGTAAAGTTTGCACCCGGAACAGTTTGCGCCTCAGTCAGCAAAATTCACCACCTGGGCCCTGAGTGTAGGGCGGAGCACTATGGGAGGCGTTGTACACCTCTCTTTGGGCGCTAGGCCGGCTGAGCAAGCAAAAATCCAGGGCTAAACAGCCGGCCTCGGATCGCTCTGAGAGAGGCCTGGGGGGGGAAAAAAACCTGGAAAATATCCACTAAAAACATTCCCATAAATAACTCACTCCACCACTAATATGTCCTTACTATATAGTATAAATGCACACGAGGCCCATACTTGAGAAAAGATCACTCTGTGACCAGTTACCTTTATTACCAAGACCTCAAGAGGCAGACGGTGGGTGGAGCTTCCCCTTTTATACCGGAAAGTCCAGGTTAGGGGTGTCTCCCACAAGTTCGCCCCCTGTGGTCAGTGTTCTCAAGGTGTATGTAAAGTCCTGTTCCCTCAGTACAGATTCACACGAGGCATGTAGTGAAGTCAAGGTCACTCTGGACCTGCACCTTTATTTCACAGCTCTGGAATGCTGCACTTGCCTGAGACCTGTGCTTATATACCTGTCTCTTGCAAGTGCACCCCTGGTGGTAAGGTATGCTAGTGGTTACAGGTCATATCTTATTACAGTCATGTATAGCATGTTAGGATACAGTTATATATAATAATGTAAGATACATGACAGTATACAATTTAGGTCAGCTTATACTTGGGTTGCAATGACAGTTGAATACATGACAACCACAACATAAGTCGCAAAAAGAATAAAATAAAAAACAATCATGCTTACCTGAGGTTGGCATTACTTACCTCACTATGACCACTACAGCTCGGACCGCCCTCTTTCACTGGCGGTCCCAGCACAGTGCGCTGTGGGGCGTCACGGGTCGGGCGTCAACCAAAAATCAAGCTGGTGTTGCAACCAGGGGCGTTGCACACTGGCTCACCTCTTCCGGGCGGTAATGCTCCATGCCCTGCTGAAACTGGCCCCGAATATCCCGGCGGGGCGCTGGAAGCTGGCCACCCACCCGGAAGTGCTTCCCGCCGTCATTGCCGTCTCTTCGAGGTGCTAACAGAGGCGGCAACAAGCCAAAAATCCAATGCCAAGCTTGGAGCCTTTCCATCGGCAGGAAGTAGTGCTTAAGGTTTCAGTGTTGTTCCTTGTGGGCTTATGTTGAGGTGTAGCTGGAGCTGATCTCGTGCATCAATAGGTGAGTGGTTTGGAGGGTTCATGGAAGGTTCACCTTTATAAACATAAAGGATGGAGCTTTTCCACACATGGTCTTCCAGAGGATTGAAACACTGGCTATATTTCTGTAGCGTTTCAGAGGATGAACTCTGTCATGTATGTACTTTAGGGATCACTAGTCACTAGATGGCGTCACTGTTGGAGGCCATTGGGCTGCACGCACGTGTGTGCAGCCCAAGTATAAAAGGCCAGCCATTTTGTATATTAGTCATTTTGGGCCTTATTAAAGCAGAGCCAAGGTTATACCTCTTGGAGTTAAACAGTACTCAGTCTATCAGTTATTGCATACACAACAAACTCTGTTCTAAATAAGGTCAATGTTCACTAGTCAAAATGGTTTTAGGGACTTTTGACTGTGCTAAATTCAAGAACGAGACATAGATTTTCTCTGCAGCCTGCAAATGGGGCAACAATCGTTTATCATTGCGAGAATATGTGTTAAAGACCGTCGGCTAGTAGGTCAACGTTTTCCTGAAAATACCAACTTTTCGATAAGCATTTCTGGCTATCTTTGTCACTTTATCATTTGGTACTTGAATATAATTAGCAGGTCAAGCAACTGCATGTTGGTACTTCATGGAAATGGAGTGCCAGTCTTAGGTCAGTGGCAGCACTCTCGCTTCTGATGTCAGCAGGTCTTGGGTTCAAGGCCCATCTTGGAAACACACTAAGGATTTTAACCTAAACAAATGGGTGGCTTACGAGTGTGGGGTTAGTTAAATTATTGAACAATCGGAATCTTGAGCTCAATCCATTCACTTCCGGTTTTAACCAGGTTGCACAGCCAACCCAAGAGGCGGGTGGACAATTTCAATATTTTAATGAGGCCGGAAGCCTTTTTTCTAACCTCCATTTTGTTTTTAACTGCCTGTGGATGGATTTTGCACACTTCGTAAAATCGGCAGTTATAGCAAGGCGAGGACTGCTGCATCCAGGTGGTAAGTGCCTTTATACCTACCTTCTGGATCCAGGGTCCTGGCCTAGCTAGCCCACCCTGCACAATCAGAGAGGCCCCCGACTGCCTTTGTGGAAACAGCCCACCTCCCCCAGCCCCTCCCCCCGCCGCACTGATGATCCTGAGGCTGGCCCCAATCCTCTGGTGGTCGGCCACAATCTTCCCACCCCCAACCCTCCATCCCCAATCCTCTCCCACCCCCTCCCACAGATCCTCTGGTGGCCAACTCCGACACCCACCTGATCCCTCCTCCCTCCTCTGTGTGGCCTAGTGCAACAGACCTATCCACCCGGAACCAGCCAGAGTCTCCATTGGCTGGCTGCGGGTGGGAAACAGAGGCCTCGCATGCAAATCAGGCCCTGTCGTCAAAGTCAGAGCCCCCCTCCCTCCCCCCCCCATGCCTCCAACCCGCCTTTCCCATTAAAATCTAGCCCACACTCTCGGCGAACACTTCCGCGAAGTACGAGGAAGTGTTATATTGTTTGAGGCATCATCCTCTTGGCTGAGATTTTAAACTAAGGCCCCATCTGCCCTTACAGATCAATGTAGAAGATCCCATGGCACTACTTGAAGAGGAGCGGGAGATTACTTATACTGGCAAATACTTATCCTCAAACAACATCATTCAAAGAGTTTATCTGGTCACTTAGCTCATTGCAGTTTGTGGCAACTTGCTGTGCGCAATTTGGCTGCTGAGGTTTCCTACATTACAACAGTGACTACGCTTCAAAAGTATGGGGAAAGAGCAGGGGAGTGGGACTAATTGCATAGCCCTTTCAAAGTGCTGACACAAACACGATGGGCCGAATGGCTGCCGTCTGTGCTGTACGAATCTATGATTTATTTAATCCTATAAAATGATAAGAAAAATATGAAGTCGTTGGGACAGTATGCATAATGTTCTCATACTTTATAGAACCATAAAGATTGTCATGACCATTCACAATGGGTCTGAGGATATATAGAGAAGAGGTGGGGCTTTTCTCCATTGGGAAGTGTGTCTTCTCTGGTATATGCCTTTAAAGCACAATATCCTATATTTTTTTAAAGAACTTAACTGTTTAAAACTACATGTACCCTTATTCATAAGCTGCTATTGCCTTTGAAGCACTTTAGGATGTCCTGAACCAGGGAGCACAGAAGGAGGCCATTCAGCCTTTTATGTCTTTGAAACAGTTGTCCAATTTAAAGAAAGACTTGCATTTCTATAGTGCCTTTCACAATCACTGGTCGTCCCAACTCAATTTGCAGCCAATGATGTGCAGTCACTGTTGTAATGTCGGAAATGCGGCAGCCAATTTGCACACAGCAAGCTCTCACAAACAGTAATATGATAATGACCAGATAATCTGTTTTTGTTTAGTGATGTTGAGGGATAAATATTGGCCAGTACACCAGGGATAACTCTCCTGCTCATCTTTGAAATAGTGCCGCAGGATTTTTTACATCCACCTGAGAGAACAGGCGGGGCCTCAGTTTATCAGTCATCTGAAAGACGGCACCTCCGACAGCGCAGCACTCCCTCAGCACTGCCCTGGAGTGCCAGCCTAGATTTATGTGCTCAAGTCTCTAGAGTGGGATTTAAACCCACATCCTTCTGACTCAGAGATGACTCAGAGTCACGGCTGACACTATAGCGCAGTATTTAGTCCTAATGTGCTAGTTCTCTCTCGAGTGGATGGCAACGTCACAGTTAAGCTCTCCCAATAGTAATTGAGTTGCTCTTATCGGTTCTGAAGATAACATGTTATTTTCAGGATAAGATCCATCTTCTATCTACAGCTGCCTGCTGCTTGCCTCTCAAATGGGCAGCTAAGCATTCAGTTAAGAGTGGTATTGACAGCAAAATCAACTAAGCTCCAAAGACACCTGTTTACAAAGACAAAGAACAATGAGGTGAAGTTAGAAGCATGCGTTATGACTAGTATGATCTGCAGTGGAAATAGATTTGCCCATCTGTACATAACAAGCAGAGTACGCCTCATAGATTCGGTTTATTTCCCGTTTTCTGTGTGACTCGTAAACCTTGTGAAAAACAATGACTAAACTTTCACTCACTGGGTATCGAAAATGTATTAGATATTATCATATTTCACAGTTATTGACAGATATCACTACAGATTTAAAATTTGTAATATGCAGGTGCTGACGGATATTAGATAAACTGCTGTATAAAGTCTGCTCACATCCATTAGAACACAGCTTTGTTTTGTTCATTTATAACAAGATCTGCGCTAAAGTGATATCATGCATTGCATTCCATAGCTCATTGTTAAAATAAACACTCTTTACTAAGAACAAAATGACATGCAAGAAAATAAACTCTCTCATGGATCTTTCAATAAAAAGCTATGCTACATGATAGAACAAAATCATTTTCCTCTTTAATCTATCTCTCTCTGCATGTGTGCCTGAGTTCCATGGTATCATCTTTTTTTTGCTAGTGCGTAATTTCTCAAAGAGGGTCATCAACTAGGTTTCCACGGTCCATGAGGAGCCATCCATTGAATCTCTCCTTTCCTTCAAATAATAATGGCAATAGTGGTCACATCATGGGTGTTGCCATGGTATTGAGCATTCACTTGCAGGATATGGTTCCAGTGGTCAAATATCACCAGCACATTAACGGAATAGATCCCGCTCCTACTCATCCAGGCCATGGGTTGGTGGGAAGGGTCAGGTGATCAGATGTATGTCATTAATGGTGCTCTTCATTTACAGGAATCTTGTCCAAAGCTAAAAGTGACATTCCCTCACGTCCTGCTTTCTATGGCTCCCAAAGCAAGCGCTCTACTCGGAACTCCTTCATGGTGAGTGAGCCAAAGGTGGCCAGAGAAAACGTTAGAAGGACACCCTCAAAGCCTCCCTTGATAAAGTACAAAATCCTCACTGATAGCTGGGAATCCCTGGCCAAAGACTGCCCTAAGTGGAGGAAGTACATCGGAGAGGGCGCTGAGCACCTCGAGTCTCATCGCCGAGAGCATGCAGAAATCAAGCGCAGGCAGCGGAAAGAGCGTGCGGCAAACCAGTCCCACCCATCCTTTCCCTCAATGACTATCTGTCCCACCTGTGACAGGGATTGTTCAGCCACCTAAGGACTCATTTTTTAGAATGGAAGCAAGTTTTCCTCGATTCCGAGGGACTGCCTATGATGGTGATGCTTTCTATGGGATGTGATGTTACCCCTAGCCAACCAGGTTTCTCTCTCGTGTTTTATGCAGTGTCAGCTGTGGCACAGTTGGTAACACCCTCAGCACTGAGTCAGAAGGTTGTGGATTTGAGCACAAAAATCTAGGCTGCCACTCCAGTGCAGTATTGAGGGAGTGCTGTATTGTTGCTGGTGCCGTCTTTCAGATGAGACGTTAAACCGAGGCCCCGTCTCCTCTCTCAGGTGGGCGTATAAGTTCCCACGGCACTATTTCGATGAAGAGCAGGGGAGTTAGCCCTGGTGTACTTGTCAATATTTATCCCTCGGTCAACAGCACTAAAAACAGAGTATCTGGTCATCATTACATTGATATTTGTGGGAGCTTTCTGTGCCCAAATTGGCTGTGCTGTTTCCTACATTACAACAGCGACTACACTTCCAAAAAAAAGTACTTCATTGGCCGTAAAGTGCTTTGGGACATCCGGTGGCCGTGAAAGGCGCTACAAGTCTTTCTTTCATTGGCGTACAGCAGATGGATGATTCTGACAAAATAAAAACCATTGGCTTGGAAGAATCCCATGGCAAAAAAAGACTTCCATAGCCATGGGCGTAGCCATCCCTGCGGCAGAGGATGTCTTCAGGCCTGGCTCAAGGAGACAGCAACAACAATAACAATAACTTATATTTATATAGCACCTTTAATGTAGTAAAACGTCCCAAGGCACGTCACAGCAGTGTTATAAGACAATGCAGATAAATTTGACACCGAGCCACATGAGAAGAAATTACAACAGATGCCCAAAAGCTTGGTCAAAGAGGTAGGTTTTAAGGAGCGTCTTAAAGGAAGAAAGAGAGGTAGAGAGGTGGAGAGGTTTAGGGAGGGAGTTCCAGAGCTTAGGGCCCAGGCAGCTGAAGGCACGGCTAACAATGGTTGAGCAGTTATAATCAGCGATGCTCAAGAGGGCAGAATTTGAGGAGCGCAGACATCTTGGGGCTGGGGGGGGGGGGTATAATGTGACTGCATAAGTTTGTGACTGCTTCCTTGATGTAGCGTAGGCAGTGACAACCGGTCTCTCTGACATGCTCAGGTAGTTGTGCCTAAGTCTATAAAGGGAGGTCCTATGACAACAGTCAGCACCCACCTTTCCTGCTTCATGACTCCTTCCCCATCCAAATCTGGCAAAATCCCCGAAGGAATTTTCACGCAGAACTACTTCGCTGCTGCAAGTTAAATCACATCTGAAAGAAAGACTGCTGTGCAGAAAGCAGTTGTATTGCAGTTCACAGACATAACCTGAATCAGCAGCAGGAACTGACACAGTAAGGCAAATGCAAAGAAGAGCAGCATAGAAGTCCGAGGCACCTTGATGAAGTCAATTCTCAAAGGCTATAGCGTCAAATCTGCATGGATTGGTTTTATATGGAAGAGTAACCATTAGGAGGGAGAAGAACTCACCAGACTCATGAAATAGTGTGTAATCCCTATTACCATTATCGTACAGCACCAAAGGAAGCCATTCGGCCCATCGTGCCTGTGCCGGCTCTCTGTAAGAGCTATCCGATTAGTCCCACTCCCCTGCTCTTTCCCCATGCCGCTGTAAACCCTTTGCATAGATTTACATTCAATAATGAGGCTCCTGCTCACTCCGTGTGAGACCTTTCTAAAGATAAAAACCATTTAGCACAGGAATATTGGGAGCAGGGTGTATCAGAGCATCACAGATCCTCAGTCCCATTCTCTAATTCACAATGTCAGCAGCGCAAAGCTCTATGTTAACAGCGATGCCTTGGAAAATTGGCCCTTGCATCTGAGAGATGTACAATCAGGGTACATGTATTTTGAAACACTTAAGTTATTTTAATAAAAAGAGGGTACTGTATTTTAAAGGTACATACCAGAGAAGACACATTTCCCATTGGAGAAGAGCCTCACATCTTTTCTATACATCCTCATACCTAGTGTGAATTGTCATGAAAATCTTTGTCATTCTACAAAGTGTGTGAGCATTATGCCAACTGTTCCCACCACTCCACAATAATTTTACAGGACGACATAAAATCATAGAATCATACAGCACAGAAGGAGGCCATTTGGCTCATCATGTCTGTGCCGGCTTCTTGAAAGCGCTATCCAATTAGTTCCGCTACCCTGTTCTTTCCCCCATAGCCTTGCAAATGTTTCCTTTTCAAGCATACATCCAATTCCCTTTTGAAAGTTACTGTTGAATTTGCTTCCAGCACCCTTACAGGCAGTGAGTTTCAGACCACAACATGTGTCAAAAAATGTGTCCTCATCTTCCCTCTGGTTATTTTGGCAATTAGTTTAAATCTGTGTCCTCTAGTTACTGACCCTTCTGCCACTGAAAATAGTTTCTCCTTATTAACTCTATCAAAACCCTTCACAATTAAATCTGCTATTAAATCTCCCCTTAACCTTCTCTGCTCAAAGGGGAACATTCCCAGCTTCTCTAGTCTTTCCACAAAACTGAAGTCCCCTAACCCGGGTACCATTCTGGTAAATCACCTCCGCACCCTCCCCACGGACTTGACATCCTTCCTAAAGTGTGATGTTCAGAATTGGACACAATACTCCAGCTAAGGCCAAACCAGTGATTTATAAAGGTTTAGCATAAAATTGAGTATCATAATTTTTTTTTAACCTCTTTAAAATTTAATAAAGGATGAATGACAAACTGTCAGCTAGAAAAAAAAACATGAGTTAAGTAAGATCACATGAAGCTTTTCATTTTGGTAAGTATTGATTGACTTATCTGCTCAGAAATACAAGGTTAAAAGTGTTCTGAGTGTATCAGACAGTGCGTCAATATTTGAGCATGGGTTACACATGACAGCCCAAGAGCGAGGCAACTGCCTGAGCGACTAGATATGGGCAGAGATGAATTGAAGAGATAAATGTTTTTGTGGTGCCACATAATTCTCTTCCCTTTATTGAAAGAACCAAAAGAGAGTTTATTATTTGTATATCTTAGGAAAGAGTTTGATTTTACAATCAACTATATTGTTAATAAGTACAGCGATGGGCAAGGTATGTTAAATAAGGAGGGGAAATAAATGCTCACATCCCGAAAACAATTAAAAAAAATCTGGAAAATGATTCAAAAGGATCTTGATTTGCATTTTAAACAAATGGATATCATTTCCAGGAATCTTTCCACTGATGCAGACAACATAAACACCGCGTTATAACGTGAATACAGGCAAATTCCACCTTTGATGCTACAATGGATCTTCTTAGTAATTAATCTTACGCTGCAGAGGAATACAGAAGCTAATTTCAAGATACTGTCTCTGCAAACATGGCACGTCCTTTTATAGAATTATAGTTGAATTCTGATGAGAAGAAAACATCTCCAGCAAGATCCTGACAGTTTGAAATAAAATAATTTCATGTCAATACTATTTTAATTAGCTTGGAGGAAAAAAAAAATCAATTTTTTGGGGCATAAATTACTTTTCACACTAATAGGCACTTCATGTAACTGCTTGGCAATGTAAAACTTTTATAGTTGAAATTAATTCATCCTGAGTGGATCTTTGTGAGTAAAGCAGAAATAATATGAGCAATGTGGTTTCACTGTTGTTGCTAAGTGCAAGTTTAACTCCTTATGTGATTGGCGATGCAGATAGGCAATCATATGCAAGTCTGGCAGCTTTGTTGCTAGTCTCAACATGTCCATGAAAGGATTCCCCTGTAAATAGTATTATCTTGCAGCTAAAAGTGGCAGTGCCAGCTGTGGCTCAGTGGGTAGCACTCTTGCCTCTGAGTCAGAAGGTTGTGCGTTCAAGTCCCACTCCAGAGACTTGAGCATAAAAATCGAGGTTAACACTCCAAGTGCACTGCTGAGGGAATGCTGCACTGTCGGAAGTGCTGTCTTTCGGATGAGATGTTAAAAACTAGGCCCTGTCTGCTCTCTTAGGTGAACGTAAAAGATCCCATGGCACTATTTCGAAGATGAGCAGGGGAGTTATCCCCGGTGTCCTGGCCAATATTGATCCAACAATCAACATAACAAAAACAGTTTCTCTGGTCATGATCACATTGCTGTTTGTGGGAACATGCTGTGCGCAAATTGGCTGCACTGTTTCCCGCACTACATTAGTGACTACACTCCAAAAGTACTTCATTGGCTGTAAAGTGCTTTGAGTCGTCTGGTGTTTGTGAAAGGGGCTATACAACAGTAAGTCTTTCTTATAAGACAGCAGGGAAAGAAATTCCTCTGTGTTACCTGCAGCAGAAAAACATTTATCTAGAACACCTTTATTATTTTTGCTACACAGCACACAGAGGAAATTTCCCCCCACGCATTCTTTCTAAAGAGCTTAACTCAATTCATTTAGAATATTACAAAAAATACATATGAACATCTCACATTATATTGCAAGTGTGTTTCTGCACTGCATTGTGCATTAGGTGACAGCTGTGGCTCAGTGGGTAACACTCTCGCCTCTGGTGTCAGGGGGTTGCAGATTCAAGTCCCACTCCAAAGACTTGAGCATAAAATCTAGGCTGACACCTCTGTGAAGTTTGGAATAGTACAGCGCAGAAGGAGCCCATCATGTCTTCCGGCTCTTTCAAAGAGCATTCCAGTTAACCGCTCTTTCTGCATTTCCCCGCAATTTTTGCTCTTCAAATATTTATCCATTACCCCTTTGAAGGCTATTGTTGAATCTGAATCCACCGCCCAATCAGGCAGTGCATTCCTGGATGAGCAGAAATTTTCCAAATTGAATATTGGGAAGACAGAAAACATTGTTTTCAGTTCCCACCACAAACTCCGTTCCCGAGCCACTGACTCCATCTCTCTCCCCAACTTCTGTCTGAGGCTGAACCAGACAGCTCACAACTTTGGTGTCATATTTGAACCTGAAATGAGCTATCGACCACATAGCCACAGCATAACAAAGGCAGACTATTTCCACCTCCGTAACATCGCCCATCTCTGCCTTTGCCTCATTTCATCCACTGCTGAAACCTTCATCCATGCCTTTGTTAGCTCTAGACTTGACTATTCCAACGCACTCTTGGCTGGCCTCCCACCTTCTATCTATGTACACTTGAGGTAATCCAAAACTCGGCTGCCCGTGTCCTAACTCGCACCAAGTCCAGCTTACCCATCAACCCTGTGTTTGCTGACTTACATTGTCTCCCGGTGAAGTAACGCCTCGATTTCAAAATTCTCATCATTGCTTTCAAATCCCTGCATGGTCTCGCCCCCCTCCCTATCTCTGTAAACTCCTGCAGCCCCACCACCCCCTGAGATATCTGCGCTCCTCTAATTCTGCCCTTTTGAGCATCCATTGGTGGTCGTGCCTTCTGTTGTCTAGGCATTAAGCTCTGGAATTCCCTGCCTAAACCTCTCCACCTCTCCACCTCTCTTTGCTCCTTCAAGACTCTCCTTAAAACTTTGACTAAACTTGGTCACCCGCTCTAATTCCTCCTTATGTGGCTCGATGTCAAATTTTTGGTTTCATAATACTCCTGTTAAACGCCTTGGGATGTTTTACTACATTAAAGGCATGATATAAATGCAAGTTGTTGTTATTTGTGCCCTCTGGTTATCGACCCTTCAGCCATTGGAAGCTGTTCCTAGCGCGGGCTGCACTGCATCACCGTTTGGATGAGACATTAAACTGAGGCCCCAGCTGCCTTCTTAGAGGGGCATAAAAGATTGCACGGTACTATTTAAAGTAGAGCAGGGGAGATGTGCCAGTGCTCTGGCCAACATTTATCCCTCAAGCAACAGCTAAAACAGACGGTCTAGTCATATATTGCAGTGCTGTTTTTCAAAGTTTATTGCACTCAAATTAGACTGCCGTGATTCCTACACTCCAAAAATACTTCATTGGCTGAAAATCATTTTGGGACGTCCTAAAGTCATGAAAAGTGCTACATAATTGCAAGTTTTTTATTCCTTCAAAAATGTATTTGCAAGGATAGAAATTCAAAATTGTCACCATTCCGATACAAATGTTTAACCATGGTGTAATATCTGTAAGCTTGTAATGTTCGTAGCTCCACACTGTACTGCATATTATGTACTGTAAGTGCAGGGTTAATAATAAACAGCCCAGGCAGATTTCCGGAGACTTACGAGAGAGCTGCCTGCCATATTAGGAAGCTGTGTGTGCTGTGCTCTGTGAATATATTACACATGGCGACGGAAGATGGGATTTTTCGGATGATTTAAAGCTTAAATTTTGTTGGTGAAGGATTTAGCCAACCGACAGAGAGACTTTGGAAGTTTCTGTCTTTGGAAAAAGTTACAAAAATCCAAGGTAAAATACAGCACATGGAGTGAACAACTAGAGATTAAAATGGGAGGTCTATTAGGATATTTGGGTGAATATAGACATGACCGGGAACATTTTAAAGCGTATGTAGATCGGCTAGAAATGTATTTCACTGCAAATAACATAATCGAAGTTCCAGACAATGCAGTCCAGAACCAGGCTGTGTTGGAACGTTAAGAAAGCGATCTTCTTATCAGAGGCAGGTCCGACATTATACAAAACCCTTGTAAATCTGCTCGTGCCTGACGAGCCAAAGGACACAACGCTTAAAGAGATTTTAATGAAGCTGGAGCAGCACTGTAACTCCAAACCATTAGAAATTGTTGAAAGCTATCGTTTTGGGATTCGGAATCAAAAGGTGATGAAAGTATCAGTAATTACATCATAGCATTAAAAAAGCTATCGATGCACTGTAATTTTGGAAACTTTCAAAACCGAACATTTTGTTTGTGGGGTGAAAAATGATGCGATCAGAAGAAAGTTATTGATGACGGATGGCTTGACTTTTGAGATTGCACGTCGGATAGTGAGGTTGATGGGCATGGCCAAACAATATTCCCGAGAATTAAATAATAATTATGGTCATCAGTCAACCAAGGTAAATTACCTGCAGGTTGAAGGTAAAAAACGGTGGGGGCCCAAAGTCTCAGAAACTGGAAATTCTCACAGTGCGTCGAAGTCGTGCTATAGGTGCCTGGGACAACACATTGCCTTCACATATGGACAGCTTTTAGCAGAGCGTTTCTTCTGCAGGAAGACTGGGCATCTTGCGAAGGCATGCCGACTGAAGAGTAAACCAGCTTTTAAAGCTATGAGTCCAGCATTCAAAGCTATAAGTCGAAATCCCAAGAGACTACATAGCATAGAACAACAACAACAGGACGAGGAGATGTTAGAGTTACACGTCATCAGGAGCACGAGGTTAACGGACAGTGATTCAGAAAGCATCAAAATCCACATAGATGTTGCGGGATTTAAGATACAAATGGAAATCGACACGGGTGCATCCGTGAGTGTAGTACTGGAGTCACTATATCGAGACAAATTACGTGATTTCCAACTGGAGAAATCCAAGATAGAGCTGCGAGGCTACTTGGGAGAGAAAATTCCTGTGGTAGGTCGTATCACCGTACCGGTGAAATATTAAGAACAATTTCAGAACTTGCCTCGAATAGTAGTGAAAGGAGACAAGCCGGCCTTACTAGGAAGAATTGGTTGACCTCACTGAAGCTGGATTGGAGTAAGATTTTCTGAGTGGAAGCGAGATTTTCATCAACGGAAGAGGTTATCAAGCATTATCCGAAGTTGTTCTGCAAAACGGGCAGTCCGATCCAAGGCTTCAAGGCGAGTGTCAGGGTACAGAAGGACGCCAGATCGGTTTACTACAAGCCACGTTCCGTACCATATGCACTCGAGGAGAAAGTTGAGCAAGAACTCAAAAGACTAGAGACTGAGAACATTATTTGTAAGATAGATCGATGTAATTGAGCTACACCCATTGTTGTTGTACCTAAGTCCGATGGTAAGGTAAGATTGTGTGGTGATTATAAGGTAACCGTAAACCAGGTTCTAGAGGGTAATGTCCCCAATACATTGCCGAATATAGAAGATTTGTTCAAAACACTGACAGATGGTCAGATCTTCTCAAAACTAGATCTTACGAATGCCTACTTACAGCTTGAATTAGTTGAGTCCAAGGCATGTTTGACTATAAATACTCATCTAGGCCGAAATCAATTTAATAGGCTACCATTTGCAGTGTCTTCCGCCCCTGCTATATTCCAAGGGGTGATGAACCAGATTTTGCAAGGTATTGAAGGGGTAGTATGTTATTTGGATGACATACTAATTTCATCACCAGATAGGCAAATTCATAATAACATATTAAATGAAGTCCTCAAACGGCTAGAGAAGCACAGAGTATGAGTGTCTGCTTGTAAGTGTGAGTTATTTAAAAACTCAGTGGAACACTTAGGGTACAGAGTAGACAAAGATCGTTTACATCCAACCATGGAAAAATTGGATGCAATTAGAAATGCACCCACTCCCAGGAATGTCACTGACCTTCATTCATTCTTGGGTCTTTTGAACTATTATGGGAAGTTCCTACCAAATTTGGCTACAGTATTACATCCACTGAATGAACTTTTGAAAAAACAGGTCCATTTTAAGTGGTCAAAAGAATGCGATACAGCATTTAAGGAGTGTAAAAGCAAATTGGTAGAGAGCACCATGTTAGTTCACTATGACATATCTAAGGAGATTAAGCTAGCATGTGATGCCTTTCCATATGGAGTTGGGGCAGTAATCTCTCATGTATTAAGTAGTGGGGAGGAGAGATCAATTGCTTTTGCTTCACGCACTCTCAGTGCCAGTGAGAGCAATTATGCGCAAATTGAAAGGGAAGCTTTGGCATTAATTTTTGGGATCAAGAAGTTTCACAAATACTTGTATGATCGTAAGTTTACCATCATTACGATCCATAGGCCCCTAACAGCAATCCTCCATCCAAAGTCCCCAGTTCCAACATTAGCTGCAGCCCGAAAGCAGAGATGGGCTTTGATTTTGTCAGCATATACATATGATATTGAATACAAACGATCAGCTGATCACAGTAATGCTGATGCAATGTCTAGATTGACTTCCCCATCACAAGTTACACCCGATAGGGAAGAAGTGTTTTATTTTTCATACATTGATGAACTGCCAGTCAGAGCTGAAGAGATTGGTAGAGCAACCAAACGTGACCCAGTGATGTCAAAGGTGTATGAGTATATTGCAAATGGATGGCCAAACCAGATAACAGATGAAGATACACATCCATTCTTCATTCATAGGAATGAATTATCAGTCAATAAAGATTGTATCATGTGGGGTGCAAGAGTGGTTATACCAAATAAATTCAGGTCCAAGTTATTAGGAGACCTCCATGACCAACACCTGGGAATGTGCTTGACCAAGAGTTTTGCACGCAGTTATTTATGGTGGTCAGGTCTTGATAAAGATATAGAGTACATCGTGAGTCAGTAAATCGGTAAGCATGCAACCACCACCAGTACCATGACAGCCGTGGAAATGGCCTCCCAGGGTGTGGCAAAGGCTACATATTGATTTTGCTGAGTTAGAAGGACAACAATTGTTCATTGTGATTGATAGCCATTCGAAGTAGGTTGAGGTGTTTCCAATGTGGAAAATAACAAGAAGTAAAACATTGGACATCTTACGAAAATTATTTTCTTCATTTGGCCTCCCAGAAGAAATTGTTTCGGATAATGGGCCACAATTTCGTTCAGAAGAATTTGCACAATTCACGAGAAAAAATGGTGTGAAACATACCAAGGTTCCACCATACCATCCTGCTTCGAATGGTGCAGCAGAGCGCACTGTACAAATTGTAAAACGTGCCCTCATAAAACAAATGTTAGATGCAAATCCAAGGAAATGACAATTGACATTGGATCACAAATTGGGTAATTTTTTGATTACATATCGAAATACTCCTCATACAATTACTGGCAGAACACCAGCAGAGTTGTTTCTCAAACGACAGCTACGAATCAGATTCTCGTTGTTAAAGCCAAATTTGGCACAGTCCGTAGAAGACAATTAAGACTGAAAGTGAATCAGGATAGAGGTAGAGTAAAAGAGAGAAGTGTGAAATTAAATCAGAAGGCGAGAGTGAAGAACCATCACCATAAATGGGTAAAGTGGTTACCAGGAAGGGTGGTGAGGATATGTGGTCCTCGCACATATTTGGTAAAGATGTTTGATAATGGACAGGTTAGGTTTGTTCATATTGATCATATTTTACCTGTAGACATGGAAGGAGTTGAAGGTGAGAATGATTCAATTATTTCTGACTCATCAGATAGTTTTGATATACCAGTAGCAAATCCTAAATCCAATGTACTGGAAACAAATCCAGGAGAGAATCAGAATGAAAGTCTGAGTCCGAGTCAGGAAAACAAAGAGCCTGAAGTTAGAGTGAGTTCAAATGAAAATCAAGGAAATTCCGTGGAGGAAAATGTTCCTCAGGATGAGCCTCGAATGAGTGTGGAATCGACACCATTTTTGGAAGGTTCTGTTTGAGAGTGAAGGTATCCTCTTCGAAACAGAAAACAAGTGGTCAAGTTAAATTTGTAAATATGGGAAAAAAAATAAGTTTATATCCTGTGTTATGTATAAACATGAAAGTTATGTATGGTGTTTTTATGATGGCTTCTTCATTAAGGAGGGAGAAGTGTAATGTCTGTAAGCTTGTAATGTTTGTAGCTCCACACTGTGGAAGTGGACATATTGTGTACTGCAAGTACAGGGTTAATAATAAACAGCCCAGGCAGATTTCCGGAGACTTCCAAGAGAGCTGCCTGCCATGTTAGGAAGCTGTGTGTGCTGTGCTCTGTGAATATATTACACATGGTACCATATTCCTTGCTGTGCTATTTTAACTTCTTAAACTGGAGCAGCAATTTTCAAATACTGTAATTTTATGTTGCTGCACTAATTTTTGCAGTGCTCACAAAAGACCATTAAGCACGGATTTATTCCTGCCGTAAAAAAATGATGTTGTAAAATAGTTATGTGAAATGCCTGGTTAATAGTGTGAAAATTAATTTAGGCAAAAAAAAAAACATTTGGAAAAATGATCTTTCCCGAGCATAGTGAAATAAAATAATGCGGAAAGAAACTTGGCACAATGATGGCAGTAATAGTAGGGAAAGAGCTATCATCTGTCTTTCGGATGAGACATTAAACCGAGGCCCCGTCAGCTCTCTCAAGTGGACGTAAAAGATCCCATGGCACTATTTCGAAGAAGAGCAGGGGAGTTATCCCCAGTGTCCTGGCCAATATTTATCCCTCAATCTACATAACAAAAAAACAGATGATCTGGTCATTATCACATTGCTGTTTGTTGGAGCTTGCTATACGCAAATTGTCTGCTGCGTTTCCCACATTACAACAGTAACTACACTCCAAAAGTACTTCATTGGCTGTAAAGCACTTTGAAACGACCGGTCATCGTGAAAGGCGCTATGTTTGTTTCTTTATTTCTTTATTTCTTTATTTCTTTCGAAAACTCTTTTATTCATTCTAATTCAAATGCTAATTATTCATACTTTATTGACAAAGAGTTCAGTGCTGAGAGGAACGTTCACAGCAAATAGGAACAGTTGATAGGATACAGAAATGTATTTATAAAATTTTAAATCTTAGCTAAGGTAGATTAAAATTGTCTTAAACTAGTTGATCTCCCATAGCCTGCAGGCCAATTTTAACTGTGACCACCCCCAGTGTAAGTGGCCCGAGTCTGAATTTGGTGCTGGGTCACTAGCCGCTATGTTTAGGCTGGTAGGGACCTTTTTCGATGGGTGGTCAGAGTGCCTGCCTGTTCCAGTCGAGAGGACACTTTTAATAAGCAAATCGGGGTCTTATGACGTGTATGGGAGCTGATTGCAATTTTGAGGTACAAATGGATGAATCATGCAATGTGCATACTCTGCTCATTACTACCGGTGTTGAACAGCCTCCTTAAAAGGACCCCTGGAGGCTGCTTAATGAATGGCCCAACACTAATTTCAACTTTTATTTATGTGAGTAAATTAATATTCTCCTTGGCCACACAAAAAGATTATATTCAGCTGCCGGCCTGTGCGTAAACTCTACAGGGGGAATTTTCCAGGGGATCAGCGAATGCGATTGCTGGTGAGTCGGGTGGGAAAGTGTTATTTTTGACAGCGGGTCGGGACCCCACTGTCAACCCGCTGCCACTCGCCTTTCCGAAATATTGGGTCTGCCAGCGCTGAGCAGACCTGACACACAGCGGCAGGGGAGTCAACCGAAATCATTAGTGGCTTGATTGCACCCACTTGACAATGCTTTTTTCCCAGCTTTTTGATTTCGACAGGTCGCCCACCAGTTTCCCGCTGTGCCTAGACCTCGTCTGTGAAGCTGAAGTGGGAGGTCACGAGCCATTGTTTCAGCTGATTGAGAAATGTTCCCATAGGCACTAGCTTCTCTAAACTGCATTTCCACTACAAATTCAAAATGCTGAAAGTCTTTACACAAGTCTCCATCCAGTCTGACCTCATTACCTCCACCATTGATAGATTGCTTCTGACATCTCTACTTCACCTGCCATCTATTCCATCAGCATCGGTGCACTTGAAACAATCTCATCTTGATCCTCAGAATCCCACCACGATCAGCCCCAACACCAGCAGCACCAGGCACACCAGCAGCACCAACAACAACACCAACCTTCTCCGCAATCAACTGATGCTGCACAGGGCACAGGGCATCAGCACCCGACCACATCGCAGCCCAGGAGGCCAGGGATGGCCTCACTATGGCCAGAGTTACTTCACTTAACACTGCACACCTTGGCTGCCACGTAATGTGCCAGGTTGGCACTACCCCAACTTCAACCCTCTGCTCAATGTTCCTCGCTGCCATGCTCCATTTCACCGTCAACAAGCTCCCCGCTGGAGTGGAACTAAACTACAGAATCAGTGGGAAGCTGTTTAACCTACTCCGCCTCCAGGCCAGCTCCAAGATTATCCCAACCTCTGTTGTTGAGCTGCATTATGCAGATGACGCCTGCGTCTGCGCACATTCTGAGGCTGAACTCCAGGATATAGTCGATGTATTCACCGAGGCATAAGATCCGTAAGTCAAAGGTCCTCCACCAGCTTGTCCTCACCGCACAGCACTGCCCCCCAGTCATCAAGATCCACGGCATGGCCCTCGACAACGTGGACCACTTCCCATACCTCGGGAGCCTTTTATCAACAAAGACAAACATTGATGAAGAGATTCAACATCGCCTCCAGTGCGCCAGTGCAGCCTTTGGCCGCCTGAGGAAAAGAGTGTTCGAAGACCAGGCCCTCAAATCTATCACCAAGCTCATGGTCTACATGGCTGTAGTAATACCCACCTTCCTGTATGGATCAGAGGCATGGACGATGTACAGAAGGCACCTCATGTCGCTGGAGATATATCATCAACGATGTCTCCGCAAGATCCTGCAAATCCCCTGGGAGGACAGGCGCACCAACATCAGTGACCTCGCCCAGGCTAGCATTGAAGCACTGACCACACTCGATCAGCTTCGCTGGGTAGGCCACGTAGGTCGCATGCCAGACATGAGGCTCCCTAAGAATTGCTCTATGCAGAGCTCCTTCCCAGCAAACGAGCCAAAGATGGGCAGCGGATACGTTACAAGGACACCCTCAAAGCCTCCCTGATAAAGTGCGACATCACCACTAACACCTGGGAGTCCCTGGCCGAAGACCGCCCTAGGTGGAGAAAGTGCATCCAGGAGGGCGTTGAGCTCTTCGAATCTCAACGCCGTGAGCGTGAAGAGGTCAGGCGCAGGCAGCAGAAGGAGTGTGCGACAAATCAGTGCCACCCCCCCTTCCCCGAATGAGTATCTGTCCCACCTGTGACAGGCTCTGTGACTCTCACATTGTTCAGCCACCAAAGGACTCACTTTAGGAGTGGAAGCAAGTCTTCCTCGATTCCGAGGGACTGTCTATGATGATGACACAAAACCATAAAGCATCACTACAATGCCCAAGCCATTCCTTTCACACCCATCACCATTGTGGAGATACCGTTAGCGTTATGTCTCACCGTTCACTGCAACTCACTAAGCCACTTCCAAAGGTGCACACAAATCTGTCCAAGAATGCAAAGTGTCGAAAATAAAGGTTTCAATGTTTGACACCACAAACAGAAATTTTACATGAATATTGCATAAAACGCCCAAGTGTCTACTCTTGGATGTTGGTATGATTGGACAAGGATGATGGTGAGTGTGAGGTGGGGAAGTGAGATGGGGAAGTGATAATGTAGATAGGGAGGGATGAGTGGAGGTGCAAGGTAAATTGGTGTGAGTAAGGATGTGCAGGAGTAGAGTAGGGAATACAGAGTGATGGAGATGTGATGAGTGGCACAGCAGGATGAGGTTGAGTGTGGCTTTGCAGTAACGTTTTGTGATCTACTGAGATCATTGAAAGGTTTGTGCAACTGCAGCCTGGTCCCCCTGATGACATCCCTGCTTATGCCCTGCTCTCCTGTGCAATGTGCAACCCAGGTTGCGTTGGTGTCCTGGGTAGTTCCCTTCTGCCCCTAGGGAGAGAAGAGAACCTCCCTGCATGTTGTGACTCCCTCCATAAGCATATGGAGGGAGTCATAGGAGAGCCTGGGTGCAGCCGTGCACCTCTGTGCAGTGCTTGTCAGTATTTGCAGCACCTCAATGCTGCAGAACACTGACATCAAAAATGTCAAAATAAATTTGCACATGGTCCCTTTAAGGAAACAGGCTGATAATGTGTCATCAAATGACATCATCAGATCCATTTTCTTCAATTGGCCAGTAAACGTGCTGGGCTGGCTTAACAAACCCAATCAGGAGAAAATTATCTGGACAGCGGGCTGGAGCCAGCAGCGGGGCTGGGTCCCATCACCAACATTGCCCGCCATGGACCTGCCGAGGTTAGTAAAATCCAGCCTTAAGAAACTGGGAAACAACCTCCGCCATTCCCATTATCTTTACACTGACTGCAGCAACTACAGAGGAATATCCCTGTTATCAGCCACTGGGAAAGTCATCGCTAGAATCCTCCTCAACCATCTTCTCCCTGTAGCTGAGGAGCTCCTCCTGGAGTCACAGTGCAGATTTCGTCCACTATGAGGTACAACAGACATGATTTTTACAGCGCGACAACTGCAAGAGAAATGCAGGGAACAGCACCAACCCTTGTACATGGCCTTCTTTGACCTCACAAAGGCCTTTGACAACATTAACCGTGAGGGACTATGGAGCGTCCTCCTTCGTTTCGGCTGCCCCCAAAAGTTTGTCCCACATGCAGGCTGTGATCCTGAACAACGGGTCCACCACAGACCCAATCCATGTCCAGACCGGGGTCAAGCAGGGCTGCGTCATCGCGTCTTCTCGATCTTCCTCGCTGCAATGCTCCACCTCACACTCAACAAGTCTCCCGCTGGATTGGAACTAAACCATAGAACCAGTGGGAACCTGTTCAACCTTCGTCGCTCCAGGCCAGATCCAAGACCATCCCATCCTCTGTCGTCAAGCTACAGTACGCGGAGGACGCTTGCGTCTGCGCACATTCAGAGGCTGAACTCCAAGTCATCATCAACATCTTCACCGAGGTGTACGAAAGCATGAGCCTTACGCTAAACATCCGTAAGACAAAGGTCCTCCACCAACCTGACCCGGCCACACAGCACTGCCCCCCAGTCATCAAGATCCACGGCGCGGCCCTGGACAACGTGGACCACTTTCCATACCTCGGGAGCCTATTATCAACAAGGGCAGACATCGACGACGAGGTTCAATACCGCCTCCAGTACGCCAGTGCAGTCTTCGGCCGCCTGATGAAGAGAGTGTTCGAAGATCAGGCTCTCAAATCTGGCACCAAGCTTATGGTCTACAGGGCCGCAGTGATACCCGCCCTCCTATATGGCTCAGAGACATGGACCATATACAGCAGACACCTCAAATCACTGGAGAAATACCACCAACGGTGTCTCCGCAAGATCCTGCAAATCCCCTGGGAGGACCAACGCAGCAACGTTAGTGTTCTCGATCAGGCCAACATCTCCAGCATCGAAGCACTGACCACACTTGACCAGTTCCGCTGGGCGGGTCACATTGTTCGCATGCCCGACACAAGACTCCCAAAGCAAGTGCTCTACTTGGAACTCCTACACGGCAAGCGTGACCCAGGTGGGCAGAGGAAATGTTTAAAGGACATCCTCAAAGCCTCCTTGATAAAGTGCAACATCCCCACCAACAACTGGGAGTCCCTGGCCAAAGATCGCCCTAAGTGGAGGAAAAGCATTCGGGAGGGCGCTGAGCACCTCGATCTTAATATCAGTCTTTTTACAAATTAAGACGTCTGGGACTTTCCACTCACGAGTTGATCATTTCAGTTCTAGGCGAGCGTTCTGAGTTAGTTGTGATGGTGGCTGAGTAACCGATCTGATGGGAGTGGTAATGACCACATCAGAGACTGAAGGTCAGTTTCAATAATGACAGCAGAGTCCTCTGATGAATGAACATTGGTTGGTTGGTCACTGACTGCATCTTCCTCAAGCGGTTCCAGTTCATCCGTGTGCTGCAGTTTTATCTGATCAACATGTTTCCTGCATGTTTGCCCATTCTTGAGCACGACAATAAACACTCTGTTACCCTCCTTGGCTGTAATAATTCCGACTATCCACTTTGGTCCTTGACCATAGTTCAGTACATAAACCGGATCGTTGACTGAGATGTCACGTGAGACAGCAGCATGATCATGATACAATTGCTGACTTTGACGTCTGTTTTCAACATGATCATTCAAATCAGGATGAACAAGAGAGAGCTTGGTCTTGAGATTTCTCTTCATCAGTAGTTCAGCAGGGGAGATCCCAGTGAGTGTATGAGGTCTGGTTCTGTAACTGAGCAGTATACAGGACAAGCGAGTCTGCAGTGAGCCCTGAGTTACATGTTTCGTACTCTGCTTGATCGTTTGAACAGCACGCTCTGCTTGACCATTAGAAGCAGGTTTGAATGGGGCTGACCTCACATATTTAATACCATTGCGTTTCATGAATACTTGAAACTCCAGACTTGTGAAGCAAGATCCGTTGTTGCTCACAACAATATGAGGCAAACCATGAGTAGTAAACATGGCATGAAGGCTCTCAATAGTAGCTGTAGACGTACCGGATGACATAATAATACACTCTATCCACATTGAATATGCATGCACCACAACAAAAAACATCTTTCCCAGGAAAGGGCCCACAAAATCGATGTGGATCCTCGACCATGGTTTAGATGGCCACGACCAAAGACTTAGTGGAGATCCCACTGGTACTTTACTTAGTTGCATGCAAGTATTGCACTGATGCACACATGATTCCAGACCAGAGTCAATTCCAGTTTCACAACCGATAAAATGGGGTCATGGCTGGTCCAGATCCTAACTTGTTGAGCAGTGACAGGAGATCCTTCACTCTCAAAAACACCCATTACTAACAGTAGATCTGCAGGTTGAGGCGTCGCCACCTCAGGTGTGGGCAACAGCAGATGACTCAGTGCATCGGCACAATTCTCAGTGCCAGGTCTATGACGAATAACAAAATCATAGGCAGACAATGTCAACACCCAACTCTCTATATGGGATGATGCATTGATATTAATACCTTTGTTTTCCGAAAACAATGAAGTGAGTGGCTTGTAATCTGTTTCGAGTTCAAAACGAAGACCAAATAGGTACTGATTCATCTTTCTGACTCCACACACATCGGCCAAAGCTTCTTTTTCTACCATTCTGTAAGCTCTTTCCACCTTTGACAAACTTCTCGAAGCATATGCAACAGGTTGTTGCTTACCCGACTCATTTACTTGTTGGAGTACACAGCCAACCCCATATGATGAAGCATCATAGGCCAATACAAGACGCTTACACGGATCATAATGAACAAGCAACTTGTTTGAACAGAGCAAATTCTTAGCTTTCTCAAAGGCTCTATCTTGAGACATACCCCAGACCCAGTTGTCACTTTTTCTGAGTAGCATGTGCAGTGGCTCTAACAAAGTGCTCAATCTGGGTAAGAAATTACCAAAGTAGTTGAGTAGCCCAAGGAATAAACCCAGCTCCATCACATTGGAGCCTGGGTGCATTTTTGATGGCCTTGGTTTTCGCATTAGTAGGCCTGATGCCATCAGCAGCAATCTTCCTCCCCAGGAATTTAACTTCAGGTGCCATGAAGACACACTTCGAACGTTTCAGCATGAGTCCCACTTTGTCCAGACGATGTAGGACTTCAAGGTTATTCAGATGTTCAGTAGTGTCGCGACCTGTGACCAGAATGTCATCTTGAAACACGACAGTTCTAGGAATGGACTTCAGTAGACTCTCCATATTCTTCTGAAATATGGCTGCAGCCGAACGAATTCCAAAAGGACACCTGTTGTAGATAAACAGTTCTTTATGGGTGTTGATGCAGGTGAGTTTCTTCCGAAGTGTCGACAAACTCCTGTGTCATATAGGCTGACATCAGATCCAGTTTAATGAACGACTTTCCACCAGCTAGCATGGTGAACAGGTAGTGGGTTCTGATCCTGTTTCGAAAATCGGTTAATCATAATCTTGTAGTCTCCACAAATCCTGACAGTGCCATCACTCTTCAACACAGGGAACAGTAGGACTGGCCCACTTGTTAAACTCAACCGGTGATTTGACCCCTTCACGTTGGAGTCTGTCAAGCTCAATTTCAACCTTCTCCCTCATCAAGTAGGAAACAGACAGGCCTTGCATCAGAATCCAGGTGAATCTGCACCTTGGCTCCAGTAAAATTACCAATTCAAACAAAGAAGGAAACTTCTTCAACACTTAAGCACACGAAATGTCATCCACCGATGACAACGTTTTGATATCATTCCAATTCCACTTGACTTTCTCGAGCCAATTCCTGCCGTACAGCGTTGGACCATTACCTGGGATGATCCATAATGGTAGATCATGAACCATACCATCATATGACACCTTGAATACTGCACTGCCAATCACCGGTATGAGTTCCTTAGTGTAAGTACGCAACTTGGCATTGACTGGACTCAGCTTAGGCTCACAGCCTCAGTGTCCCACAGCTTGTCGAATGTCCTTTGGCTCATTATCGACTGACTCGCACGTGTCCAGCTCCATTGATACAGGCACACCATTAAGCCTCACATTAACCATTATCAGCTGGCTCCTTCCCAAGAATGAATGCAGACCATACACTTCCTCCTCGGGTTGTGTATCCGGACCAGCACTGGACTGGTCATCTTCAGCAATGTGATGAGTGGCAGCACGCTTGCTCAGTTGTGGACACATTCACTGAAGATGCCCCACTTTCAAACAGCCATTACAGGAGTACTGTTTAAACCGACACTGATGAGGCCAATGATTGCCCCCACAATGCCAACAGGGTGAAATCGGATTCGTACCAGTTGGCGGACTTTGAGCAGCTGCAAGTTTCACATAAGCAGTCGAGTAGGCCCTGCCAAAAGCAGCTCTGCCAGACGACAACACAATTGTGTTTACAGTACTTGCCATAGAGCTCCGATGCTTTGAGGATATCTGCCTCAAATTATCATCAGTCGTCATGCATGCCTGGGCAGTCGCGAAGACCTTGCTCAAATCCAGCTTCTCTTCGGCCAATAACTTCTGAAGAATCACATCATAGTTGATGCCTATCACGAAGAAATCTCGCAGCATGTCTTTCAACACATTCCCAAACTCACACAGCTCAGCAAGACGTCGTAGGTCAATGAAAAATCCCGACACATCCTGGCCCTCAGCATGAACATGCGTGTAGAAGCGATAATGTGAGATGATGATCCCCTCTTTTGGCTTAAGATGGTCACGCACCAAAACACACAAATCCCCATATTCTTTGTCCGTTGGACGTAAAGGCGAGAGAAGATTCTTCATGAGGCCATAAATTTTTGGACCACAAACGATGAGGAAAACCGCCCTGCACCAAACTACGTCAGCCTCTCCCTCCATTTTGTTGGCCACAAAATACTGATCTAGGCGGTCGATAGAATCCACCCAATCCTTGCTATCCGCGAATCTCTCTAGAATTCCAATAGTGCCCATTGTACATGCGAAGGTTCTTAAGTTACCTCGTTGCCAAATGTAATGAATGTAATGACTCAAAAGTCTTGTTACTGTAAACTGCTTCAGGTGTAAACCTGATCCAACTTTATTTGCTCCCAATGTACCCCGCCTGACATGGTACCTGCGCTTATATACCAGTGACCGCGCACGTACAGTCCGATGACCTCCGACAGTGGTGTCCCCTGGTGTCTGGTGACCCCAAGCATAAATATATAACAACAAGTAAATCTTCCTCGATTTCGAGGGACTGCCTATGATGGTGATGACACTGACCGGACCGGCAAAGTGGAAAACTCCGGCTATTGCGCTCTCTAACAGCTGGAGACTTTTACATACCGTTCTATTAAAAATTAAAAATTATAAATTCTTCAACAATTTAGAATTTAGACGCGGGAGCAGCCTATAAAAGCCCAGCGGGAGATCGAGAGCCAGCGGCAGTTGGTGAGACGCGGGAGCGGCCTATAAAAGGCCCAGCGGGAGATCGAGAGCCAGCGGCAGTTGGTGAGACGCGGGAGCGACCTATAAAAGGCCCAGCGGGAGATCGAGAGCCAGCGGCAGTGGGTGATTGGGGAGCAGCCTATCAAAAGGCAGCTACAGCGGGAGAGAAAGCAAAATAGAAGTAGAAAGTAATCAAAAAGTGACGTCACAGCCAATGGGGTAAGTGATTGGCTGGTGATTGGTGAGTAGCTTTTCTTTTATTTTTTATATCAGTAAGTGAACTGTAACATTGTTATTACCAATTTAACGGTATCTAAGGTTAAGACATGGCAGGAGAGCTCGGCCATGTGATATGCTCCTCCTGTACCATGTGGGAACTCGGGGACACTTCCGGTGTCCCTGGGCGCTACGTGTGTGGGAAGTGTAGCCGCCTCGAGCTCTTGACGGTCCGCGTTGCGGAATTGGAGCTGAGGGTGGATTCACTCTGGAGCATCCACGATGCTGAGAATGACGTGAGTATCACGTGTAGTGAGTTGGTCTTACCGCAGGAGAAGGGTCCACAGCCAGATAGGGAATGGAAGACCAGCAGGAAGAGCAGTGCAAGGAAGATAGTGCAGGGGTTCCCTGTGGTCATCTCCCTGCAAAACAGATACACTGCTTTGAGTACTGTTGGGGAGGATGACTCATCAGGGGAGGGCAGCAGCAGCCAAGTTCATGGCACCGTAGGTGGCTCTGCTGCAAAGGAGGGCAGGAAAAAGATTGGGAGCGCGATAGTGATAGGGGATTCGATGGTGAGGGGAATAGATAGGCGTTTCTGCGGACGCAACCGAGACTCCAGAATGGTATGTTGCCTCCCTGGTGCAAGGGTCAAGGATGTCTCGGAGCGGGTGCAGGACATTCTGAAATGGGAGGGAGAACAGCCAGTTGTCGTGGTGCACATTGGTACCAACGACAAAGGTAAAAAAAGGGATGAGGTCCTACGAAAAGAATTTAAGGAGCTAGGAGCTAAATTAAAAAGTAGGACCTCAAAAGTAGTAATCTCGGGATTGCTACCAGTGCCACGTGCTAGTCAGAGTAGGAATCGCAGGATAGCGCAGATGAATACATGGCTTGAGCAGTGGTGCAGCAGGGAGGGATTCAAATTCTTGGGGCATTGGAACCGGTTCTGGGGGAGGTGGGACCAGTACAAACCTGACGGTCTGCACCTGGGCAGGACCGGAACCAATGTCCTAGGGGGAGTGTTTGCTACTGCTGTTGGGGAGGAGTTAAACTAATATTGCAGGGGGATGGGAACCTATGCAGGGAGACAGAGGGAGACAAAAATGAGGCAAAAGCAAAAGACAGAAAGGAGATGAGGAAAAGTGGAGGGCAGAGAAACCCAAGGCAAAGAACAAAAAGGGCCACTGTACAGCAAAATTCTAAAAGGACAAAGGGTGTTAAAAAAGCAAGCCTGAAGGCTTTGTGTCTTAATGCAAGGAGTATCCGCAATAAGGTGGATGAATTAACTGTGCAAATAGATGTTAACAAATATGATGTGATTGGGATTACGGAGACGTGGCTCCAGGATGATCAGGGCTGGGAACTCAACATCCAGGGGTATTCAACATTCAGGAAGGATAGAATAAAAGGAAAAGGAGGTGGGGTAGCATTGCTGGTTAAAGAGGAGATTAATGCAATGGTTAGGAAAGACATTAGTGTTCTGCAGCTCTACCCATATAGATTCCACATCATCCAAGCTAAAGGGCAAAAATCGTTAGTGGGAGTTGTGTACAGACCTCCAAATAGTAGTAGGAGTGCATGCAATAAAGGTGCAGCAGTTATCATGGGTGACTTTAATATGCACATAGATTGGGCCAGCCAAACTGGAAGCAATACGATGGAGGAGGATTTCCTGGAGTGCATAAGGGATGGTTTTCTAGACCAATATGTCGAGGAACCAACTAGGGGGGAGGCCATCTTAGACTGGGTGTTGTGTAATGAGAGAGGATTAATTAACAATCTCATTGTGCGAGGCCCCTTGGGGAAGAGTGACCATAATATGGTGGAATTCTGCATTAGGATGGAGAATGAAACAGTTAATTCAGAGACCATGGTCCAGAACTTAAAGAAGGGTAACTTTGAAGGTATGAGGCATGAATTGGCTAAGATAGATTGGCTAATGATACTTAAGGGGTTGACTGTGGATGGGCAATGGCAGACATTTAGAGACCGCATGGATGAATTACAACAATTGTACATTCCTGTCTGGCGTAAAAATAAAAAAAGGGAAGGTGGCTCAACCGTGGCTATCTAGGGAAATCAGGGATAGTATTAAAGCCAAGGAAATGGCATACAAATTGGCCAGAAATAGCAGTGAACCCGGGGACTGGGAGAAATTTAGAACTCAGCAGAGGAGGACAAAGGGTTTGATTCGGGCAGGGAAAATGGAGTACGAGAAGAAGCTTGCAGGGAACATTAAGGCGGATTGCAAAAGTTTCTATAGATATGTAAAGAGAAAAAGGTTAGTAAAGACAAACGTAGGTCCCCTGCAGTCAGAATCAGGGGAAGTCATAACGGGGAACAAAGGAATGGCAGACCAATTGAACAAGTACTTTGGTTCAGTATTCACTAAGGAGGACACAAACAACCTTCCGGATATAAAAGTGGTCAGAGGGTCTATTAAGGAGGAGGAACTGAGGGAAATCTTTATTAGTCGGGAAATTGTGTTGGGGAAATTGATGGGATTGAAGGCCGATAAATCCCCAGGGCCTGATGGACTGCATCCCAGAGTACTTAAGGAGGTGGCCTTGGAAATAGCGGATGCATTGACAGTCATTTTCCAACATTCCATTGACTCTGGATCAGTTCCTATCGAGTGGAGGGTAGCCAATGTAACCCCACTTTTTAAAAAAGGAGGGAGAGAGAAAGCAGGGAATTATAGACCGGTCAGCCTGACCTCAGTATAGGGTAAAATGATGGAATCAATTATTAAGGATGTCATAGCAGCGCATTTGGAAAATGGTGACATGATAGGTCCAAGTCAGCATGGATTTGTGAAAGGGAGATCATGCTTGACAAATCTTCTGGAATTTTTTGAGGATGTTTCCAATAAAGTGGACAAAGGAGTACCAGTTGATGTGGTATATTTGGACTTTCAGAAGGCTTTCGACAAGGTCCCACACAGGAGATTAATGTGCAAAGTTAAAGCACATGGGATTGGGGGTAGTGTGCTGACGTGGATTGAGAACTGGTTGTCAGACAGGAAGCAAAGAGTAGGAGTAAATGGGTACTTTTCGGAATGGCAGGCAGTGACTAGTGGGGTACCGCAGGGTTCTGTACTGGGGCCCCAGTTGTTTACATTGTACATTAATGATTTAGACGAGGGGATTAAATGTAGTATCTCCAAATTTGCGGATGACACTAAGTTGGGTGGCAGTGTGAGCTACGAGGAGGATGCTATGAGGCTGCAGAGTGACTTGGATAGGTTAGGTGAGTGGGCAAATGCGTGGCAGATGAAGTATAATATGGATAAATGTGAGGTTATCCACTTTGGTGGTAAAAACAGAGAGACAGACTATTATCTGAATGGTGACAGATTAGGAAAAGGGAAGGTGCAACGAGACCTAGGTGTCATGGTACATCAGTCATTGAAGGTTGGCATGCAGGTACAGCAGGCGGTTAAGAAAGCAAATGGCATGTTGGCCTTCATAGCGAGGGGATTTGAGTACAGGGGCAGGGAGGTGTTGCTACAGTTGTACAGGGCCTTGGTGAGGCCACACCTGGAGTATTGTGTACAGTTTTGGTCTCCTAACTTGAGGAAGGACATTCTTGCTATTGAGGGAGTGCAGCGAAGATTCACCAGACTGATTCCCGGGATGGTGGGACTGACCTATCAAGAAAGACTGGATCAACTGGACTTGTATTCACTGGAGTTCAGAAGAGTGAGAGGGGACCTCATAGAAACGTTTAAAATTCTGATGGGTTTGGACAGGTTGGATGCAGGAAGAATGTTCCCAATGTTGGGGAAGTCCAGAACCAGGGGTCACAGTCTAAGGATAAGGGGTAAGCCATTTAGGACCGAGATAAGGAGAAACTTCTTCACCCAGAGAGTGGTGAACCTGTGGAATTCTCTACCACAGAAAGTAGTTGAGGCCAATTCACTAAATATATTCAAAAGGGAGTTAGATGAAGTCCTTACTACTCGGGGGATCAAGGGGTATGGCGTGAAAGCAGGAAGGGGGTACTGAAGTCGCATGTTCAGCCATGAACTCATTGAATGGCGGTGCAGGCTAGAAGGGCTGAATGGCCTGCTCCTGCACCTATTTTCTATGTTTCTATGTTTCTATGAATGAATACCTGGCCATTTTTAAAATTTTTATTGCTCCTGGTTGACATTTTGCCTATCGGTATTTCAGGCCCACGCCCTGTCCCATTAATTTAACTGGATGGAAAATCCTGTTCCCCCCACAGGCCTCTGCACCCTAAGTGCTGATCTCCATTTCTGCCGCACAAGCCCCCAGGTTGTGAGTGTAAATTAGTAAACTCTACCTTTTACCGTCTTGCTAAATGAAGAATTGACTGGATGGGCGTCGGTCAAACTTGTGACCGATTTTCAATTTGTACAGTCAGTGCACAAGGTGGATTACGATCAAATCAGTTTATATTTAATATTATATATCATTGTGTGAAGTATAACATTCATCATTTTGTGTAGCCTGTATCAGCTTTGCTGGGCTCTGACCACTTATCATTTGGATTTACAATCCAATTAGTTAATTTAGTTTTTGCTTCTGATCATTTCACTGGAACTATCCAAACAGATGGCTAATTTTCACGCACCTACCAACAGATTCAATTTATTCTCTTAAGCAAATGCAGTACTCTCATAAAACTCTCCGCTATAGTTTGTGGTTTGGTCCGGTAGTGAGATCATGCCATGATGACAACATCTCCATGGCATTCGTTAACTGAGCTATCTGCTCTTCACTTGCACCAATCAGCATTCAGAACAAGTGTGATTAGCTCACTGCATTTCAGGTCAGTGTACATAAGATCATAAGAACATAAGAAATAGGAGCAGGAGTAGGTCATTTGGCCCCTCGAGTCTGCTCTGCCATTCAATAAGATTATGGCTGATCTGATCTTGGCCTCAACTCCAGTTCCCTGCCCGCTCCCCATAACCCTCGAGTCCCTGGTCCTTCAAAAATCTGTCCATCTCCACCTTAAATTTATTCAATGATCCAACCTCCACAGCTCTCTGAGATAGAGAATTCCAAAGATTCACGACCCTCTGAGAGAAGAAATTCTTCCTCGTTTACGTTTCAAATGGGCGACCCCTTATTCTGAGACTATGGGCTAGAATTTCCTACGGCTCACCGCCTGGTTTCTGGGCGGTATTGGCCATTGTGGGCGGTAATCAGATGAGTAAAAATGTCCTTACCTGAGTTAGATCGACGGTTTCGAGGTACCGCTGGGGAGCGGACCGCCGGCGTGTACCATCCTCAGATCGCCATGGCGTGATATTTGGCTCACCGGTGACCCATAGCTGAGTTTTTAAAAACGTCCACTAGGATCAGCAGAGCTGGGCTCTGCAAGAAAAAGGTTAATAATTGGTTTTTGACTAATTATTTTAAAAATGTGTTGTGGTGATTTTGTTTTAAAATGTCTTGGGAATGTTTTTTTGATTTTTTTTTTAAGTTGATTTTTTTGAAAAATGATTTTTATTGTTTTTCTGGTGTTCGGCCCAACTCACAGCCTCAGGGTAAATTGTTATTGATTTTTTTAAATGTTTTGCCCATTTTGTTTACAAACCACTCAATCAACCCTAAATTGCACTTTTTCGCCCAGAATGGGGGTGCAAGACCCATGTTTTTTTGGGGGGAAGGTTACTGCACAAGATAAACGTTCACAGGGTTGGGGATAATATATTAGCATGGATAGAGGATTGGCTAACTGACAAAGAACCAACAGGGATAAATGGTTCATTCTCTGGTTAGCAACCATTAACTAATGGGGTGCTACAGGGATCAGTGCTGGAACTCCAACTATTTACAATCTATATTAACGACTTGGAAGAAGGGACTGAGTGTAACGTAGCCAAGTTTGCTGACGATACAAAGATGGGAGGAAAAGCAATGTGTGAGGAGGACACAAAAAATCTGCAAAAGGACATAGACAGGCTAAGCGAGTGGGCAAAAATTTTGCAGATGGAATTTAATGTTGTAAAGTGTGAGGTCATGCACTTTGGCAGCAAAAAAATCAAAGCACAAGTTATTATTTAAATGGAGAAAGACTGCAAAGTGCTACAGTACAGCGGGACCTGGGGGTACTTGTGCATAAAACACGAAAGGATAGTATGTAGGTTCAGCAAGTGATCAGGAAGGCCAATGATATCTTGGCCTTTATTACAAAGGTGATGGAGTATAAAAGCAGGGAAGTCTTGCTGCAGCTATATAAGGTATTGGTAAGGCCACACTTGGAATACTGCGTGCAGTTTTGGTTTCTACATTTACGAAAGGATATACTTGCGTTGGAGAGAAGGTTCACTCGGTTGATTCCGGGGATGAGGGGGTTGACTTATGAGGAAAGGTTGAGTAGGTTGGGCCTCTACTCATTGGAATTCAGAAGAATGAGAGGTGATCTTATCGAAACGTATAAGGTTATGAGGGGGCTTGACAATGCAGAGAGGATGTTTCCAATGATGGGGGAGACTTGAACTAGAGGGCATGATCTTAGAATAAGGGCCGCCCATTTAAAACAGAGATGAGGAGAAATTTCTTCTCTGAGAGTTGTAAATCTGTGCAATTCGCTGCCTCAGAGAGCTGTGGATGCTGGGACATTGAATAAATTTAAGACAGAAATGGACAGTTTCTTAAACGATAAAGAGATAAGGGGTTATGGGGAGTGGGCGGGGAAGTGGAGCTGAGTCCCTGATCGGATCAGCCATGATCTTATTGAATGGCGGAGCAGGCTCGAGGGGCGTTATGGCCTACTCCTGTTCCTAGTTCTTATGTTCTTATTAGCGGTCTTTTGGGTGGCAATCGGGCGCTGGCAGGTTGATAGGAAATTCTAGCCCTATGTCCTCTAGTTATAGATTCCCCCACAAGGTAAAACATCCTCTCTGAATCTACGCTGTCAAGCCCCCTCAGAATCTTATACATTTCAATAAGATCACCTCTCAGTCTTCTAAACTCCAATGAGTATAGGCCCAATCTGATCACCCTTTCTTCACATGACAACCCCTTCATCTCAGGAATCAACCTCGTGAACCTTCTCTGAACTGCCTCCAATGCAAGTATATCCCTCCTTAAATAAGGAGACCAATACTGTACTCAGTACTCCATTTATACTCCATGCCCCTTGCAATAAAGGCCAACATTCAACTTGTCTTCTGAATTAATTGGTGTACCTGCATGTTAACTTTTTGAGTTTCATGTCCAAGGACCCCCAGATCCCTCTGCACCACAGAATTTTGTAATCTCTCCCCATTTAAATAATAATTTGCTTTTTTATTTTTCCTACCAAAGTTGATAATCTCACATTTTCCCACATTATACTCCATCTGACAATTTTTTGCCCACTCACTTAACCTGTCTATATCCCTTTGCCGATTCTTTGTGTCCTCCTCACAACTTGCTTTCCCACTTATCGTTGTATCATCAGCAAATTTGGCTACATTACATTCAGTCCCTTCATCCAGGTCATTGAGATAGATTATAAATAGTAGAGGCCCCAGCACTGATCCCTGTGGCACCTCACTAGTTACAGTTTGCAAATCTGAAAATGACACATTTAGCCCGACTCTCTGTTTTTTGTTCGTTAACCAATCCTCTATCCACGCTAATATATTACCCCGAACCCCGTGCGCTCTTATCTTGTGCAGTAACCTTTTATGTGGCACCTTATCGAATGCCTTCTGGAAATCCAAACACATGGCATCTGCTAGTTCCCCTTTATCCACCCTGCTCATTACATCCTCAAAGAACTCCAGGAAATTTGTCAAACATGATTTCCCTTTCATAAAACCATGCTGACTCTGCTTGACTGCATTATGATTTTCTAAATGTCCTGCTATTAATTCCTTAATAATGGACTCCAGCATTTTTCCAATGTTAGGTTAACTGATCTATAGTTTCCTGCTTTCAGTCTCCCTCCTTTCTTAAATAGGGGCATTACATTTGCGTTTTTCCAATCTGCTGGGATGGGTCACCGATCTGTTAACATTAAACAACTGGACTTTCAAGTTTCAGCAAATAATCAGTTAAATTAACAAAGCAACAAGCGATTTTCAACGATACACATTTTTTTGTCTTTAAGAATTGCTACAGGGGTGGCCATTCCAATAGGATCAAATGCACCTTCCTCATCCAATGGAGAATCTACAGAAGATATTCACCAACTTATCGTCAAGTAGACTCCCGCCCGGTTAGCGCTCGCCTGATAATCGCATCAGGCAGGCAACAGATGGCCAAGCAGTAAAAGGAATAATTAACTTTCAACTGCCCATATTTCTAACATAAACAGAATGGACAGGAGTTGAAAATCATTCCCCAGAACCTTCCGGAAAAGGCACTTTCAAGTTCTTGGTTTTGTTGGCACAAAACAAGAAAGTTAGTTTTTCATGGTCCTCTTTTACCTGAGATTTCGAAGAAGAGCAGCGGAGTTATCCTCGGTGTCCTGGCCAATATGTATCCCTCAATCAACATCAGTAAAAACAGATTATCTGGTAATTATCACATTGCTGTTTGTGGGAGTTTGCTGTGTGCAAATTGGCTGCCGCGTTTCCTACATTACAACAGTGACTACACTTCAAAAGTACTTCATTGGCTGTAGAGCACTTGGGATGTCTGGTGGTCATGAAAGGTGCTATATAAATGCAAGACTTGATTTTTTTCTTACACGAACGAGGAAATGTTTCAATGCAGTCCGTTCACTGTGTCAGTGAAACTTTAACTAGTTAAAAGTGATAGGGGAGAAACAATACCACACGTGTACAGACTACAAAGTTGACCAACAAAATATTGGGATGGGTGACCCAGGAAAAGAGCAGAAGCAACAGAAGAGGACAGCAATGAAGCCCAGGGGACCAAGGGCTCCAAGGAGTTAAATTTTTACTGCACAGGATTTTATGGGAAAGTTGAAAACATGTTTTGTTGCTTATTTAAATTTATATGTTTCCATATGTTCTAAAGTTAAAAAATGTAGGTTCACATAGTCAGCCAGCTCATAGGAACATAGGAACAGAAAAAGGCCATTGAGCCCCTTAAGCCTATTCCGCCATTCAATGACACCAGGGCTGATCTGTGACCTAACTCCATATCCCTTAATATCTTTGAACATAAGAACATAAGAATTAAGAGCAGGAGTAGGCCATAGGGCCTCTCGAGCCTGCTTCAACTTTCAATAAGATCACGACTGATCTATGACCTCAACACCACTTTCCTGCCCGATCTCCATATCCTTTGATTCCCCTAGAGTCTAAAAATCTATCCATCTCAATGGCTGAGCATCCACAGCCCTCTGGGGTAGAGAATTCCAAAGATTCACAACCCTTTGAGTGAAGAAATTCCTCCTCATCTCAGTCTTCAAAGGCCGACCCTTTATTCTGAAATTATGCCCCTTCGTTCTGGAGTCTCCAGCCAGGGAAACAATCTCTCAGCATCTACCTTTCAATCCCGCTCAGAATCTTATTCTGTTTCAATGAGATCTCCTCTTATTGTTCTAAATTCCAGAGTAGGCCTAATCTACTCAATCTCTCCTCACAGGGCAACCCTCTCATCCCAGGAATTAGTCGAGTGAACCTTCGTTGAACCACCTCTAAGCCAAGTATATTCTTCCTTAGATAAGGAGACCAAAACTGTGCACAGTGCTCCAGGTATAGTCTCACTAAAGTCCTGTACAATTGTAGCAAGACTTCCTTTGTCGTGTACTCTAACCCCTTAGTAATAAAGGCTAACATGCCATTCGCCTTCCTAAATGCTTGTTGCACTGTGTGCTAACTCTCTGTGCTTCCTGTACGAGGACACCTAAATCTCTCTAAACACCAACATTTAATAGTTTCTTACCATTTAAAAAATATTCTGTTTTTCTATTCTTCCTACCGAAGTGAATAACCTCACATTATACTCCATCTGCCACTTTATTGCCCACTCAATTAACCTGTCTATGTTCCTTTGCAGGCACTTTGAGTCTTCCTCACAGCTTACTTTCCCATCTAGCTTTGTGTCATCAGCAAACTATGGTTAACAAAAATCTATCAATCTCAGATTTAAAATTAACAATCGATGTAGCATCAATTGCCGTTTGCAGAAGAGAGTTCCAAACTTCTACCACCCTTTGGGCCCAAGTTTCCACAAGAAAAAAAATGGGCGCCCCTCCGAGCTGGGCGCCGTTTTTCGCGCCTAAAACGGCACCTAAAAAAATCCTCGGTATTCTCCACCTACTTACAGGTCCTCTGGCCCTCAGCGCAGCCAGCACGAGCTGTGGGGGGGGGCGGAGCCAGGTCCCGGCGCTGAAAACAGTGCCGGGACCTCTGCACATGCACGCTACAGTGGGCACGCAAGTGCAGTAGCTCCAGGCGCCGAACTGTGTGGGAGGGGCCCGAAGCACGCAGCCCCTAGCCCTGGCCGAATGGCCTCACTGGGGCTGCATGAATAAGGCTCCTCCCACGGCCAGCTTCCTGCTCCCCGCCCCCAACAAGACCCGACACCACTCCCCCCGCCCCCCCGCCGACCAGACCCGACCCGACCCAACCCCCGCTTTCCCCCCCCTCCGCCGACCAGACTCGACCCGACACCCGCTCCCCCCCCCCCCCCGTCGACCAGACCCGACCCGACATCCGCTCGCCCCTCTCCCCGCCGACCAGACAACCGCTCCCCGCCCCCCCGCCGACCAGACCCGACCCGACACCCGCTCGCCCCTCCCCCCGCCGACCAGACACCCGCTCCCCCCCCCCGCCCCGACCCGAGACCCGCTCCCCCCCCCCCCGACTGACCCGACCCGACCCGCGCTCCTTTTCCCCGACCCGACCCACCCCCCCCCACCGGACCCGACTCCCGACTCCTGGACTGGATCCGATCCGACCTGACCTCTCCCTTCCCCACCCCACCCCCCTCTCTCTCCCCCCCCTCCACCCGCTCTCTCTCTCTCCCTCCCTCTCTCTCCCTCCCTCCCCCCCTCTCTCTCCCTCCCTCCCCGCCCTCTCTCTCTCTCTCCCTCCCCCCCTCTCTCTCTCTCCCTCCCTCCCCCCCCCTCTCTCTCTCTCCCTCCCTCCCCCCCCTCTCTCTCTCCCTCCCCCTCTCTCTCTCTCCCTCCCTCCCCCTCTCTCTCTCTCCCTCCCCCTCTCTCTCTCTCCCTCCCTCCCCCTCTCTCTCTCTCCCTCCCCCTCTCTCTCTCTCCCTCCCTCCCCCTCTCTCTCTCTCCCTCCCTCCCCCTCTCTCTCTCTCTCTCCCCCTCCCGCTCAGCGGCACGAACAGCTGCAGAATTCTCCCTGGCTGAAGCACTTTCACACAGGTAGGAAGATAGTTTATTTAATCTTTTCTTGGCTTATAAATGTTTATTCAGGTTGGATTTATTTGTATAATATTTGTATAAGTATAAATAAGGATTTATTGTCGAATTTAATGAGTTCCCTCCCCCCCCCCCCTCCCCCCCACCTCATTCTGGACGCCTAATTTGTAACCTGCGCCTGATTTTTTAATGTGTAGAACAGGTTTTTTCAGTTCTACAAAAATCTTCACTGGCTCCATTCTACTTTAGTTTGGAGTAAGTTTTCACTGTGGAAACTTTCAAATCAGGCGTCAGTGGCCGGACACGCCCCCTTTTGAAGAAAAAATTCTGTTCTAAACTAAAACTGTTCTACCTGACTAGAACTGCAGAAAAAAAAATGTGGAGAATTGCGATTTCTAAGATAGTCCGTTCTCCACCAGTTGCTCCTAAAAATCAGGCGCGAGTCATGTGGAAACTTGGGCCCTTTGTGTGTAGAAGTGGTTCCTAATTTCACTCCTGAAAGGTCTGGCTCTAATTTTTAGACGATGCCCCATAGTCCTAGAATCCCCAACCAACGGAAATAGTTTCTCTCTATCTACCCTATCTGTTCCCCTTAATATCTTGAAAACTTCGATCAGATCATCCCTTAACCTTGTAAATTCTAGGGAATACATACAACCCAGGAAACAACATGGCCAGCAAAAGGGTTTGGACTCTGATGGCTTTGTTGTACTTGCTGATTTGGGAATGATAAAAATGAGGGGATTTAATCGCTCGGTGTTCTGCTTGTTACGCCTTCCTCATAGATGCTTTCGCTTCTTTGATTTGTTTATATTTAGGCAATTGCATATTTGGTAATGATCGACCACTTGAGCCAATCACGGCCCTTTGCCCGACAGGAGTGTGACACTTTGGAAGTGTGATGCCCTGTGAGGTATGAATCCTTCGCAAGGTGTGATGCTACAGTCACACAATAATTAATTATATCGACAGCTGATTCGTTCCAAGTACTTATGAGTGGATATTTGGGCCAGATTTTCGGCAGGTTTGTGACTGGGTTTTTGCCACAATTTGATCCTCCGTGGCGAAAACCCGGTTGGCGGGATCCTCGGGCCCAAGTACTACCAGGGAGAGGAGCCCTGACACGCGACGACGCGGATTGTGTTTGCGTCGTACTTTCAGCTCTCTCCCGACCCATCGGCATGCCCAGAATACCGACAGGTCAAATCTGTCGGTGCAGCCCTGCCAGCAGCGGTAAACATAGAAACATAGAAAATAGGTGCAGGAGTAGGCCATTCGGCCCTTCGAGCCTGCACCGCCATTCAATGAGCTCATGGCTGATCATGCAACTTCAGTACCCCCTTCCTGCTTTCTCGCCATACCCCTTGATCCGCCTAGTAATAAGGACTACATCTAACTCCTTTTTGAATATATTTAGTGAATTGGCCTCAACTACTTTCTGTGGTAGAGAATTCCACAGGTTCACCACTCTCTGGGTGAAGAAGTTTCTCCTCATCTCAGTCCTAAATGGCTTACCCCTTATCCTTAGACTGTGGTGTGTAAGTATGAAAACCTGCAATAAAGGTAAGTTAAGGTTTTTATTTTTAAATTATTTTTCAGCAATTTAGTAGCTAAGGGTTTTGTGAATGTTTTTTGGAATTTTATTTTATATTTTATTTTTCCCCCCCTCCCAAGGCCTCTCTCACAACACTCTCGGCCCCTGACTAAAGTTGCCGAAACTCGCGGATGCCTCCTTTATGTAAAAGCCAAAAGTTCGGCCTAAAAACGGTTGCACAGCGAAAACAGTATGTTTGACGTCAAACTTTTTCACCAAAAAACGAAAATCTAGCCCAGTGTGCACGCTATATCCATTATATCAAAAGCATATTTTATACAGTGAATCACAAGTTCCACATGTTACTAATTTCAAAGGAATTATTGGACATAAAGTACAGAGGTTTCTGCTCAAGTAAGAACAGGTTGTGTTGCAAGGAATCTCGAATGTGAATGCATTGTTTTCCAGAGGCTGAGCTGTGGCCTGGCAGGAACTGATGCTTTAATTAACCCTTGTTTTAATTTGATCAGTAACTCAGCTGTATAGTTAATATATCTGATATTCATTCTTGCAGACGCGTGACTGAGCAGAACATCTTTTTATTACTGACATGAATATAAGCCACAGTACAATGCCATTTTGAATATGAATATCCACCTGATTATTAGCAGCTTATCTATTCTGAGCTGTGGCTCAGTGGGTAACACACTTGCCTCTGAGTCAGAAGGTTTGTGAGTTCAAGTCCTGATACGGGGAACTTGAGCCCATCAATCTAGGCTGACACTCCAGTGCAGTGCTGAGGCAGCGCTGTACTGTCGGAGGTGCTGTTTTTCAGATGAGATGTTAAACTGAGGGCCAGGCTGATCTCTCAGGTGGATGTAAAAGACCAATGGCACCTTTTCAAAGAAAACCAGAGGAGTTATCCCAGGTGTCATGGCCAATATTTATCCCTCAATCAACATAATAAAAACAGTTTATCTGTTTATTGAATAATTTAGTGTCTAGAGCATACAATTATCTTGCCCCATGGAATAATGGAATGATGTGGATTTACACCTCTGATTCCACATGATAAGACTGTGATCTTGATCTGAATCAATTTATTTCATCTATAATTATGAAAAATAATATAGTTCAAGATGGGGGCCGGAATTTTCCCCTAAAAAAAGGTTGGTTTTGGAGTGTGGAGGCAGTTAAATTGTTGAAAATGGGATGCTCGACCTGATCCCGCCTCCAACCTGCCCACTCCCGGTTTTAATGGAGGTGGATTGGGGTGGGATAGGGGGCGGGCAACCAACCAGCTCCCTGGACCGGAACGTCAATTTAAATATTATAAAAAGGCCGGAAGCCTCGTTTTTCACCTCCATTTGAAATCCAACTGCATGTGGACGGGTTTCACACAATTCACGAAACCCGGCAGTTAAAACGAGGCGTGGTCTTTATACCTACCTCCTGGATCCAGGGACCCGACGATACCGCCACCACCACCCCCCAAACCCCCTGCAGCCAGGAAACTGAGGCCATATGTGCAAATCAGACCCTGCCGTTAAAGTCGGCAGGGGATGCGGGATACCCGGCCTCCCGGATTTCCCATCTGCCTCAGAGGCCCCACATCCCCAACACGCCTTCCTGGAGAAATCTACGGCCAGTGATTGTGTCCAGTGCTGCCACCAGGGGTCATCATCATAGGCAGTCCCTCGGAGTCGAGGAAGACTTGCTTCCACGCTAAAAGTAAGTTCTCAGGTGACTGAACAGACCAATATGGGAATTACAGCCTCTGTCACAGGTGAGAGAGACAATGGTTGAAGGAAAGGATAGGTGGGGAGTCTGGGATGCCGCACACTCCTTCCACTGTCTGCGCTTGGTTTCTGCATGCTCTCGGCAACGAGACCCGAGGTACTTAGCGCCCTCCCGGATGCTCTTCCTTCATTTTGGGCGGTCGTGGGCCAGGGATTCTCAGGAGTTGGTGGGACTCAGCTGCTGTGAGTTCGATATCATTTCCAGACACCATCTGGTGCCCGGGGAGCTTCTGACCCACTCTCAGATTTGGACTTCAGCTTATTCTCTCTCTCCGCCCCTATGTCGATCTAAATCAGCCCCGGAAATTCACTCTCCGTCGGTGATTCAGCCTCTCAGTGGTGATGGAGCCTCTGTCGAGCACGCGGTGTGTATAATGACGGCAGGAAGACACTGCACATCAGACCCACAGAGGCGCTCACCGGGAGTTCTGTGGTGATCAAAGGGGAATTATCAGAAAGGTGTGCCTTCAGCTGACAAGGTCCTAAGCTCTGGAACTCCCTGCCTCAACCTCTCGGCCTCTCTACCTCTCTTTCCTCTCAAGATGCTCCTTAAAACCTATCCTCTTTGACCTGTCCTAATATCACCTTACGTGGCTTGGTGTCAAATTTTGTTTTATAATCGCTCCTGTGAAGCGCCTTGGGATGTTTTACTACTTTAACGGCACTATATAAATATAAGTTGTTGAATAATCGTAAGGACATGTTTGTAGAACTGTATCAGATTGCGTGGCCAAGGTGCGGAATATCGAAAGTGATTTCCCCATAGCTGAGCCATCAGTGTTAGAATGACATTGGGTGAGGCCTTGCTCTCTGTGAGGGGAATGAGGCATGAAGCAGGAGGTGGGGGCCACAGAAAATACAAACAGTTTATTTTAAGCCTAATTAGTAATACTACACTTGCACATTAATGCTATAACAATTGCAGCACAAATTCATATCAATGGCATTGTAATTACACAATATTTCAGTATGATTAAGTATGTTATAAGCATGGTAATTGATATAAAGAAACAGCCATGCAGCTACGCTATAAATTAATTATAATAGAATGAATTGTAACACATTATTATGCAACAATATAAAAGTAAATTACAGTAATATATTTGTTGATCATTTCTGAATTGTTGATATAATGTTGCAAAAACATGTTAAGTCATGTTCTTCTAATCGGTGTAATTATGCATTAATAACACTCACACCAAAGTAGATCTCAAAAGTACCAGGATCACATTCATCAAACGTTCCCATAACAGTCTCACTCCTCGTGCTTCCAGTTGCTGTTATCTCAGTTTTCAAGCTACCACAGTCAAAATAAAATATTCTCTGTTATCTCTCTGGCGCTCCAAGTGTCTCTGTGTGTAAGGTTGTGGGTTCAAGTTCCACTCTAGGAATTAAGCACATAAATCTAGCTATATAAATCCAAGTCTTTCTTTTCTTTTAAAGCTGGTCGATTATTTTCGTGATTGAAGCTTGCCTGTGTGGCGCAGCTCGCGAAAGTGTTGTGCAAAGGGAGTCCTCGGGCTGGAATGATCACACATCGCTGGAGCGCACAGCCATCACGTGCAATATATTATCAGGAATCTGGGCATGGAGGTGTCGAGGATTTCCCATTCATTGCAATATACACCCTGCCAGAGTATTATGGGGTTGGAATTCGTCATGGATGGCAGAGCTAAACAGGCATTATCCACTGGGCTGACCGACTGGGTTGCCTGTTATATTCCCTGCTTGATATTCAGGTCAACTGTAGTCGATGGAAGTGAATATTGGGCTGGGTATATAATAGGCATCTGATACAATCCCACGGTAGCATAGCAGTAATGTTACTAGACTAATAATCCAGAGACCTGGACTAATTGATCTGGAGACATTAGTTCAAATCCCACCACAGCAATATGGGGAACTTAAATGATAAGAACATAAGAAATAGAAGCAGGAATGGGCCATTCGGCCCTTCAAGCTCGCTCCACCATTCAATAAGATCATGGCTGATCTTCCACCTCAACTCCACTTTCCTGCGCTAACCCCATATCCCTTAATTCCCTCAATATCCAAAAATCTATCGAGCTCTGTCTTGAATATACTCAACGACTGAGCCTCCACAGCCCTCTGGGGTAGAGAATTCCAAAGATTCACCACCCTCTGAGTGAAGAAATTCCTCCTCATCTCAGTCTTAAATGGCCGACACCTTATTCTGAGACTGTGACCCCTGGTTCTAACCACTCCAGCCAGAGGAAACATCTGCCCTGTAAGAATTTTGTATGTTTCACTGAGATCACCTCTCATTCTTCTGAATTCTAGAGAATATAGGCCTAGTCGACTCAATCTCTCCTCATAGGACAATCCCCTCATCCCAGGAATCAGTCTAGTGAACCTTTGTTGCAATCCCTCTATGACAAGTATATCCTTCCTTAGGTAAGGAGACCAAAACTGTACACAATACTCCAAGTGCAGTCTCAACAGAGCCCTATATAATTTGCAGAAATACCGCTTTACTCTTGTACTCAAATCCTCTTGTAATAAAGGCCAACATAAATTTTCTTTCTTAATTGCTTGCTGTACCTGCATGTTAACTTTCAGTGGTTCGTGTACAAGGACACCCAGGTCCCTCTGAACACTAACCTTTCCCATTCTCTCACCATTTAAAAAATACTCTGCTTTTCTATTTTTCCTTCCAAAATAGATAACCTCACATTTCTCCACATTATATTCCATTTTCCATGTTCTTGCCCACTCACTTAGCCTGTCTATATCCCCTTGAAGCCTCTTTGCATCCTCCTCACAACTTATATTCCCACCTAGCTTTGTATCATCAGCAAACTTGGATATATTATATTTGGTTCCTTCATCCAAATCATTGATATAGATTGTGAATAGCTGAGGCCCAAGCACCGATCCTTGTGGTACCCCACTCGTTACAGCCTGCCAACCCGAAAATGACCCGTTTATTCCTACTCTCTGTTTTCTGTTTGTTAGCCAATCCTCAATCCATGTTATATATTTCCCCCAATCCCATGAGCCCTAATTTTGTTTACAGCACAGAAACAGACCATTCGGCCCAACCAGTCCATACTGGCAGTTATGTTCCACTCGAGCCTCCTCCTGTCGTTCCTCAGCTAATTCTATCATCCTAACCCTCTATTCCCTTCTCCCACCTATGCTTATTCTGCCTCCCCTTAAATGCATCTATACTATTTGCCTCAATCACTCCCTGTGGTAGCGAGTTCCACAGTCTCACCACTCTTTTAGATAAATTATTTTCTTCTGAATTCCCTGTTAAATTTCTTGGTGACTATGTTATATTGATGGCCTCGAGTTTTGCTCTTCCCCACAAGTGGAAATGCTCTCTCTATTTCTACTCTATCAAAACCTTTCATCATTTTAAAGACTTTAATTAGGTCAGCCCTCAGCCTTCTTTTTTCAAGAGAAAAGAGACCCAGCCTATTCATCCTTTCCTGATAGGTATCACCTCACATTTCTGGTAACATCCTCGAAAATCTTCTCTGCACCCTCTCCAGTGCCTGTATATCCTGTTTACAAAATTGGGACCAGAATTGTACGCAGTACTCCAAGTATGGTCTAACCAAGGTTCGATACAAGTTTCGCATAACTTCCCTACTTTTCAATTCTATCCCTCGTGAAATAAACCCTAGTGCCTGTTTTTTTTTATTATTGCCTTGTTAACCTGTGTCGTTACTTTTAGTGATTTGTGTATTTGTACTCTGAGATCCCTTTGCTCCTCTACCTCACCCAGACTCGCACCCTCCAAGTAATAATTAAACAGAAAAATCTGGAATGAAAAGCTAGTATCTGTAATGGTGACCATGAAACTACTGGATTGTTGCAAAAACAAAACCTCCATTATTTAATCATGGATAGGCCACATTTGTAAATTTAGCAACAAATCCCCAAAGTTTAACAAGAATTCCAAAATACTTGGGACAAATTGGTTGAAGTTGCATAAATTAATTGAGTGAAATAGTTTAAACAGGCCCCAGGCTATCAGGAAGGAACCATATGATTCATACTAAAGTTGTACTGCACTGCATGATTCATAATGCAGTGATATTCAATTTCATTTCACAGTCTGTTCCAAGAAACTAGCTTAATATATATGGTGTAAGCACTCTGCACCAACTCTCAGATTCTGGAATTCTAATGTAAAAAATCACATTGCCAAAATAATACAAGCGTTTAAGAATGAAGCTCGTGTTCTTTGCTGCTCACCTACATCTTCATCAGCTTGTTAATAAATTAGATTTAAAACAAATTTTTTCCATCCCTCCTACATAACTCCTACTTCACTTCTGTTTTTAATTGCAACTCATTTCATCAGTTATTAAATTCACATCATCACAAACATGCTCATAATCACCCCCTCATGAATAAAGGTAACTTCACCATTCAGTTATGCAGTTGGAAACTAATGTCGCACAATAGAACAGGTATAATTGAATTCAGTGTTCTTTCAGTATTATTACGGGTACTATTATCTAGAAAGAAAGAATTGCATTTATATACCATCTTTCACAACCTTAGGATGACCCACAGGGCTTTCCAACCAATGTAGCAGTTAATGTTGTAATGTAGGAAACGCAGCACATAGAAAGGTCCCACAAACAACGATGGAATAAATGATCAGATCACCTGTTTTAGTGATGTTGGTTGAGGGATAAACATTGGCCAGGACACCAGGGAATAACTCAAGTAGTGCTGTGGGATCTTTTACGTCCACCTGCGAAGGCAGAGGGGACCTCATTTTTCACATCTCATCTGAAAGATGGCACCTCCGACAATACAGTATTGGAGTGTCAGCCTAGATTATGTGCTTAAGTCGCTAAAGTGGGACTTGAACCCACAACCTTCTGACTCATAGATGCAAGTAAGAGCTACCCACTGTGCCACGGCTGAAATCATTACAGGTACCTGGTCGTGTATGAAACCTACTTATATTAAGTCATTCAGAACTGATGGATCCAAGACAAAATGCTTATTGGTCACAGGCTAGGGATAGCTGAAGTCTATGCAAGGTTAATGTATAGATGTTAAACTGAGGCCCCGTTTTCTCTCTCAGGTGGATCTAAAATATCTCAATTTACTATTTTGAAGAGAAGGGGAGTTATCCCCAGTGTCCTGGGCAATATTTATTCCTCAATCAACATAACGAAAACAGATTATCTGGTCATTATCAGTGTAATATAGTTCCAGATAGCTTCACCTACTGGACTACTGTGGTAATGCAACTAATGCTGTATATAATAAAGAAGTCAGGTCACCTGATAAGTTCCTGGAGTTAACAACCATCTTGGGAGTCTGTGTGTGTTTGTGATGTCGTAAAGAATACATAACATTGGCAATGAAGGATGGGATAATCGGATTCCCTAGCTGAAATTTTTATTGGTGGATGATTCCAGCCAAACAACAGAGACTAGAGAGGTCCTTTGTTTGCAGAACAGCTAAAAATTCAAGGTAAATTATAAGCACACTTGGCTGAACTGCCAGAGTCCAGCTGGCCGCGCCTATGGGAATAATAGGGCGCTTGGGTGAATTTCATTGTGACCATGAGACTTTTGGAGCATATGTGGAGTGGCTAGAAATGGTTTTCACCATGAATAGCATCATCGAAGTTCCCGACGATGAAAACCGTAACTGGGTGGTGTTGGAAAGAAAGTGGGCTATTTTCGTGACTGAAGCAGGGCCCGAGGTGTATGAAACCCTGAAAAATGTGCTTGTTGCCATCAAGCCAAAGGACATATCACTTATGCAGATTCTAAAGAAGTTAGAACTACAGTCCTGAGCCCCTGGAAATTGCTGAAAGTTATGTTTTTGGAATACGAGATCAGTTAATTGTTGCATTAAAGAAGCTATCTATTCACTGTCATTTCGGAAACTTTCAGGACCAAGCATTATGTGACCGCTTTGTTTGTGGGATGAAAAATGAAGCGATCAGAAGAAAGTTGTTGACAACTCCTAACTTGACTTTTGATTTAGCTTGCCAGACAGCTATGTCGCTGGACATGGCCGACCAATATTCCTGAGAATTTCATACCACTTCCAGTCATCAGACAACCGAGGTGAATCGCCTGCAGGTTAAAAGTAAAAGGCAGTTGGGCCCCAAGGCCTCAGCAACTGGCCAATGTAACAATACATTGAAGTCATGCTATCGGTGTCTGGGACAACACATTGCTCAAATTTGTTAATATATGAAGGCAGAGTGTTTCTTTTGCAGGAAAACAGGGCATCTTGCGAAGGCATGCCGACAGAAGAGTAAAGCAACTTCCAAGGCTATAAGCAGAAATCCCCAGAGATTACATAGCATGGAAGAAAAGCAAAAGGTTTTAAAGCTACATGTCAGCAGGAGCATGAAGGTATCTAACAGCAATTCAAAAAATATCATCATCCAAGTAGATGTTGCAGGAACCAAGATACCCAATGGAAATTGACAATGGTGTATCCGTGAACTATATCTCGACAAATTGCATGATTTCCCATTGGAGAAATCCAAGAAAGAGCTGTGAGGCTATTTAGGAGAGAACATTCCTGTGATAGGTCGTATCACCGTAGCGGTGAAATACAAGGATCAATTTCAGAGCTTGCCTCTCGTAATAGTGGTAGGAGACAAGCCTGCCTTACTAGGAAGAAATTAGTTGAATCACGGAAGCTGGATTGGAGAGATATTTTTCGTGTTGAAACGAGATTTACATCAAAGGATGATGACATCAAGAAGTATCCGAAGGCGTTCTGTGTAACAGGCAGTCCGATCCAAGGCTTCAAGGTGAGTGTCAGGGTATAGAAGGACGCTAGGCCAGTTTACTGCAAGTCACGTCCCATACCATATGCACTCAAGGAGAGAGTTGAGCAAGAACTCAACTCTCTAAACATTATCTCTAAAATAGATCTATGTAATTCGGCTACACCCATTGTTGTTGTACCTAAGTCAGATGGTAAGGTAAGGTTGTGTGGGGATTAAAAAGTAACCGTAAACCAAGTTCTTGAGGTTAATCTTTCCAATACATTGCCAAATGTAGAAGTATTTGCACAGTTCACAAGCGATAATAGTATGAAACATAAAAGGTTCCACCATACCAGTCTGCTTCAAATGATGCAGCAGAGTGCACTGTACAAATTGTGAAATGTGCCCTCATCAAACAAATGTTGGATCTAAATACAAAGAAACAACAATTATCGTTGGACCACAATTTGGCTAATTTTCTAATTACATATCGTAACACCAGCAGAATTGTTTCTCAAATGACAGCCACGAACCAGGGTCTAATTGTTAAAGCCAAACTTGGCACAGTCAGTAGAAGAGAAACAATTAAGACAGAAATCATTATAGAGGTAGAGTAAGAGAGAGAAGTGTGAAATTAAATCAGAAGGTAAGAGTGAAGAACCATCACCATAAATGGTTAAAGTGGCTACCAGGAAGAGTGGTGAAGATATATGGTCTTTGCACATATTTGGTCAAGATGTTTGATCATGGACAGGTTAGGTTTGTTCACAGTGATCATATTTTATCTGCAGATGTAAAGGTGTTGAAAGTTGGAACGATTCGATTATTTCTGACTCATCAAATAGTCATGTTACAAGTATAATAACAGTAGCATATTCTACATCAAATGTATTAGAATCAAGTCCAAGAGAAAGTCAGAATTTAAGTCCGAGTCAGGCAGACAAACAGTCTGAAGTTAGAGAGAGTTCAAATGTAGATCAAGAGCATCCCTTGCAGGAAAACTTTCCTCAGGATCAGCCTAGAATGAGTCTAAGTGCGGCACCATGTTTGGGAAGTTCTGTTCGAGAGCGAAGGTATCCTCTTTGAAACAGAAAACCAGTGGTTAGGTTTGATTTGTAAATATGGCAAAATAAATCCATATCTTTTGTTATGTATAACCATGCAATTTATGTATGATGATTGTTTGTTTGTTATAATTACTTCTTTATTAAGGAGGGAGAAGTGTAATATAGTTCCAGTTAGGCGACTACTGCTCCAGCTAATGGACTACTGTGATAATGCTGTATATAATAAAGAAGTCAGCTCACCTGACAAGTTCCTGGGGCTAGATTTTCCACATTTTTTGCATGCTTAACGCCCACTTAACGTCCATTTTACCGCTGAAATGACGTATAATGCCCAGATATCGACCAATTAGCCACAAAATGGAAACTGACGCGCATTTTTTGGACACTTATCACCGAGCATTACTTTCCCCATGTGCGTAATGCCAGGAAAAAATAATACCGCCCGCCCATTTTTTTTGGGTGGAATCATCAGATTAGGCGAAATCAATGCCCATAATATCGGCCAGCATTAGTTTCTGCACAGAATTAATGCCGAGATTCAATAATACCGACCGGCCACTTTACTTTGTCATAAAGATCACATTTGCCGAAACGAATGCCCACGAGATCGCTCAGCGTAACTTTCACCACCTTGCACACATATCGCCCACAATATCGTTTACCCAAAAAACCACCCGGAAAAAGTGGAACTAACCAGAACTACTCACAGCGTTATGGACGCCATGTTCTAAATCACATGTCGCATCATTTAAAAGGCCGCTGTGCTTCAACCTCGGATGTACTCTGGAGTTCTTTGGAGATGATGTGAACAACTGAACAAACATCTTTATCATACTGTGAACGATTGGAACTTAATAGGTGTCTTCGTCGGGACATTAATTCTTTGTGACCAATCAGTGGAAAACAGAGAGCTATTGGAATGGGGGACATTTGGCCCATCGAGCTTGCTCCACCATTTAATAAGATCATGGCTGATCTGATCATGGACTCAGTTCCACTTCCCTGCCTGTTCCCCATAACCCTTTACTCTCTTAGCACTCAAAAATGTGTCTATCTCCGCCTTGAATATATTCAATGACACGGCTCCACAGCTCTCTGGGGCAGAGAATTCCATAGATTTACAACCCTCTGAGAGAAGAAATTTCTCCTCATCTCAGTTTTAAATGGGCGGCCCCTTATTCTAAGACTATGTTCCCTAGTTTTAGTTTCCGCTATGAGTGGAAATATCCTCTCTGCATCCACCTTGTCGAGCTCCCTCATTATCTTATATGTTTCGATAAGATCACCTCTCATTCTTCCGAACTCCAATGAGTATAGGCCCAACCTACTCAACCTAAGTCAACCCCTCCATCTCCGATAGTGTTCCACTGTATTTTCAGAAAAAAATGTTAAGTCTGGCCGACATCTTGCACATTCGAACAGCAACAAATTCTCAGCAATCCCCTTAATGACAGCATAGCAATGGGAAGAAACCTGGCTCACATTATATAGCACTCTGATCAGACCACATCTTGAGGACAACATCCAGTTCTACTCACTGACACACAGGGGAGACATTCAAGGTCTGGAAACAGTTTAGAGAAGAGCCACAAGACTGATCCTTGATACAAAAGGGCTGAGCTATGAGGGAAAGGGTGGCCTCTTCAATCTTGAAAGGAGGCGACTGAGCGATGGCCTTATTGAGGTATATAAGGTAGCAGATGGTGTAGAGAAGACATCTGGATCACTGACTCCATTGATTGAAGTGGAATGGAAGACTGAGGGCGGAGGATGTATAACAGGTGGCCAATCGTTACCACATGACTTGGCCCCTGCCCAAGTTAAATTTCACCCCCCCTACCAATTCAAACTAAATTGTCCCATTAGGACCCAGGTTCAAACTATTAAAAGACAAATTCAAGGCTGATGTTCGGATGTTCTTCTTCCAAGAATGATCAACAACAACCTGCATTTACATAGAACCTTTAACATCCCCAAGGTGCTACTTGTTGTCAAACTAACCAAGCCACATAAAGAGATATTAGGACAGATGATCAAAAGCTTGTTCGAAGAGGTAGGTAGTTTTTAAGGAGTGACTCAAAGGTGGGGAGAGAGGTGGAGATGGAGCGGCGGAGCGGTTTAGGGAGGGAGTTCCAGAGCTTAGGGCCCAGACAGCTGAAGGCATGGCCACCAATGGAGGAGCAAAGGAAATGGAATGGATTGGAATGAACTTCTTGGTAGGGTATTGAAGTAAGGGAGAAATAATTGGATGTTGCAATTGGGTGGGGGGGGGGGGGAGGGCGTCAGTTGAGGCATGATGGGCTGAGCATTCCTCATTAATGTCTGCCTTGTAATTTGTGAATAATCGGACAGCTAATTAACCGATCATGTGCTGAAAACTTGTGCCAATCAGTACCAACAACTTGCACTTATATAGACTATGTTACCTGATGCAATAAAATATCCCAAATGGGAAAACAACAAACAGTTAGATGCCTTTAAATTTAAAATACACAAGCTATGTGATGCATAATTGGACCTCCAAACAGGTTTTTGTCATCTCAATATAGCGGTGCGACTGTCATAGTTTGCATTGAAAAGCAGCTGTCAATATCAGTATGACATACAATCTGCTGTAAGTTACGAAATGTATTTTTTTACCACTAATATTTCAAGATAAATATGGTGCACAATGGGACAATCAGCAATGAAGTTTTATCAGAATAAGCAAACTACAAAGCTTGGGTCTTATGTGGACCTGAAAGCATGAAAACATTTCCTGCAGAATGATGCATTGGACAGCACATAACAAAATGGTTTTCTGTGAACTATGCTCTGCCCATTTATTGTTTACTCAGTGAATAAGATCAGTGCAAAATGGTTCCTATGATTGCTGTCCTTTCCCTTTACTGCAAGGTTTGCTACAAAAATCATTTCTACAGCCATCAATCTCTTCTCATGCTGTGTATTAGTGTACAGGATCAGAGGAGCATTGTGCCTTGGTGACACTTGTGCTCTTTACTTGTTGCTTGCTCAATGTACAGGGTCAGTGCACAATGTTTGATGGGACCACTGCTCTTACCCCTTATTGATTGTATGATAAATCCTGGACCTCTTCTCCCTTGCAGCTTAGTCAGTGAGCAGGATCAACACCAAAAGATTCTCATGAGCCATGGCTGTTACGTATGCCACTTCAAAATAGCTCCATAGGAACAGGAATGGGCCATTCAGTCCCTCGAGCCTATGGCTGATTGATATCTCAACTCTGTTTACCAACCTTGGGTCCATAATCCTTAATATCTTTGATGGGATTGAAGGCCAATAAATCCCCAGCACCTAATAGGCTGCATCCCAGGGTACTTAAGGAAGTGGCCCTAGAAATAGTGGATGCATTGGTGATCATTTTCCAACATTCTATTGACTCTGGATCAGTTCCTATGGACTGGAGGGTAGCTAATGTAACACCACTTTTTAAAAAAGGAGGGAGAGAGAAAACAGGGAATTATAGGCCGGTTAGCCTGTAATCGGTGGTGGGGAAAATGTTGGAATCAATTATTAAAGATGAAATAGCAGTGCATTTGGAAAGCAGTGACTGGATCGGTCCTCGTCAGCATGTATTTATGAAAGGGAAATCATGCTTGACAAATCTTCTAGAATTTTTTGAGGATGTAACTAGTAGAGTGGACAAGGGAGAACCAGTGGATGTGGTGTATTTGGACTTTCAAAAGGGTTTTGACAAGTTCCCACACAAGAGATTAGTGTGCAAAATTAAAGCACATGGTATTGGGAGTAATGTATTGACGTGGATAGAGAACGGGTTGGCAGACAGGGAGCGGAGAGTCGGGATAAACGGATCCTTTTCAGAATTGCAGGCAGTGACCAGTGGGTTGTCGCAGGGTTCAGTGCCGGGATCTCAGCTATTTACAATATACATAATGATTTAGATGAAGGAATTGAATGTAATATCTCCAAGTTTGCAGATAACACTAAGCTGGGTGGAGGTGTGAGCCGTGAGGAGGATGCTAAGAGGCTGCAGGGTGACTTGGACAGGTTAGGTGAGTGGGCAAATGCATGGCAGATGCAGTATAATGTGGATAAATGTGAGGTTATCCACTTTGTGGCAAAAACAGAAAGACAAAATATTATCTGAATGGTGACAGATTAGGAAAAGGGGAGGTGCAATGAGACCTGGGTGTCATGGTATATCAGTCATTGAAGGTAGGCATGCAGGTACAGCAGGCGGTGAAGAAGGCAAATGGCATGTTGGCCTTCCCAGCTAGAGGATTTGAGTATAGGAGCAGGGAGGTCTTAAAGCAGTTGTACAGGGCCTTGGTGAGGCCATACCTGGAATATTGTGTTCAGCTTTGGTCTCCTAATCTGAGGAAGGACATTCTTGCTATTGAGGGAGTACAGCGAAAGTTCACCAGATTGATTCCCGGGATGGCAGGACTGACACGAGGAGAGACTGGATCAACTGGGCTTGTATCCACTGGAGTTTAGAAGAATGAGAGGGGATCTCATAGAACCATATAAAATTCTGACTGGATTGGACAGGTTAGAAGCAGGAAGAATGTTCCCGTTGCTGGGGAGTTCCAGAACCAGGGGTCACTGTCTAAGAATAAGAGGTAAGCCATTTAGGACTGAGATGAGGAGAAACTTCTTCACTTAGAGAGTGGTTAACCTGTGGAATTCTCGACCGCAGAAAATTGTTGATGCCAGTTCGTTAGATATATTCAAAAGGGAGTTAGATATGGCCTTTACGGCCAAAGGGATTAAGGGATATGGAGAGAAAGCAGGAAAGGGGTATTGAGGTTGAATGATCAGCCATGATCTTATTGAATGGCGATGCAGGCTCAAAGTGCCGAATGGCTTGCTCCTGCACCTAATTTCTATATTTCTATGTTTCTATGAACGACTATCTATCGATCTCAGTGTTAAACATTTCAATTGACCCCCAGTATAATATCCTTGCTTCATGGTTTCTTTGCTTAAATTCATAGCAACACATTGCTATTATGAGCTAGTTGGTTTATTAACAAAGGTTTAACAATCAGGTGACAGATTACCAGTTCATCCACTAGGCTCACAACTGCATGCCTCATCATGGATAACCTATACCGAACTGACTGGGGTCTTATTAAGTCTTGTGAACATCACGTGACTGGCTAAGCCATTCACAATGCAACAGCTCTACAACTATTTTGTTACATCTGTAAAATAATAAAACGTTAAATCAAGTGCCCCCTGGCTAAAAGAGGGGGGGCACTAAAACCGACAAACTTAAACAAATTAAACTTTAGATATTGCGTGGTTCAAATTAAAATTGGTTGCCGGGGGTAATGATGCACTCCAATCCCTCGGGCGCCCACCTCTCGCAGAAGGCTGCGAGCTTACCGTTGGACATCGCGTGCTCCATCTCCAGGGACACCCTGGCTCGGATGTAACCGCGGAAGAGAGGCAGGCAGTCTGGCAGAATGACCCCCTCGACCGCCCGCTGCCTGGACCGGTTGATGGCACCCTTGGCCGTGCCCAGGAGTAGTCCTACGGGGAGGCCTTCCGACTTGCTCGCTCCCCTCCGCACAGGGTGCCCAAAGAGCAGGAGTGTGGGTCTGAAGTGCAACCAGAATTTGAGGAGCAGCCCCTTCAAATATTGGAAGAGGGGCTGCAACCTCGCACATTCCACGTGTAGAGGGAACAAGGATTCCGCTAGACCGCAGAAATTACAGACGGCCTGGAAACCAGTGAACCGACTTACAAACTTATTGCACGGGACCGCTCTATGCAACACCCTCCAGGCCAAGTCCCCAATAAATAGACGAAGGACTTCCGCGGAGAGAACACTCCATTGGGGACCCCCGCCTCCTCCGGATGGTAAGATGGTGCGCCATGGCGTGTCCGGACGGCAGACAAGAATGGCAATGTGGAGAGTGTGCAAGAGCAGCTCATTAAGGAATCCTCTCCGCACAGAACTGAAAGGCACGGAGGGGATTTCCCGGACGAGGCTCAAGTTGTAAGGCACCGGCTCCCGAGGGAGGTTTCGGGGCTTGGCGCTGATGAGGAATTCCGTCTGGATGGGGGTCAGTTTGGATAGGATCGCCCCACGTGCTTGAGCCTCTTCATGGCGTCAGAGCCCAGTGCTGTTTTTAGCGACTCAATGGCATTGGCCGTGCGCTGGACGTCAGCCCAGGATAGGCACTGTGCCAGCTTGTCTGGCGCCATTCAGCCCGCTCCTCCGCCATTGAGCAGGTCCCTGACCCTGGTCACCTTGCCGAATGCAGCCCTCTCATCCATCGGCCACCTAAAACCGTGGTCGTGGAGGTACGGATTCCTGAGCAGAAGCTCCCGACGGACAGTCACCACTCCAGATGGGGGAGAACTGCGTTTGGTGGCGACGCTGTTCCGCACCCTGATGAGTTCCGAGTAAAAGACAGGCAGCACCCGCATGGTGGACCTGACACCCACCAGGCTCACAAACAGGAGCTGCGTGTCATAAATGAGGCAGTACTGCTGGCGGAAGAAATACGTCACCAGCGCACACCATCTAGGAGGGGGCTCGACCTACAGGTATCTCTGCAGGGTCTGAAGATGGAAAGTCACAGCCTGGGTGCTGACGCACACCAACGCCTGACCGCCCTCCCTAAGCGGGAGACTCAGAACTGCAGCAGAGACCCAGTGCTTCCTGTTGTTCCAGAAGTAGTCGACCAGCTTCTTCTGAATCTTGGCGACAAACGCAGGGGAAGGGGTCAAAGTGACCAGCCGGTACCACAGCATAGCGGCCACCAGCTGGTTTATGACGAGCGCTCGACCCCTGTAGGACAGCACTCGGATCAGTCCTGTCCAGTGCCCTAGGCGAGCGGTGACTTTGCCTAGGCAAGAGGTGACTTTGACCTCCGGCTCTTGCCAATTCGCCAGCCAAGCTTCCTCGTCAGGGCTAAGGTAGACTCCCAGATAGAGGATATGGGTCATGCTCCAGGCAAAGGGTCTGAACTCCTCCGCTAGGGAGTCAACCCACCATTGACCCACCAGGAGTCCGTAACATTTCTCCCAGTTGAACCTGGCGGAATATACAGCCGAGTAAATCTCCTGGCACTAACGCATCCTCCACAGGTCAACGGGATTCTCGACCATGAGGAGCATGTCATCGGCGTAAGCCGAGAGGACGACCTCCACGCCCGGCCCTTGCAGAGCCAGTCCCGTCAACCTCTTCCGCAAGAGACGCAGGAAAAGTTTCACGCATATGGCATATAACTGGCCGAACATGGGGCATTCCTGGCGCACCTCTCTCCCAAAGCGAAGGGGCGCCATCAAAGGCCCGTTAACCTTAATCAGACACTCCGCGGCGCAACAGCTCTACGACTATTTTTTTGTATACTTTAATCAGGTGCCCCCTGATTAAAGCGGGGAGCAGACTCCAAAACTTTTTCAAGTGCTCCCTTGTTTTTTTTTGAGGGCACCAAAACACAAATTATACAAGTGTCCCCAGGCTAAAAGGCGAGGGCGGTGGGCAGAGCACTAAAACCGACAAATTTAAACAAATTAACTTTTAGATAAGTGGTTCAAATTAAAATTTGGTTGCCCGGGGTGATGATGCATTCCAGTCCCTCCAGCGCCCACCCCTCACGGAAGGCCGCGAGCGTACCGGTGGACACCGTATGCTCCGTCTCCAGGGACACCCTGGTTCGGATATAAGCACGGAAGAGAGGCAGGCAGTCGCGCTGAACGACCCCCTCAACCGCCTGCTGCCTGGACCGTCTGATGGCCCCCTTGGCCATGCCCAGGAACAGTCCTTCGAGGAAGCTTTCCGACCTGCTCGCTCCCCTCTGCACAGGGTGCCCAAAGATCAGGAATGTGGGACTGAAGTGCAACCAGAATTTGAGGAGCAACCCCTTCAAATAATGGAATAGGGGCTGCAACCTCGCACACTCAATATATACAGGGAACATGGACTCCTCTAGACCGCAGAAATTTCAGGCGACCTGGGAGCCCGTGAACCAACTTAAAAACTTATTGCACGGGACTGCTCCGTGCAACACCTCCAGGCCAAGTCCACAATAAATAAGGGGATGACTCCCGCATAGAGAGCACTCCATCGGGGACCCCCGCCTCCTCCGGACGGCAAGATGGTGCGCCATGGCGTGTCCGGATGGCAGACGAGGATGGCAAGGTGGAGAGTGTGCAGGAACAGCCCATACAGGAATCCCCTCTGCGCGGAACTGAAAGGCTCCCGAGGGAGGTTTCGGGGCTTGGCGGCGATTAGGAATTCCGTCCGGACAGGGGTCAGTTTGGACGGGATCTCTCCATGTGCTTGGGCCTCCTTGACACACCTAACGGAGTCAGGGTCCAGCGCTGTTTTTAGCGACTCAATGGCATTGGCCGTGCGCCGGACGTCGGCCCAGGATAGGCACCGTGCCAGCTCATCTGGCGACATCCAGCACACTCCTCCTCCATCGAGCAGGTCCCTGACCCTGGTCACCGTGCCAGACACAACACTCTCGTCCGCCTTCCACCTAAAACCACGGTCATGGAGATACGGATTCCTGAGCAGCGGCTCCCGAAGTACAGCCGCCACTCCAGATGGGGGAGAACAGCGTTTGGTGGTGACTCTGTTCCACACCCTGATGAGTTCCTGGTAAAAGACGGCAGCACCCGCATGGCAATCCTGTCGCCCCCCAGGCTCACAAACAGGAGCTACGTGTCATAATTGAGGCAGTACTGCTGGCGGAAGAAATACATCGCCAGTGCACACCATCTAGGAGGGGGTTCAACCTAGAGGTATCTCTGCAGAGTCTGAAGATGGAAAGTCACATCCTGGGTGCTGACGCACACCAACACCTGACCACCCGCCCTAAGTAGGAGACTCAGAACCGCAGCAGAGACCCAGTGCTTCCTGTTGTTCCAGACCAACTTCTTGTGTATCTTGGCGACAAACGCAGGGGAAGGGGTCAAAGTGACCAACCGGTACCGCAACATAGCGGCCACCAGCTGATTTATGACTAGAGCTCGAACCCTGTAGGGCAGCACTTGGAGCAGTCCTGTCCAGCGCCCTAGGCGAGCGGCGACTTTGGCCTCCAGCTCCTGCCAGTTCACCGGCCAGGCTTCCTCACTAAGGAAGACTCCCAGGCAGAGGAGATGACTCGTGCTCCAGGCAAAAGGCTTGAGCTCCTCTGGCAGGGAGTCCACCTACCACTGACCCACCAGGAGTCCGGAACATTTCTCCCAGTTGACCCTGGCGGAGGATGCGGCCGAGTAAATCACCTGGCACTCACGCATCCTCCGCAGGTCAATGGGATCCTCGACCATGAGGAGCACGTCATCGGCGTAAGCTGAGTGGACGACCTCCACGCCCGGCCCTTGCAGAGCCAGTCCCGTCAACCTCGTCCGCAGGAGGCGCAGGAAAGGCTCCACGCAGAGGGTTTGTAACTGGCCGGACATGGGGCATCCCTGGCGCACCCCTCTCCCGAAGCGAAGGGGCGCTTTCAAAGGCGCATTAACCTTAATCAGACACTCCACGGCGCAACAGCTCTGCAAGCCTGTGCGCATACTCAGGGGTGCATACAGCACACTCAGCCTCGACAGCTTTTTGGGGGAGAGAATTTCAGATTTCCGCTACCCTTTGTGCGCAGAACTGTTTCCTGACAACACTCTTGAATGGCGTAACTCTAATTTTAAAGGTTAATCCTTTTTGTTCTGGGCTGCAAAGGAAATAGTTTCTTAATACTTTGGATTTTTAAAAATTTGCGTTTTGTCTTACGTAGCAATCCCACAGTAATATCATAAATCGATAACTAGTTACGAATTAATAGCAATTGAAATGGCAGAAACAAAATTAAATGTCAAATACAGTGAATTTACATAATAGTCACTGCACTCCAACCTGCAAACTACTGTGAGCAATATTATGTGGGTGCTTGATGTGTTACATTAAAACCCTCTCTCCGCTATCTTAATGGAAGTGTTAATCCATTTAAATTGGATGGGGATGTGGAATGCCAGCTTGTCAGAAGGCTGTAGATTTAAGCCTCACGTTGGGACTTGAGCACATTACCTGACACTCCAACATTGCAGTGTGGGAGTGCTGCATTGTCTGAGATGCTGGCCTTCAATATGAAATATTAAATTGAGGCCTTATCTACCTGTTGTAGTGGTTCAGTTAGGTGTTACTGATCCCAGGCACTGCTTGAACATCCTTCCTCCCTCAACCAACGTGGACTGAAATTGCCGTTAATGGGAATTTGCTGTGTGCAGAATGGCGACTGTTTGTACTACACATAACAACAGCAGTTGCACGGTAGAATTAATTCCAGGTGAAGTTTTGAGATGTTTCTGAGGAAAACACAAGATTTTTCTTTTAGCTTGGCATAGATGAAGTTATTTTGTCTTTGAGTACCACCATTTGTATTTACAAAACACCTTTTCATTGCCATCACACCGATTCAGGTGCTGCAGGCACCGACTTCTCTTCAGACTCTGTAACCTGCTCCCATGGACTTCTCCTGGGGTTCCATTCTCGATCGTGAACCTCCTCATTCAGAACCGTGCGCAGCCTCCACTCGCTTTAACGATGAAAGTTCTTCATCATGCAGGTCCTGGCCTTGAAAACTAGGCCATCGAGGATAACTCCGTCCAAAACTCAGTGGATCCAACCTTCCTTGTGCAGCGGCATCATCAGATAGTCTTCCCTGAGACCTGTCCTTTGCCAGAAGCAGTTTTGAATGTAAAGGATCTCCATTTACTTCGGACAGTGTAGGAACAGCTACGTCTCCGATTCTCATTAGGCAGGAAAAAGAGAGCATCTGTGCCCTTTGAAATCGAGCGGCGATTGCATGGAGGCCTATTCTGCCTTATATTATTCCATTTTGTGCTTACTGTGACTGGACTAGGGTGACCCTGATGAATGAGTGAACAGTACCGAGATATCTAGACTCAGCAGTTTGACGCAGGAGGACTGGTGCTTTAAAATGGCAAACAGCTGATCATCATAAATCTGCGATCTTCCACTCCAACGGTTAGAAACTTTTCGTACGCAATTTCTCACACACTGCTAGATCACCCGAAAAATCTTAAGATGAGCACCATCAAGTAGTCATGCAGGAGACTAAATTAGATCGCTTTACAAGAAATGCAGAATAATCAAGCAACAAATCAACAACTTGCATTTATTTAGCGCCTTTAATAACAACAGCAAGAACAACTTGTAAAATGTCCCAAGGGGCTTCACAGGAGTGTTCTAAGAAAGAAGTTTGACACCGAGCCGCATAAGGAGAAATTAGGGCAGGTGACCAAAAGCTCGGCCAAAGAGGTATGTTTTCAGGAGCGTCTTAAAGGAGGAAAGAGAGGTCGAGAGGCAGAGAGGTTTAGGGAGGGAATTCCAGCGCTTAGGGCCCAGGCAACAGAAGGCACGGCCACCAACGTTATAAATTGTACCAATAGGGCCTTTGGCATAATACATTCCCTCACTAAACCTCTTCCCCTCTCTCTCCTCCTTTAAGACTCTCTTTGAAACCTATCTTTTTCATTCATTCTACTATCTCCTTAAGTGGTTTGGTGGCAAATCTTATTCGATAACACTCCTGAAAAGCGCTTTGGAATATTTTATTACATTAAAGGCGCAATATAAATGCAAGTTGTTGTTGATCGTTCTTGGAGAGGAACTTCTGAACATCTGGCTTAAATTTGCCCTTTACTAGTTTGTACCTGGCCCCTAATTAGCATAGTTGTTGTTACTGAAAGACAATCCATGCGTGCCTTTAACATATTAAAACATCCCAAGTCACTGAAAAAGCACTGTGGCTCCACAACACTGTATCCACCAAACGCAAACAAAGGGAACCGAGGGAGTTGTAACAATCATTTTCTGCATCGTGCATCCCTGACAACCTGACAAGCCAGAATTGCATTACGACTTGGAAGTTAATCTAAAGCAGATCTGAGGCGCGTCAGTGTGATTCCAGGGATGTCTACTCTTAAACAGCTCTACCTACTTGCAATTCATACACAACATGTGGATCCGAGCAATCCAACACAGGCTTTTAACAGTGTTGCAATAGCGACAAATGGAACAAATGAGGATGAAGACAGATACATTCTTCCATTTCAGTAGCAGCAGAAGACAATGGGGTATACTTTCCTCTGCCCATCTTCTTATTAATGCTCGAAAAACTGGACACAATGCGGAAGAAAAATAAGCGCTGAAACATTTCCCCCATGTGCGCCTGAACTTCCTCTAAGAACACAAGAAAAAGAAAGAAAGACTTACATTTATATAGCACCTTTCACGACCACCGGACGTCTCAAAGCTCTTTACAGCCAATGAAGTACTTTTGGAGTGTCATCATAGGCAGTCCCTCGAAATCGAGGAAGACTTGCTTCCACTCTAAGAGTGAGTTCTCAGGTAACTGTACAGTCCAATACGGGAATTACAGTCTCTGTCACAGGTGGGACAGACAGTGGTTGGAGGAAAGGGTGGGTGGGGAATCTGGTTTGCCGCACGCTCCTTCCGCTGCCTGCGCTTGCTTTCTGCATGCTCTCGGCGACGAGACTCGAGGTGCTCAGCGCCCTCTCGGATGCTCTTCCTCCACTTAGGGCGGTCTTTGGCCAGGAACTCCCAGGTGTCGTTGGGGATGTTACATTTTATCAGCGAGACTTTGAGGGAGTCCTTGAAACATTTCCTCTGCCCACCTCGGGATCACCTGCCATGTAGGAGCTCCGAGTAGAGCGCTTGCTTTGAGAGTCTTGTGTCGGGCATGCAGACAATGTGGCCCGTCCAATGGAGTTGGTCAAGTGTGGTCAGTGCTTTGATGCTGGGGATGTTGGCCTAATCTATCCTCCCAGCGGATTTGCAGGATCTTGCGGAGACATCGTTGGTGGGTATTTTTCCAGCGATTTGAGGTGTCGACTGTATATGGTCCACATCTCTGAGCCATACAGGAGGAGTGTAGTCACTTTTGTAATGTAGGAAACATGGCCGCCAACTTACACACAAGCAAGCAAGCTCCCATAAACAGCAATGTGATAATGACCAGATTGTCATGTATTTAACCATCTTGCAATGACATAGTCATGTAACTGGAACTCATGTACACTGTACCTGTACCCTAGAAATGCACACCATGACCACAGGGGGTGAACCTGCGGGAGACACTCCTCACCTGGGTTTCCAGGTATAAAAGGGGAGGTCCCACCCAGGGTCAGCACTCCTTGGTCCTGGCAATAAAGGTGAAGATCACAGAGTGACCGTGTCTGATATATATATGCCTCGTGTGAGTTTGTAGTAAGGTGCAGGGACACCACACAGATAATCTGTTTTTTTTGTTATGTTGATTGAGGGATAAATATTGGCCAGGACACCAGGGATAACTCTCCTGCTTTTCTTCGAAACAGTGCCATGGGATCCTTTTACGTCCACTTGAGAGGGTAGATAGGGCCTCAGTTTAACGTCTCATCCGAAAGACGGCACCTCCAACAGTGCAGCGCTCCCTCAGCACGGCACTGGAGTGTCAGCCTAGATTTTTTTGTGCTTCCACAACCTTCTGATTTGCAGGCAAGTGTGCTACCTCCTGAGCCATGGGTAACACTGAGGATGTGTAATGCAGGGCAGTACTTGCAATGCTACAATACTCTAAAGAAGTAAGTTGCCATTGAATTCAGGAGCACTCTCTGGTTAAGGCTGGATTTTCAGCTGTTAGGATTATGGTCGTTAATGACGGTAGGGCAGTCTTGATACCGCCTTGAAAATGTTTGCGCCTCAGTCAGCAATATTGGGCAGCTGGGCCCTGAGTGTGGGGCAGAGTGCTAAGGGAGGCGTTGCACACCTTGTTAGAGCGCTAGGCCGGTTCAGCATGTGAAAATCCCGAGCTAAAGAGCCGGCCTGGAAGCATTCTGAGAGAGGTCTGGCGATGAACAAACCTGAAAAAACCCACCAAAAACATTCCCAATTCAGAGCTCACACCACCACAACATAAATTGCAAAAAGCAATAAAAGAAGAAACAATCACACTTACCTGAAGTCGGCATTAATTACCTTACTGCAGCCGTAACTGTTCAGAACAGCCACTTTCTCAGGCGTTCCCACCAGGGCGCGCTGCGGGGCACCACGGGTCAGACAGGAGTCAAATATCGAGCCAGTGTCACAACCAGGGGCGTTGCACACCGGCTCCACTCTTCCGGCTGGTAATGCTCCGTGCCCCACCGTATACCAGCCCCGAAAACCCGGCGGGGCGCTGGAGGCTGGCCGCCCACCCAGAAGAGCTCACCGCCGCCATTGCTGGCGTCCCCTCCGGGCAAAATCAGAGGTGGACAGCACCGGAAAATCCAGCCCTAAATCTGTCTTAATTCTGTGCCATTTTCCTTCATGGCCTTAAAGGCTCATTTGTTCCAGCTACTCCATTCATACTCCAAGGACAACCTTTCCTCGTCATTCATGCCTCTGTTGGAACTGCCTGCAACCAACACCACATGACGAGACACACTGCAGTCACATTTGGCCACAGAGCTTGCCATCTATGCCAACAGCTGGCAATTATTTCCACCTGATAATGGCTGTGCTGTTGTGCATCTTGTCAAAACATATGGCACAGAGAGAAAGAGCAGGTCAGGGTGATTTCATAAATTGGCGCTGAATTATTTATTCCATTTCATGCCTTTGATGTTTGGTGTTGCATTATTTAGGAAAATCTAATCAAAACCCAGAGTTTAGAACAAGAGAAATACAAATAAAAAGCAAAATAAATAAAATATGAAAATGTGGGTGAATAATAGAGGCCCTGCACCGTACTGTTGGCACTGAGCGTGCACTGGGAGCGAAAGGCCGAACTCCCTCAAGTAACATGAAGTCAGCTCGTTTTAATATTTTAAGACATGCTGGGAGTGCACCGAAGTCAGAGGGCAGGATTCCCCAAGCCAGCAGCTGTTAAAGGGTCAATGCTTTGGTCATAAAATGGCTGGGAGAAAGGGTGGTTTTCTTTGGAGGAGAGAGAACCCTGCAATATAGATTGTCACATTTCAGCAGGGCTTCTCTTGAAATGCCCAAGCACTTTTCAACTGGTTCAGCTGAATTATGGAGCAGGAGCCTAGTTTACATAAAATCTTTAGCCTTAATTATTGCTCTTCGCAGCCTGCGCATAGGCCTGAAGCAATAAAAGTGTCTCAAGTCACTTTGATGTGAACGCATCGGTGTGTCAATTAGGCCACAGGTCACAACACCCAATAACATTGGCATCTGTTGACATTATCAGGCTCTATGTAAATACTGTGTCAGCTGTGGCTCAGTGGGTAGCAGACTCGCCTCTGGGTTAGAAGGTTGTGGGTTCATGTCTCACTCCAGGGACATGAGCACGTAAATCTCGGCTGATACAGTGCTGAGGGAGCACTGCACTATCAGAGGTGCCGGCTTTATGATGAGATGTTAAACTGAAACCCCAGTCTGACCGCTCAGGTGGATGTAAAAGATCTCATGGCACTATTTCGAAGAAGAGCAGAGGAGTTATCTCTGGTATCCTGGCCAATATTTATCCTTCAATCAACATAACAAAAAAACAGCGGATGGATTAATATGAGAATAGAACCCGTGAAGCAAAGACATTACAGGGGGAGGAGGGGGTGTGGCCTTCACCTGATGGAGTGGAGAGAGCCACGTGGAATGCCAATGACATAACAAAACATCTCAAAGTTAGCCCTTAGCTACTTTTTCCCAAAGAATGTGAGCCAAAGCAATATTCACTCTGAAGATTGCAACAAAGGTAGATATAATCTTTCTTTTCATTGCAGAATATATCCATCATAAACTCCGCTCCTGAACAATCTTTCCACCCCTCCAAAAAAGTATTGCATTGATGTGAAAACTCGTAGGGCTCAATTTTGCCCAAGCCCGTTTTCTGGCGTATTGCCAGAGTTACGCCCGTTTTTCTAGGCCAGAAATGTGGCAGAAATATTTTGCCAAAGATTCACTGATGTATAATTCAAATTTGGCGGCGCGCAGCGTGTCCAGTTGCCTCGGGGGGTCGAGCCTGCTGTCTGCGCCAAAAGAAACGATGCCGCACCTTCTGCGCATGCATGACAAAAAGAAAATGACGTTTTTGGCATTATATCAATGGACATGCATGTGCAGTACAGCTCCGGGTTGGCAATCAGCCATTTTTAAAGAGCTAATTGTGTGAGAAGGAATGCTGTGTGAGAGCATTGGAAAAATCGGATCTGCAGCAATAAAAGATGCAACATGGTGCAAGGGCCAAGAATTTCTTGCAGGAAGAAGTGGTGGCACTAGTTACTGTGATTGAGGCCAGATGGCAGGAGCTGGACACCAGTAGAGATCATATAAAAGTTCCACCAAAAGAAACGCTGGAACCAAGTTGCAGAAGATTACTGAGTAGTGGTGAACACCCCGCGATCTGGAGGCCATTGTAAAAAGAAGTGGCAGGACCTTGGGCAAGTAGTTAGTGTGAGTAATATTTTCCTTGATTCAATGGAATTGCAAATGTAAATGTGATCAGCTGTATATGTCCTACCTAGCAGAAAGACACCCTCTCTAAAAAGTTGCATTTTCACCTTTGCAGAGGAAGGTGGCACACAACAAACGGGAATGAACTCGAACAGGAGGAGGCCCGGCAAATCTGTACCCACTGACACCCTTGGAAGAGAGGGTCGCTGCTTTGATGGGTCCTGCCTGGAGAAAAGCAATCACCACTGCACAAGCTGGGCCCACACTCGAGGGAGAGAGTAAGTCCTGCAAATTCCACAGTCTGGCTTTGCTAAATGTTAAGTACTACACGGGCTAGCTATGCTTCGGTTCATGGGAATGTCTCCGTCAGCTACACTTCGGTTGATGCAATGTGCTATCATTCATCGTGGCCCTTCAAATCAGCCTAGTGCCTGCACTGGTGCCTACTCATGCCACCCACCCTGCCCCCTCCTCTGCTGCTAACCATTTGTCTGTGTTCTGTTATATTTTGCAGAACTTGAGGCCAACCCTGACGATGCAGAAGGATTCAGACGAGGACGAGCCTGAAGAGGAGAACATCTTCCAATCCCATCCTCCAGACCAAGAGCATGGGGGTGGGAGGAAGGGGAGGGGGAGGGGGAGGGGAATGGATTGGAGATGGATGAAGCCTCCACTGTTTTACTGACTTTTGTGGAGGTGCAGGTACTACCCATTGAGCTGCCAGCCGCTTCTGTGACTAGTGGTTTGAGTGTTAGTGGGACATTCCATGGTTTCCTAATGTCCGAGACTGGGGATCTCAGTGGTGGAGTGCAGCGATGTATACCCAGGGCCCCACCTTCCGTGGCTGCGGGTTCCAGTGATATGGTGCAGTGAGGCACGCCCAGGGCCCCACCTTCTGAGGCTGCGAGTTACTGTGGTGTGGCGCAGCGAGGCGCACCCATGGGGACGAGGGGGAGGAGAGCTCGACAACGCTCTCCTGAGGTGCAGGATCTAACAGATGTGGTTCAGATGATGGAAATCAGTGCGGAGAGCATTGATCTTACGCGATCACCCCTGGACACCATCAGTAGGGTGGGTGATGAGGTATCGGGACTGTCGGGAGTAGTAACAGCGATCTCATGAGAACTGGAAACGATGTCCGGGACCATGAGTGAGGGAATGTCACAGATAGCTGATGCGCTCTCAGTGAACATCAGGGAGTTAATGTCAGAGATGGTGCAAACACTATGTGAACATGAGGGAGGGAATGCCACAGGCAGTTGAGACAGTTTTGCTCAACGTGAGGGAGGGAATGTTGCAGGTCGTTGAGACACTGCATGTTGGAGTTAGCTGCTGCAATAAGGGAACACGCCCAGACCCCGTGCCTATTGACAGAATCAACTGCCCCTCCCACTCCAATCCCCATACCAGCCTCTGAAGAGCCCCAAGCCAGGCCCTCCATTTGCCGCCTGTCACGCACCCCTCCCCCCTCAACAGGTGCGCACTACCTGAGATCTTACAAAGAATAAGCTTGGTACCAACCCCAGAAATACTGCGCCATCACCTGTGGGCATGGGTTGTGGAGTTACCAAGAACAAGCACGGCGGTCGGTCTTAAAATAAGGTGGAGGAGAGATGGGTGCAGCCATTCTTTGTTGCTGCTGCTGTTGTTGTTATTATTGTTACTGTTATAACTGTTCGCAAATTAAAAGATTTTAGTAAGTTATGTAAATTTGCATGCTCAGAAGTTAGTAAGTAATCTTAAAGTTTTTAAGAGTTCTTAGAGTTTGTAAGTGATCTTAAAGTTTGTATGTGATCGTAACTGAAAACTTTAAAGTTTGATACAAGAATAATTTTATTAAAGTTAAGTACAAAGAACTGTTTGTTAAACTTTTGAATAAAATATGTTTTACATTAAATCTGAATAATTTCCATTATTTGTTCCATTATTAACACAACTTTTGAAGTAAACAAGAATCATTTCCATCATTTGTTCTATTAACACAACATAACATTACGGAACAGGTCCAAACCCAAACAGTAAACATGGCCGTTGAGCCTTCGGGCAGCAGAGTGTTCAAGGATGAGCTGCTGGCGCAAGGCTCGAGCAATCGTTAAAGGGGCACGATGGCCCACCTTCCTCTGCCATTGTGCTTCAGGTTCAAATATTTGCATGGCTTCCTCGTCCTTGTCTTCATCCTCCTCGTCATCATTATCATCAGCCACTCTCACCGCGGGTGGGTCTTACCAGCTGCTGCTGCCTCATGATGGCCAAGTTATGCAGCATGCAGCACACAACAGTGAACTGACCGACAATCTCAGGGGAGTATAGCAAGTAGCCTCCGGAATGGTCCAGGCATCGGAAACACTGTTTCAAGATACCAATGGTCTTTTCTATTATGTGCGACATGTTGTATTCATGGTCAGCTTCCATCCAGGTTACGCGTAGGGGCATCATGAGCCAGGTGGCGAGGCCGTACCCTTTGTCTCCCAGTAGCCAGCTCTGCCCTTATGGCTGCTGCTGAAACATGGCAGATATAACACTGTCGCGTAGGATGAATGCATCATGGGTACTCCCAGGGTATCTTGCATGGACTGACATGATGTAATGCATGTTGTCACAGACGAGCTACACATTGATGGAGTGGAAGCCTTTTCTGTTCCTGTACATCTTGGAATCCTCCAAAGGTGCTCGCAAGGTAATGTGGGTACAATCCTGTACCTTTGGGACGCCAGCAATCCTGGATAAGCCCACAGCCCTGTCACACATTGCTTGGGCGGTCATGGGGAACTTTGTGTAGTCATTCCTTTGTGCATATACTGCAGCTATCACCTGCCAAATGCAGACATGTTTTGCATGTTGCGAGATGGTGCACACATCCCCAATTGTAGCTTGAAACTATTTGGAGGCATAGAATGAAAGTGCAGCTGTAACCTTTACTTCAACTGACAAAGCAGTTCTCCTGATGCTTCTAGGCTGCAGGTCTGCTTTCACCAACTCATAGATCTCAGTTACAACTTCTTTGTGGAAACACCTTCTGAAACAGTCTGTGTCACTCAGGTGCAGGTATGAACACCTGTCACAATATACCCGACGTGGGTAAGGCCTCTTGCCCAGCACCCTATGGGCTCTGATGTTTCTCATGCGATGACGTCAGATCAATTGTCTCCCACATAGCACCATCATGCAAAAGGCTCGCACAAGTTATGGCATTGTCAGTATTGCCCCCATAGTTACATTTTACCTTCGCAAGAAGCTCAAAACGGCAGGAAGGCAGGCAGGACAGGTTCTTTGTTCTCTTTCCCCAAGGTCTGTATGGATGGACCACACCCAGGTCTTGTGACTTTTCCTCCATCTCCCCCCTCCTCCCCCCACACCCCACCCCCAACTCATTGCAGTCTTGTGCCCAGCGCAGCAGCCTTCTGATCGGCACCTCCCTCCCCGGGCTCAGTGCAAAAGCATTCCAATTGTCACCTCTCCCACTACCGCCCCCCCCAATGGGCTTGTTTTCCAGCCGAGCCCCGAGCCCCTGTGCCTGAGGCCGATTCTGACGGCCGATGCTACAACCCTGCAGCCCTGCTTGAAGACGTTCGGTGGTGACGTGTGAGTCAAAAAAAAAATGAAAACTTCATAAATCCAAGAAACTTCCATGTATTCCGTTGAAAGATTTTTTTAAAAGTTGAACTTTAGTTCAAGAGTTAGAGACTCCCTCCAAAAACTTCCATGAAAAACAGTGGCGTCTTTCACCGCCGGTGTTTCAATGCAGCTGCTTTCCGTTAACTCACCAGAGGGTTTTTCGGGAGTGGCCAGATATGCCGACCTCGGATAAAGAAATTTGGGGGCAAACTGCGAAAAATGCTGAAAACTGGCGCAGACATGAGGGAACGACTTCAAAAAAACCTAACCTAGGAAAATCGTAACTAAAGCAGTTACGCCGGAGCAGATTCCAGCGGGAAACTTTGAATTAAATACATACGCCAGAAAAAACGGTGCGCACCAAAAAAAAAACGGCGCAAATGACCTGGGAAAATTGCGCCCATAGCCTGTGGTCGCAAAGTTTTTATCCTGTGGTTTACAAACACAGGCCTGGCCTTTTGCCAGAATGATCATTGATCTCCCAATGTGCATTTTCAGTCAACAGATGGCGATTTCAAGCCACCACCTCTGGTCCTTTGCCTGACCCCTTCATAAGCACGTTTCAAAGGTCCAATTCCCGCAGAAATGTAAACACTGTGCACATCTGACCTGAAAGTGTCAAATACAAGAGTCTCTTGAAGGGCCATGTACAAAAATCAGATTGTCAATATTACTGCAAGGCACAGTTGCCTGCAGAGTGAATATGCTTGGAAGGCCACAATAGTTAACCCCTGACCTCCCTACTCTAAACTGATGCTGCACAAGTTGTTGGGTGCTTTTGCAAAAGGAAATAAAAGCAGGAAGCGATATATGTCGAAGGCAAGCAGCTAAAAGGTGCTGCATTACCTAGAGCTAGGTTTAAGCGCAAGGCATGTTATACGAAAAAGGGAACTAAGTCGAAATGACAGCACCATTCCAGGTTGCTGTCAACAGCTGACTCTTCTGCACAAGAGGTAATTTCTCATATGCTAATGTTCCCAGTATGCAAAAGACTCTTTGATCCAACCTCTCTTCAGATAGCGTGAGGCCATTAACCCTGAGACACCTTATAGCAAACCACAGGATGTAACATTAAGCATGAAAAGTAAAGCGTCCGGAGTCCATTCATTAAATTTATCAAAGAGTGAGTGGGTCGTTTCTGACTATCCGTTAGTTGGCTGCTTTTTTTTCTCTCTTCCCCCAGTATGAGCTCTACTGCCATTTGCAAAGCAAAGACAGCTGCTGAGCTCTCCTTGAGATGTAATTTGCTCTGATAGGCATGTGAATTATTAATTCCGTCAGCCTCAATTACACAGAAGTATAAAGTGAACAGTCTGCACTGTTGGCTGTGACAGTATTGACCGACACTTTTATACATGTGGTTAAGTAATTCTTCAGTAAATTGAATTTTTTTTTACAAAGGAACAGCTAGAATTTCACTTAAGCGAAAAAGAGTTGTGTGAACTCGGCTTTCTAACCCGATTGTCTGTGACGATGATATTTCTGAGAACCCAGTTGGTGCAATGCTTGCCTTCCAGAAATTAATTTTCATTTCAAAACTAAACGCAACATTGACCTGTGTTTCTCATTGAAAAGTCAAGAACGATTCCTGAAATTCCGATTCTATGCTTTTTGTCAAGCGACTAAGGTTACGCAGATCGCAAAGATCAGGGAAGAGGAGCGAGGCCGGGCAGCCGGCCGACGGATTCCACTGGTGAACAGCCGGTAACTCGCTCGGTCCTCTGTTGAACAATCAGTGCATGCTGCTAACTCTCTGGGTAGGAGAGCCACGGGATTGGGTGCAACGCTGGTTTTATATACCAGCCAACATTGCTCTCCAAGTAACCATTCTCCATGTATGAGCCCAGAGAGTGAGGGGATCAATTTAACCCAACTCTTCCATTGGATGCATTGAAGTCAAATCGAGTGGAGTGTAAAACTAGCGTTGCGAGTTTCCCGATGAGCATGTTAGGTAAAAATTAATCGCTCCCCGCCGAGGTGGGATTGCTGGGGCCTGGAGAAATGGTTG